>NC_140451.1:28049719-28267219 GCF_963576455.1 Neolamprologus multifasciatus
CATTCTGTCTCTCACAGTTGAAGTGTACCTCTGGTGCAAATTACTGACCTCTGTCATCATTTTAAGTGGGGGAACTTGCACAATCGGTGGCTGACTAAATACTTTTTTGCCCCACTGTATATATATATATATATATATGTATATATGTATGTGTGTGTGTGTGTGTGTGTGTGTGTCTAAAGATTTGTTATTGCTCTGTTACAGTGCTTTGCTGAAGAGGAACAGCCCACCCTTCAAGGATAACATGGAGGCACTATAATGCTTAAAAGCACAGAAAAATCATTTGTCCCCTCCCCCCACACTCAGCTATTTCAAAGGTTTTATTCATCATTCATACCACATATACCTTAAAATACTATACGATATGTATATATACAACATATATGCTGAAAACTATTTCAAGCTCTTTATTTTGTAATGCTTTCATCTTGGAGTTGGAATTATGTTAATCTGAGAAAATAACATAATTTCTACTACCGAATTCTGTAAACATGCCGTTAGTGCAGAAAACGTTTCTGTGAAAATATGATTTTATTTAGTCTTTTATATGTAAAAAATATGTAAAAAAAAAAGTGTTATCTGCAGTTGTATATATTATAAGATATGCAGTTTAATTATTTTAGACGCTGTGTGACAGAACTTAAGCTATCGTATGTCCACCCCCTAAGCTAAAACGTAAACATTGCACTTCCTCTTTTGCTGAAAAACCGGTCCTACGTGTAGCCACCCAGTTCTGACGATGAGAGGATTCCCCCAACTAAAAATGCAACTGTGTTAATCTAGTTTTTAGAAAAGGTATTTTTACACGGAACAGTAGCATCACTTTTAAACACTTCTGAATTCATTATTATTTTATTAAAAAACAAACATCCAAATCAAAATGGTAATGCATTTGCCCTACAACATCACTGGTGAGTGTGTAAATGTGTCAAAAGTAGCCATTGTCATGTGAAGGCTGTGTGCAGGCAGGAGTAGTGACATGGAGGACCCAAAGTGCAGACTCTGGGGACAAAACGTGAACTCAAAAAACAGCTTCAATGCTGAACTCAAAAGTAACAAACTTCAAAATACAAAGAATAAACTCAGGCAGGCAGACAGAACACACAGCATGAATGAGGGTAGATCGTGACACAGACAAAGGAAAACACAGGGCTTAAATACACAGAGGGAGCAATCAGGGAATGGGAAACACCCAACCAGTCACTGGTTGGGTGTGAAGGGAGGAAGAGAGAACAAAAGACATGCTGTGGAGGGGAGCCAGAGATTATTAATAGTTAAGAATTGCAGAGAGGTGTATTAACACATAGTGAGTAAAAAAAGGAGACCAAAGAAGAAACACCTGTGCATCTTGGGAATCCCCCAGCAGCTTAGACCTATTGCAGTGACACTACTGGGAAGATTCAGGCTCACCTTATCCAGCCCTAACTATAAGCTTTATCAAAATGGAAAGTTTTTTTGCCTACTCCTAAAAGTCTGTCTCCCAAATCCAAACTGGGAGCTGGTTCCACAGAAGAGCGGCCTGAAAACTGAAGGCTCTCCCTCCCATTCTACTTTTAAATACTCTAGTAACAACAAGTAAGCCTGCAGTCTGAGAGCGAAGTGCTCTAATGGGGTGATACGGTACTATGAGGTCATTAAGATAAGATTGAGCCTGATTATTGAAGCCTTTGCATGTGAGGAGCAGGATTTTAAAATTAGATTCTGGATTGAAGAGAAGCCAACATATGAGAAATCAGTTGATATGGATCAGTTGAAAGCTTTTCAGGGAGTTTTAAGAACATCCTGATAATAATGAATTACAGCAGTATAGCCTGGAAATAGTACATGCATGGACAGGTTTTTCAGTATCACTCTGACACAGGTTGTTTCTAATTTTGGAGATATTATGCAAATGGAAAAAATCCTTCTACTGTACATATGTTTAGTTTGTGCTCTGTAGGACATATCTTGGTCTAAAAGATTCCTCACAGTGTTACTGGAGGCCAAGTTAATGCCATCCAGAAAGAAGCATCTGGTTAAATACAGTATTTGTAGGATTTAGTATGTTCTGATATTCATAAGATCAGAACAATATCCATCCCTACCTGTGACCGGCATTTGGTCCTTTCAGACCCTGAGGCATGTGTCTGATTTCCGTTATATATCAATAGCAATTTGTTCTTCCAACCAAGCACAGTCAGTGTTTAATTAGTTTCAGTCTTTGCATTCACATTCACAGTCACCAGTGTCATGTAATTATTTGGTTCAGAGTGGAGTCCTGAGGTTGTGGAAACCTCAAACCAAAAGCCAGCAGCAACATAGTAGCTTGAGCTTCAACTTTGAAAAACCAGCATCTCTTTTCAAAGTTGAAGCTGTCAGAAATGTTTGTGCCATAATGAAGCACGAGAACTTTCACTTCCTACTGCCTATAGCATTACAAAAACCCCTTTTGTGTAGATTTTAAACTTTAATCTTTTTGTTAACCCTGTGTTGAACCATGTCTTTGTTAAACATGCATAGCATTAAGAAAAATATTTCTATCTACAAATATGAATTAAAATAATTTATATACTTTTTTAATATATACAAAGTTCTCTCCAGTAGTTTTCCAACAGTAGAGTGAAACTGATCTTTTTGCATCTCAAGTCTGAGATCAACACACACAGCAGAGTGACTTGATGCTATTTATAAACAAAGTGCATTTATATAGGTGTGTGTGTGTGTGTGTGTGTACATATATATGGAAACATTAACAGTTTATATATATTTCTAAAGATATGTTAACATCACAGTAAAATTGCAGTGAAATGAAACTATAAAACATTAATACCACTCTAGTGTTGGCACTTGTTTCTGGAGAAACCTTTGTTTAAATATAAATCATACCGTACCTGGTGTACAGTACTAGTGCATCTGTTTTATTAAAGATAAGTTATATAAACATGTTTTATACAAATTATGACTGAATCTGTTAACCCTGCCTGCTTCATTACAGTTGTATGTTTAACGTCACTGTATCTTAATTTTGCTTTTTCAATGTATTTTCTTATTAAAACCGTAACATTTATATTTAAAGAGACTTCTGTTTTCTTTTTTGCAGCAAAACCTATGTGTGGTCTGTTATCTCGTGATTTTAACAAGTGGAGAGAAAAAAATGAGATGGTAAGATAGGGTATTTTGTTAGGTGAAGAATCTTGTGATAGGAAGTGAGTCATAGAGATCTTTGCGTCTATGATGGGAAGAATCGCTGTACTGCTTTGAGGGCAGGGATTTTTTTTCTCTCTTCAAAAATTACCACCAGCTGTAGCACAAAGGTTTCACTGTTTTCATATCTTTCTACACAGACCGTTACTGGACATGCTGGGAGCAGTTTTACAAAAAAAAAAAAAAAAAAACCACAACCCTAAATGAAAATTGCACATTTTATATATTGTTGCTCACTTAAGTTTAAAGTTAAAAGTTATCTTATTTTTTTATTTAGTAAATAAACTGATGGGATTTACTGGGAGAAGAGGAAGCTGGAAAATATAAATATAGTGTGTTTGGCAGTTGGTGGAATCACAAGTTCTGGTGTACGGAAACCACTTATTTTTTTAAGAAAAAGATTAGAAAGAAGAAGTTGTAATTTCTGCTGTAGATTTGTTTTTTTTTTATGTTTTTTTGTGGGTAGGAAGTGACCAACAGACCTGGGCAGCTGCTGCATCCGAGATTTACTGCTTATTGCGCAATACATAAACAAATGTTGCATAGGGTTTCCTCTCTTGTCCTCTCTTTCTTACAACTTTCCCATCTCCATTGCCAAACCACATTGGCAAGCTCTCCACCCTTGATGAGTGTATAACTCCCATATTTAAGTGGATGTCTTCAAATTTCCTCCCTCTTAACCCTGGCCAAACTGAGGTTCTTGTGTTTCCTGAGGAAGTCAATCATTGCTTTGATTCTTTCCGCAACAATATAAAATGATATGTGTTTGAAAAGGCACAAATAAAGTCATTATTATCACTCAGAGGAAAGTTATCGCACATCAACTGTACCTTTTGCTAGCGGACCAGTTGTGTGCCAGATTGCACAGAAACAGCTTGTGTGTTTGATGATTAAGGATTGATTGATTAAGATATTTTCAGCAAACATGAAGATTTCTTAAGCTCTTGAATTTTACTGGCTGTTCCACAAACATACCACGAGACATTCCCACTGAGCATTTGTGCCACCCCCTCCATGCACCACTGCTAATTAGGACATGCTGAACAAGTAATATAGTTTCCCCTCACCAAAACTAAATATGTATACCCTCTGTGTCACTCAGCAGATCTCATTATTTGTCTGATATGGCCAAATCATTAAAAATGTTTCAAAAGGCATCAGCGTGTTGCAATCTATGTAAAAAAAAAAAAAAATGAACAAACCAAAAAACTGAGGTTACAATATTTCCCACATGGCAGTTTTATCCAAATCATAAGGAATATATCTTTGCACTAAATTAGAAACTCACAAACTTAATTCATTTGTTAGTTTTTCTATTGAGGCTGGGGATTTTCAAGTAAAGCGCATTCATACTGTCAGTAACTGTGTTTCCAAACTTCCGAAATTTAAATGTCAAAAGTCATTGTAATTTGACTCACTCTGTCTAATCGGACATATCAGTCCTGTTAGGAGATTCCAGAGGATCAATTCACAGGAAACGCTGGACTTGCAGAGTCATGATGTGGCTCTGACCAGGAGCTGGGCTGGTTGATTATGGCATAAGTCATGCCCAGGTTTTTCTGTGGATCTTCTAACAAAATACTTCTGTATTAAGGGATTCTCAGCTCAAAGTTAGCAAACTTTGAAAGGACAAAAGGAACTGGAGCACACAGCACTACAGTGGCTTTGCTCGAAACTGGAAAAAAGACACAGGGAAACCAGTTTGACCAAAACAAAACTCTACACAGCATCCTGTGCAATTCTCAGATTGACTGTAAATTTAATCAAATATATTAACACACACTGAATCCTCTTACAATTCCCCCCATTTCACCAATTGAACAGACTTTCAGAAATCTTGAATACTGAATCCAAGGGTAGGAGTTCTGAGCATGGGAACTAAACCACCTCTGAATTATCAAGATAAAACTACATGCAGGTACCTGTTTATCAGTGTCGAAGAAGTAACTCATGCAAGCTCTTTTCCTCATGCAGCACACAACAGGAAATGTCTGTCAGATTTATTCTTACTAATGGAAATGCTAGGCGGCTTGCAGGAGCTGGAACACTATCGGACATCACACATCTGATCTGAGTGACTTTGGACACCATGTAACATCTAGGCATGTAGAGACTATGCACCCACTAATCACTCTTGCAGACTTTTCTCAGAGGTTTTCAGTCTTGACTTCCATGTCTTGGACTATTGCACAAGAAGTAGACGCCCTCAGATTCATGACAGCTCACTGACATCCACTGGCCTATCTCTTCCCCTGCAGATGAGTCACGAATCACACTCCACTGCCACAAATGGATTTTAAATTTGGTAACAATTCAACTAGTAACAATGCATTTTATGTTCCAGGATTTCAGTCTAAAATTAACTAATTGTGAGGCTGGGCTGTATTGTGTCACAGTACTGTGTGACAGCAGCAGCCTCGCTTTTAGCAGTGCACTCTGCTAAACCACAAAAATTCCGGACTAAAGATTTTAGGGAAATGAAAAAGAACAAAAAGGCTTTGATCTGGCATAGAAGATTCCCTTATAGGTAAATTGCAAAAAACACTACACGGATAAAATTAATGGTTTGCGTGGTCTTTTACGTCACAATCTATACGTGTCACTAAGTTGCTTTTAATAAATGCAATCAAAAGAAACGTGCATTTCAACAATAATGAAGAGATTAAAGTCAAGAGGAAAAGACCGCTCGTCTTTCCCTTTTAAACTTTCATCCGAGTGGAATCGTGACAATAACCAACCGGGAATCCATCCAGAAGAAAAAAAATGCAAAAGGCGATTTACCTCTGTGCGGTTTTATACAAAATCCTTTATTAAATACCAAAAATCTCGTAAACTTTGTTTTGCACGGATTACGTTGCGTGGTTGTTTTCGATAACTGCGATGTGCCGCAAATCATGTGTTCTCTAACAGGATGTTCTTGCTCATTCGTTTAGAAAGAAGCCTTATTAAAAAATATCCTCTGCTGTGCGAGACACTTTAGCACCTTTATGAATACCTGTAAAGTTTAATCATGCGCGCGTGTGTGGGAAGAGAAGGATAACAGCACATGCAAGGCCGTGATGTATACAGGGCAGGATTTCACACCTCCTCAGACGCTTTGTCAGACACTTGTGGCGCTCCGTCTCTCGCTCTTAGGTGCTCTTCTCCCAGCGTGATCAGATTGTTTTTTCCCTTTTAATTGTTTTTATCTGGTATTTTCCACTTCTTTCCTTTTTTTGTACAGTAGATTCAGAAGTTAAGTCTGACATTGCATTTGCAAAAGTGATCTAACTAGTGACTGCATTATTAGACTATTAGATTAGACAAAAGATGGCGCTGTCGCGGTGGCAACCTGTTGTAGCGGCTCCCAATGTTCATGAGGTTCTTTAATGTCTTTAGTTTTTCTGTTGCTTTTCATCTTTTCTGTTTAAAATTTTAATCTTACCATTTTAATTATTTTGTTTTCAGTTACTTTGTTGATGATACTCTTTCCACACTTGATCTGTGGAATGACTGCAAGAAGAAAGGAGGTGGGGTGGGTGTGTTTGTGAACTGCAGGTGGTGTAACCTGCTACATGTATCTGTTAAGGAGATTTTGCAACCGCAACGTCAAGCTACTTGTCATCAGAATTCGCCCGTATTATCTGCTGAGGGAGTTTACAAGCGTGATCGCTATCACTGTCTACATCCCTCCATCTGGCAAGGCTGATGTAGTCATCAGCTCTGTGACTGCGCCTCTCCAAACAAAGCATCTGGGTGCCTTCATCTTCATCATGGGTGACTTTACTTCCAACCTTTCACCAGTTTGTCAAATGCATCACAAGAGACAATAGAAAACTGGACCTATTTTATACTAATGCCAGAGACACCTACACCTTCACTACCCTCTCTCCACTGGGCAGGTCAGATCACAACCTGCTGTCCTGCTCACACCAGCATACAAATGACTGCTACCCAAATAACAAACTTTGGGTTACAAACAACTTGAAGGGCATACTCGGTGAACTGAGACTGCAGTGCTTTGTGTCAGAGAGTCTGAACAGCAACACAGTTCACCCAGGGAACTGTGCTGTCCCCTTTCCTCTTCACCAGCTATACGACTGACTTCACATACATCATATAAACGTATCTCCTTCAGAAATACTCTGATGACATTGTCATTGCTGGAAGTGTGGAGATGGGATGGGAAGAGGAGTAAAGAAGACTGATTGATCGCTTTGTGAGGTGTTGTGATGTAAATTGTCTGTTGCTGAATGTGGCCAGAACAAAGGAGCTGGTGGTGGACTTTAGTAGAAACAGATCCCGACCCTTCCCTGTCTGCAATGGTGGGACTGATGTCGAAATAGTCACATCCTATAAGTATTTGGGAGTCCAACTGGATCACAAGCTGGAGTGGTCTGGCAACGTGGATGCTGTCTACAAAAAGGGTTTGACTTTCTACGAAGGCTCAGATTCTCCAATGTATGCAGCGGGCTGCTTTATGTTTTATCAATCTGTTGTTGTGAGCACCATTTTCTTTGCTGGGGCATGCTGGGGTGCAGGCATCAAAGCAGACTGTTGTTGGCATTAAGCTCGCCACCCTGGAGATGGGGATCAGTGACAGAATGCTGGCAAGACTGCTAGAAATCATGGACAATGACTCCCACCCCCTCCATAACACACGGGACAATCTGAAGAGCAGTTTTAGGAAGTCGTTCCTTCCTGCTGCTATCAGATGCTTTAATTCATCTGGTTGGGTCAAAATTAATCAAACCTCAGTGCATCCTATCACTTTTGTACACCATAATATATATATATATATATATACATATACTTGTCCTTTATCTTAATATTTATCTATCAATATCTCTGTTTCTACACTTTATATGAGTGCTTTATGTTTGTTTTACATATGCTCCTATGACAACTCAATTTCCCCCTGGCATTAATAAAGTCTCTCTGGTATGGAGAAGTTGAGGCCAAGAGAGAGATAACCCAGACATGGATGGGGCTTCTATATGGAATACAAATAACTAGCTATTTAAAAAAGTACTGGAAGTCAACAGCAAAACTTGAGCACTGACTTCATGTAGAGCTTGTTGACCTTGTGAACAGCACAGTGAATCATAATGCATCAGATAATTGCGTATTGTTCTCTAAAGGTCACAAACAGAATAAGGAGGTTCCTTTTAGTAACTCAGATCAAACAGAGGGGAAGTTGAGAAGGAGAGCTGCCAGTCAGGAATATATGTCATAGAGTTCCCAGCAGTGGACTGTGACTACCGTTGGGATAATGCAAGGGTAAGTTTAGCATGCTTGAGTGTTAAAAAAAAGCACAGCACTATGACATACAGATGTTTCTCATACATATTGTTTTGATGTCTCCATTGTCACTATTTTAATCCTCTGACTGAATGAATTTGTAAAACTATTGGGATTATGCCATATGTTACCTTCAGGGTCATGTGATGGCAAACCAGAAGAGACAAATAAATGACCTGATATTGAAAAGCAGTGACAGGAGTGTTGCAAACAGCAGATGTTTGAGCCAGCTCAACTATACTCGAGACTGCATCTCTGAGGTGTTACACTGCTCACTTTTTAACTGCATACCGACTAACACATGAATAGTTTAATGGAAAGACGCTTTAAAAGCCAGATAGATACATGTAACTGGAATAATATAAACTGTAACCACTTTACACCTGACATTTCAGCCGCACTTTTATAACTATGACATGTTATAATGTCCTTATTCTGAACATGGGGATACAGCGC
The DNA here is from genome assembly GCF_963576455.1 of Neolamprologus multifasciatus. Taxonomy (NCBI): domain Eukaryota; kingdom Metazoa; phylum Chordata; class Actinopteri; order Cichliformes; family Cichlidae; genus Neolamprologus; species Neolamprologus multifasciatus. The sequence continues at coordinate 28,058,639 of NC_140451.1, forward strand.
ACAGCATATTGTGTCAGTGAGTATCCTTCTGCTTTATTTTATAGGGATGTTTGATGATATGTTTATTTCCATTGAGATGAGTTTGCATAATGTTTGTGATGTCTCCCCGAAACGACTGTAGTAACATTATCAGTTTCTCTGTCACAGCACTGCTGGTAATGGTGGTACTTCTGGGCTGCATTTGCAGGTATTTCATTGATGTTTTGTTACGTTCCCCCGAGGGGTCTAGGCGGTGAGGGGGAAGTAACAAAAAGTGTCCGGGTCAGGAAAAGGAGTCAAGGAGGCAAAAGGGTTAAATTAAAGAGTTTTATTAAAGTTTCTGTTAAAAACTGACTAAAAGAGACGGACAAGCCGCTATCACCATTTAAAGAAACAAACAAAACTCAAATGTTAGTCAATAAAGCACAAAGTAAGTCAAAAAGAGTGCAGCTCACTAGCTGCAAACACGGCAACACACTCAGCTCACTAGCTGTAACCACACTAATGGCACTCTGGCCCAGAGCTCACCTTTCCCTGGGATTAAATACTTTTAATTACTGACGAGAGTCAGCTGTGTAAAAGGGAAAGGTGGCACCTCAGGCAGAAGTAATTGAAGGACACTCCCACACAGGCACCTTCAGGAGGAGGCCCTGCTAGGGCCGTAACAGTTTATTATTAACAACACTTTGTTCATGTCAGGGTTATCAACTCCTAAGCTTCTGGCATTTGACACACATTTTAAACTTCATTTCACTTCCCTCACTGCACTAATAAATCTCAACAAGGGAGTCTCAGATCACCGCTGAGACTAATTGTAGCGTCGAGCCAAAGATGGGAAACAGAATGGCTTCTGGGTTATAAAAATTAGTGCACTTTGTAAGTGCCTTAAACCTGCAGCAAGACGTCAATGAGATTGAAGTCTTAGGGAAAAGGGCTTTCTTTCTTCACCTCTCTAAACACTTTGCACATGAGTTCATGGTCTAAATAAAAACATAAATCTATTCTGTAATTCTCAGTCATACCACGTTTCAAAAAGGAGGACAAGTCATAGCATTCTTTACTTGTTCATTGGCTAATGACTGTCAATTAGAAATCTGCCACTGAGCAAATTGTTTGACAATCAGACACACCACTTGTCACAACCAGTCTCTTGCAACCCAGATGGCGACATCTTAAGATTTCAGAATGGGAGTTTACGTCACGCTATCTTTATACTGTCACTTTTTAGTGAGTGCCTGTAGTAGAGACTTACAAGTGTGGCATAACAGCAGCGACAGCACTTCAATTATTCCTGACACAGTCAGGATTATTCTGAACCAAAAAGGAAATGACAATCTGCCAGCACCTTAACCACATTTGCTATTATGTGTTTGTTGTGTTTAACTTTAGTTTTTACATTTTATGTACTTTATAACCACTAAAAGAGAACAATGTTTGAAGTGAAGGCCCTTCTTTTATAGGTTCATAAGCCTATAAATAGGTAAATGTTAGTAATAGGGAAGGAAGACTGAAGTATTTTCAGAAATCATTATTTATTTCTCAAAACTCGCATCAGTCACCTCACATACTTCTTAACACAGCTGATTACCATAAAGATTAGGAGCTCTCTAATAATAAATAGCAAGCACAGACAGAGGAACAGGTGGTCTAACAATGAAAACATATCTGATCGTACCATAAGTTATCATTACAATGATGTCAGCAATAGTCTCCAACTCATCTGGCATCTGATCTGTTATTGCTCTGTTACAGTGCTGATAACAGTGTGAAGAATCAGCACAGATAATGTGGAGTTAGATACAGCGAAGCTAGAAGCAAAGAAGGTGTCTTTTTATATTTCATCAAAATTTCTCCTCTATCAAGTCCTGTAAACATGCCACTGTTGCAGGAAAAGGTTCAGTGAAAACACCTTTTTATGTTTACTCTCTCATATGTTATTTATTGCTTTACTCATTTTTCAGATCTTCTCTGAGTGCAATTACTTCAGGAGAATCACGTGTATTGGTGTGATTTGAGGAAGCTCATCAGATCGGTTATACCTGCTTCATGGAAGTTTTTGTTTTTATTTGTTTTTATTTAACTTCAGTCTTTTCAATCACAGTTGTCTGGTATTTGAAAAATTAAGATGCGTTTTCCAGATTCAAAGAATAAAAAACAATATTTAAAAATTCCGATAATTTTTTTTTTTTTATCAAGTTGATTTTTTTCAGCTTCAGTCAATACTTGGAGTAGTGTTTATTGTATAGACTGAGCTTTAAGTGAGACTTTGGAAATCAGAAAACTATAAAACTAAAGACATTTTGTAAGTTGCTTAAATTTTGCATCTCCAGCCTCATCAGGGACATTTTAAATTATAATTCTGTTACAGTGCTAACAAGGATCATGGAGTCAAAGGGTGACTAGAAAAAAGACATGTTCATGCATTCATAAAAGGTGCCACAGTTTTAGTCATAAAATACTTATATGCTGCTTTTTGTTGAATAACCATTTCTAACCTTCTTACTTTGTTTCTTTGAGGTTGCAACATGTTTTTAACACAGCTAATTACTTTTTGGTTATTGACTTCTGTAAAGATGCCACTGCTGCAGAGAAAGATTCTGGGTTTCCCCTATTTGATGCTTACATTCTCATATTTCATTTAACCCGCTCAAGGCAGGCGTTGCAGATTTGCAACAGTTAAACACTAGCAACCTGATTACCCCACATACATATTTTATGAGTTTTTTTTACTCAGAAGTACCACTGCAGGACTTGGTTGTGCATTAGCAACTGAAACTTAATTTGAGCCTGAGAGGGTTAATGCATTGGCTGTTTTTCCAGATGTTCTTTCGGATTTTAATCACTTCAGGAAAATTGTGTATTAACTTGATTTGTGAAAGCATGTATTTTATTATTATGAAGTGCACAGTTAAATTCAGACTCATTGTCAATAGCTGGACGAAAGATTTCACCAACTTTATTGTGGAATATTTAGTGTCCTTCAAGGAGTAGTCAGGCCCCAGTCACACAAGCCTAGTGAGTGGCTGGTGACTGGATGCTGTTTATTCCTGAAAGTCAATGTGGAAAATTCTGGGCAAAATTGTTCGCCGAGAGGCCAATTTTTCCACCATGGTAAAACCATAGTTGCATGGTAAATGCTGACTTGTCTGCAAAAACTTGTAAAACTACTTGCCAAGTGGCAGCAAAACTGTGAAAAGTGCGGGCTTTTGGAAATGTTTCGGTCACAGCTCTAAGGCACCTCTTTCTGAGTCTAAAAGGCAAAGATTCTCTGTTTTTATCGCAGTTTTAAAGCTAATTTACAGCAGCCAAAGCTAACAAACCACAAGGAGGTTTCTGGTAATTCTTTCTGAAGGATTTCCCCTCGTCACAGCCAGCAACCATTTACCAACCAATCGAGAAATGCACATTTTTGTCTCCCTAGCAACAGCACTGGCTGATGGCAGTGGCATTACTGAGCAGGGCAGTGCAAACTGCAAAAAGCTACTCAGGAATCTCTAATGTAACATGAATCAGCAAAACTTGTTGATCCAGCCTCCAGACTTCCTGGATTCATTCTAGCAGTCACCGTTTTACAGGTGATCTGGGTCCTAATAATCCACTGTCAGAGGATTCTTCAGAAATCCCATGTTGACAAGTCCTGGACAGATGCTTCCTGCACCTCACAGGTGAGGTATCTTAGGTATGCCCAGTAAAGAGGAGATCCTAGAGCAGACAGTGATGTCACTGAGCTTTTTTGAGATCTCATTTTCAGGTCCTAATTAATAGCTCCTCCTCCCCAGTAAAGGAAATCTCCTGCTTGGGAGCCTCAGTAAGCTATAATTTCCTTCAAAGATGGCTCTCTCTCTCTCTCTCTGAAAGCAGTCTGCTGCTGTTTTCATTTGCTTTGCTTTGATTGTGTTGTAGTTACTTTAAGCCACGTGTAGTTTATAGGGTAAAACCTAATTTTCTTCTTGTTCTTTTTTCTTTCTGCAAGGGGCGATTGTGGTTGCCGGTTCGAGCCCCGGCTCGGACAGTCTCGGTCGTTGTGTCCTTGAGCAAGACACTTCACCTGTTGCCTACTGGTGGTGGTCAGAGGGTCCGGTGGCGCCAGTGTCCGGCAGCCTCGCCTCTGTCAGTGCGCCCCAGGGTGGCTGTGGCTACAATGTAGCTGCCATCACCAGTGTGTGAATGTGTGAGTGAATGGGTGGATGACTGGATGTGTGAAGCGCTTTGGGGTCCTTAGGGACTAGTAAAGCGCTATACAAATACAGGCCATTTACCTTTTCTTTTTTTCAAATTTTGCCTTATCTCGAATTATCATTAATTAATTTTCTCAGTGAAAATTGTAAATGTGTGGCTTTCCCTTCGTTGTTACATTGTTAAAGAGATGGGCAATGCGGAAAAGAGGAAAGCCGTTAAACATTTGCATTAGTAAATAACTAAAACAGCCTCGCGCATTTTACTACAAGAAGGGAAATGGTAATCGGTGAAAAGTTATATGGGACTTTTCCGTGAGTCACGTGACCCTCCGTTCACTCGCTCTTCTCCTCCTGCTTTCACTGCGTGTTGATAGCGGAGGCAGGTTAGTGCCAGTAGTCTTGGTTACACAGTGGAGAACTGCGCGCTGTGATAGTCCGGGAGAAACTGGAATCGACTAGACTCGCTACGAAGACGATGTGGACTCTGGCTCTGTGGATTATTCGTAAGTAGATTAATATAACATTTCATTGGACAAATAGTGTGCAGCTCTCACATTGTTACCTTCAGTCTGTCAGCAACTGCAGTCAAGTGAAGTGAGCCCTCATCGCAGGGAATTTGCATAAATGTGATGCGTTTGTTATTTTTTTTTTTATCACCCTTATCAACTTAATCACCACTAAACAGTAGTGTGTTTACTCAGTCACTCAAAGGAAAGTATTCTTAGATGCAACACCGGAGCATATTCATTTGTATTTTATTATATTAATTTATTATTATTATTCATTTTCTTTTTTTGGGGGGGGGCATGTAGTTGCCGTAAAGCACGTGTTATGTTTTTTTGCCAGCTCTGACGGAGCAGGCAAACCTTATGCACTGTGCAAAGCGGAAGCTTTGACTGGACAGCAGCGGGGAATACCACGAAGATAGCTTTGAGGCAACACTATCTATTTTTTTTTCTTTTTACTGTAGGACTTGCATTGCGTAAGAGGTGTGGCTCCCTGCACTACCAGATTTACTGATTAGAGTGCGCATCTCATCTCAGGGATTACAGGGATAGAAAAAAGTTATATGGTCTTTTTGGGCTCCCACAATTGATCCACTGTCTCAGATGACCACACGAATACTACAAGCCATTATGACAGACCACTAACATTAATCCAATAATGTTAGTGGTTTTGTCATAAATAAAAAAACACAAAAACAAAAAACATGTAGCTTGTGGTCCTCTCCGGTTGGGCACAGATAGAAAACATATGGCCTGGTCATAATAACGTAAAGAAGTCAAGTTTTCAGAAGTGACGGTGCATAAATTCATGCTCAAATAAAGATCACTACATCTGGTCTTCTTGTCTTTTCTCCCCAGCTTACCTCAGTCTTTGCTGTGCACAGCACCTTGCGTGCAATGCCACTCAGCTTCCTCAGGGGACTTTTTACAGCGTCTCAAAGTTGAAGGCAGCTGAGTGTCCCTACTCCTGGATGAACAGCACTGTAAGTTCAACAGCTGCTCTGCCAGCAAACCTCTGCTTCTATGTTAAAAAATTGAAGCATGAAAAGCACAGGTGCAATAAAACAAATTTTGTGATTGGTCTTTGGCCACGTTAGCGCTGTAAGCTACACCTGTGTTTGACATGCAAAATATATATGGAAAGAGGACTTTCTAAATTATAAGCACCTCATGAGCTTGAGTTATTGTCGACACTGTCATTATTATTGAAACCTTCAGACTGACTTTGTACAGGTGGTGATTTTGTCATGTGTTTCCCTTCAGGGGCACGTGCTGGCAAACCAGAAGGACAAAATAGATGACCTGGTGTTTAACAGCAGTATTGGGACTCTTTTTACCCGCACATGCTTCTCACAGCTCAACTACACTCGGGACTGCGTCTCTGAGGTGTCACACTGCTGACATTTGACCTGCTTACCGAGTAACACATGAACAATTTAAAGCAGAGATACTGTATAAACCATATTGGTTATGTGCGACTAGAAGATTACAAGTTAAAGTTCTTCAGTTATCCATTTATCGACATTAACTTAAAAACACAGTCATTCTCATGAGCTCAGTACACGTATGAGACTTACCCAATTTCTCTTTCTATTTTTGTACTTAGAGGATACAACAAACGGCTTATTGCTTCAGTGAGTATTTGTCTCCTTAACGTTTAAAGATTATTTGATGTTTTTATCCATTGATACAAATGTAGATATTGTTTTTCATTTTTACAGTTGACTGCATAATTCAGGCGCCTCTGAAGGAAAAAGGTAGGGAACAGCAAAGTAGAAAACTATATTGCAGTTAAGATTTGTATTAAAAATGAGTTTCATGTTAAAAGTTTTTCTCTATTATTAAAAAACGAGATGAGGATCTGAAACAACCACTGATAAATGCCTGCAGGAAGAGTAGGGTGTGACTTTAGATGGTGTTGTTGTTTTTTTATTACATCACATTTCTCCACTTCCTGTTGATGAATGAGTCACGAGGAGTGTCTTGCCTCACGTCTCATTCATAAATAAGTAACTATTGTGTAGTAATGTGTCATGGTAGGCTGTGTGGCAGGCAGGCAAGCAGGAGTGGTGGATCCAAAATGCAGGACTCAGACACAGAAGTACAACTTAAAGCGCAGCTTTATTGCTGGGAAAAACCTCTTACTAAACTAAACTCACCAAAAGACAAACAAAAACACTGGTGGACTAAAACACTGTAGCAGAAATACTGAGCTGGAGCTGGAGCTGGAGACAAACCACTGGAAACACAGAGGCAAAACACACAGCTTGTTGCAGTTACGACGCGACACTGACACAGACAAACACAGGGTTTAAATACACTGGGAAGTAACGAGGGGAATGAGACACAGAAGGAGAGCACAGCTGGGGTAAATCAGAACTGACGAGACAAGGAAGCGTAAACTGAACACATTCACATAAGACACGGACCTTCAAAGTAAAACAGGAAGTATGACACAGAGACGCGAACTTGACACGGCAACTAAGAAACACAGAGACAAAACCAGTAAGGCAGAGGACTTGATGAACCAAAAGACCCAGAGGGAAACTCAAATATGCAGACACAGACTTACACAGAACAGAGGGGACACAGAGAGAGATGAAGGGCAAGGGATCAAAACTAGAAACCATAGAATAAATCACACACAAGTACAATAATACAAAAATCACAAAGAACTAAAAACGCCGGGTCAGGAGACCCAGGACCCCGACAGTAATGTAACATTTAAAACTCACTTTCCCAGTTCAAGAATGTAGTTTGAATTCTCCTATAGCTGTGTATTCATCACCCTGCCTTTGTTAAACTAATCGCTTTCTACAGAGTTTATAGGAAGTTCATAATTACAACACACGAGACAGCAACAGACTCCCGGCCTGATTTTCTCAGTTATTAATTTGTAAATGAATTGTAAAACAAATCTATAAGACATTGCTCGCTGATTTCACAGTGAGCTAAGTGAGTTAGGGTTTGTCCCTTGTAAAGGGAAATTTAGAACCTATGTGGTTTGTCTCTGAGAGGTGTGAATTTAGGTGATGACAGTTAAAGACCAGTCGAATTGTCTTGAGGTTTCAGTAGAAAGAGCTTTTTTCTTAAGCAAACTAAATAAAAAAGCGACAATTCGAGACAGACAAAAGACAAGGAGTGTCGAGAAATGTCTATTACTAAACAGCACCATCTTTAGAGAAAAACTTTCCACCTTTCAAAGATGCCAATTTAGGAGGGATACAGGACTGTCTTATAGATTTTGATTAGAATCATGTATATTGGAGATTTCAGCAGATGAACCGTTGAACTCTTTGCTCTTGCAGGGATTTCTCGACAATACTGGAGCAATATTGCCAGCGTGTCTTCATTGGTGCTGGTGTTGCTGCTGGGACTTTTGAGGTATTTTAAATATAAATATTTAGACTTATAACCAGGCTTCGTTCATTTCTGTTCACTTTTGCACACACTTTAACCTCACGCTCACCTTGCATATTATGTATAAAGATCTGTTATTGCTCTGTTACAGTTGTGTCCTGAGGAGGAACCAGTAAAAATGTGAAGGCCCAGCACATCTAGAAAGCATCGGAAATTCATTTGTCTGCCCGTTAAGTAATTAAAATTCCGGTTCTTTTTATTCATCGTCAACACCGGCTGATGATACATCCTTTATTCTTTATCACGAATGCCTTCAAACATATATGCTCAAAACAGTTTTTAAGCTTTTTACAGTACTTCCTCTACATTTAGAGTAGCAGTGTTCCTATATTACAGAAATATACCTGCTTTGCCCCACTTTCATGTTGGAGTTGAAATTATCCTCCGCTAAGTAAGGTAACATAATCTCTAATATTGAATTCTATAAACATGCCACCACTTGCCAGGTTCTGGGAAAATATGATTTTATATTTCCTCTTTCATGTGTCATTTACTCATTTTTTTTTTGTTTTGAGTTCAATCATTTCAGGAGAATCATGTGTATTGATGTGATTTGAGGAAGCATGTATTGTCTGCTGTATCGCATATTATGAGGTGTATAGTTTGATTAGTTTAGGTGTAGTGTGACAGAACTTGAGCTACAGTATGTCTTCCTCCTATAAGCTTCTCTTTATAACTTTCTTTTTCTTTTGTAATCAGGCTAAAACCAAAAGCTTCCACTTTGGAAACTAGCGCTCAATGTAGCCACCCAGCTCTGATGATGATGATAGCGAAAGGATTTGCCAAAATAAAAATGCAAAGCGATGGCGTCCATTTTTAATCAATTCTTAATGAATTAGCAACCCAAATCAAGCCTGTTCTCAGTAGGTGGACAAATGTTCAGAGAGTTCATTGTGAAATATCAGCATCACCAAGAACACCAATAAGTGAAGGTAATGATAAATATTGATAGCTGATTTTTAAAATCAGAACAATATCCGTCCCTCTCTGTGATAGGTTATATATCAGTGGTAAATTTGGCTGGCAAACAAGCATAATTAGTGTTTAATTAGTTTCAGCCTTTATAATCACTGCACAGCCACCAGTGTCATGTCATTAACTGGTTCAGAGTGGAATATTCCTGAGGTTGTGGAAACCTCAAACCAAAACCCAGCAGCAACATAGTAGCTTAGCCAGGTCTGGCCACAAAACCAGCGTTTCTTTTCAAGGTCAAGCTGTGAAAGTGTTTATCCCGTACTTCTTACTGTCTGTAACCCCTTCAATATAGATTGTAATCTTTTTGCTAAGCTTGTAGAGAAAATCATTTTTCCTTAAATGTCTTTAAGCTAAAATATATTTTTTGTATATAAGAATGCAGATATATATCCATGTCAATGTTTAGATATAAATGCCAGATTATTTTACTATATATATATTAAAATATACTATTATGAAATGTTTATATAGATATGAATTAAGATACTTACTATTAAAATACCAAATTCATTCCATTAATATTCTAAGCACAGTGAAACTGTGTTTTGGCATTTAACACACAGCTACAAACAAACAAAGTGCGTTTGGATGTGTGTGTGGAAATGCAGAGTTGGTACGTTTTTGGAGGATCTTTTATATACATATAATTTATACAGTACCTGGTGTACAGTACTAGATTTTATTAAAGAATATGGTCTTGAAGCATTTTTATACTGCATGACATAATGAAAATCTTTTAACCCAGCTTCATGGAAGTTGTATTTTCATTTGACTTCACTGTATCTGAAGACTGCTCTGTCACTGTATTTTATTATTGGAACATTAAAAGTTTATATTTAGAGAAACCTGAGAGTGCTCATTTTGATTTTTGTCCTTCTTTGCTCTGTCCTATAATTTTTCCTAGCCAATGAAAAAACTGGAAAGTTATGGTGCTTTGTTCCCTGCACGTTCCCTTCAGTAGTACTGGATGAAAACCTATGATAGAATAGATTAAAATAGCCCTTTGTTTTCACTGTACATGTACAATGAAATTATGGAAGTGTGTTATAGAGATCTTAGTGTCTATGACAGGAATGCAAACGGCTAACAAATGGCCATTATAATTTGTAGTACATTGAGAATATGGGACAAATAAACAATACACCTCTTCCACTTAATGGCCAGTTAATATTGTGCTGAACACAGGCCAAAAGTGGCTAACAAACATAAACAGAAGTTTTCACTATCCTAATGTTATCTTGTTTCAGGATACATGTCATAATACCTGTCATTATCCAATGTCACATCTGCTTACTTGTATCTTTTGCTCGTTTCTCCTCCTCTTTTCTCTTTTTTCTAAACTGAGCACCTGATGGATTTGAACTTTTCTTGTCCATCTTCCATTGGTGTTAATTTTGCACTCAATATCAGCATCCATCCCCCAACCAGAGAATCATCACAACATAAGCTTTTAGTCCTACACCTTAGTGCACATATTCAGTTTGTATGGGATTGTCCCCCTAATATTTCACACAACCCAGTAAAAAATAATTAACTTAATGGGCTTGGATTGATAACATTGTGAATGAAATGTGCTCTGTTGTGAAGCAGCTCGCTCTCCTCTCCTTTCGGTTGTGTGTGAGACTTCATCACAGCACAGCAGCTCAGCAGCAAGCAGGCGCACAGAGGGCTCTCTCGCTCACTTTTCGTGTATATGTGTGTTATAGAATTTAGAAAACACGTCGGTGCACATTATAATTCTGTATCGCAAGGTCTTGTGTTTTTGTGTTTGGTTTATTTTTATTTTTGTTTTATTTTGCGAGCTGGTTATTAGATGCCGTTAGCGCCAGCCAGAGAATCCCCGCCGCTCTCTCCTCCCTGTGCGGCAAGCAGCAGGCGCACCTCGCAGGGAGGGTGCACTTACTCCCCGCAAAGTGGAAAAAAGTAAAAAACAAAACAAAAAATGTTTATCAGTTTCATTTGTGTCTGTATTCGATGGCATATCCTTTGACGTTTAAAAAAACCCCAAAACGTGCATGCATACTCAGTAATACGCGTCAAAGTGAGTTCTATCCAGCCGACCTGGTCCACCACCCCCTCTCCCACCACGAGGAGTTGCTCTTTCATTTTCACAGTCTGAAGCACTTCTTCACTGAGCGGGCAGAACACTTGGATAGATTAGAGGCTAAACCAGCATATTAAATCGGACTTGGGGAAAGGACTCCAATACAGCAGTGCGACTATCACCGCAAGAATGAGGCACAGCGAAGTTTATCTGCTTGTCACTGGTAAGTAGATTAATATATTGCCTAACAGCGAAACGGTCCTGGGTTCAAATCCTCCATTTGGCTTTTGATCTTTCTTTGTGGAGTCCGCATGTTTTTCTGTGTTATTATAGACTCTCTAAGGTACAATATAAAGCGACTGTTGTTGCCATTTTTAGTGCTATATAAATAAAATTGCATTAATCCCAAAAGCTTGATTCTGTTCATCTAGACATAGCGTTTCAGTGGAAGAAACGTTTAGTCACAATAACGAGTGGTTTTCTGTGTTAGTCCTGGGACCTGCTAATGATGTGTTCAGGGTGTGTCTGCCCCAGCTGAGATAGGCTCCAGAGCAGGGGTAGGCAACTCCAGGCCTCGAGTGCCGGTGTCCTGCAGGTTTTTAGATCCAACCCTGGGTTAACACACCTGAATCAAATGTAATAGTTCATTACCAGACCTCTGGAGAACTTCAAGAAATGCTGAGGAGTCATTTAGCCCTTTAAATCAGCTGTGATGGATCATGGACACATCTAAAACCTCCAGGACACCGGCACTCGAGGCCTGGAGTTGCCTACCCCTGCTCCACAGGATGGATGGTAAACTGCAGAAACGTGTGATGTGCTTATCTGATGTTTGTTATTGTTAAGTACTTTGGACAAAGGTTGAACAGGAATTGCTGACTTGAAGTTTCAGTGGGTGAAGTTTCAGTGGCTGGGGAAGGACATGATGCCAGTCTGTGCTGTTACCTGGAATAAGAGCTTTTGTCCTAGCTGGATAAAAGACCTCCCCCGCACAGAAACAAGCCATCACTTCCCCAAGCACCACCTTACAGATATGATGCTATCCAAAGTTATGTAACTGAGTTTCTTAGTCTTAGTCCACGTGTTCTCCACCTGTAGAATATATTTATACTGGAAGTGCTGGGTATACAAGTCTGGCCTAAGTCTTCGGTCAGAAAGACTGCAGCAGTCCAGGAGTTTAGTTCACTGTCTTTAATGAAGCTTCACAGAAGAACTGGTTACAGCAGGCCTTGCCAGGATAAATCCAACTGTGATACAGCCAGATATGCACTTATAATTGTGGCAGATGCAGTATAGGTAACTATAAGCATGGTTGTTGTCTCATTAACGCACACGGAATCACACAAACTGCGATACAACTGCCATGCTCTGCTGCTGCTTTTCGTCTCTCACTCTCCCTCTGCGTGATGCGCACATAATCACTGGTGCGCTTGATTCTTGCCTCTAGACATCCTGAGGCCGAGTCAGCAGGGAATTTGCACACCACCCATCCACCCCCAGCAAGAAAATTAACAACAGACTAAACAATTTTAACTCACAGGATTATAAAAAAGTTTTTTGACCATTAGTAAATCAAGAAAAAATAAGAAGATTAAGAAATATATTTTATTTAACTAAATTGGAGATAATTTATTTGAATTTCAGGATCAGGACAACGCCTCGTACACTCTCCTTCCCAAAAGCCTCAGTTAATCTTTATGCCATCTGCCATTATATTCTAGAAATGCTGTCAAATCGAAATGACGATGTCCTCCTAGCTCATGAAATGCTATAAAATTTTCCCTAATGTGTATTTTTGATAAATTATTCCCAGCAGATGATTTTTTAAGTTTGGTGGGCCCTTTGGGCTTCTCCATCATTCTTGTCCAAGAACTGTGATGATCAGCTGTAGGTAACATAGTTCTGTCCCACAGGTGTGTGGGTGTGGAGGCATGCACACAGTTGTGTTTTTATTCATTGCAGTGATGAGTCTTCCCATCTTCTTGTCTTTTCTTAGCAGCTGCATTGGTGGTGCTTTGCTGTGGATGGGACATCAATTGCAGTGTTACTGAAGATGCTTATGGGACCCTTTACACTGTTCCAGATTTCAAGGCAACCAGATGTATCTATTCCTGGATGAATAGTACTGTAGGTTCAACATGCCAGAGTTTCTTTACCACTTTCACTTGTGCTACTGGGATTCTACCTCTGTTAAAAAGGCATAACATAAAACATGCAGTTGGTCATTACAGACACAATAGGAAAAGTAAAGAAGCAACTAATGTTATTAATTTTTAATCAGTGTTGTGATTTTGTCATATGTTGCCTTCAGGGTCATGTGCTGGTGAATAATAACAAGACGGTGACTGGCCTGGTGACGAACAGCAGTATCAGGACTCTTCTCACCCGTGCATGTTTGAAGCAGGTCAACTACAGCCGTGCCTGCGTCTCTGAGGTGTTACACTTTCAGCATTTGTACTGCATGCTGAGAAACACATGGAAGAATTTAAATAGAATTGACTTTACACGTGGCATTTTAGCGCAATTTCTGAAACTAAAAGCTATGAATTGAATTTATGAATCTAATTTCATTTAATTCTAGACAACTAAAAGCTTACTCAATTTCTCTTTCTGTTTTTCTGCTTAGGGGATACAACACACAACCAGTTGTTTCAGTGAGTATCTCTCTACCTGATTTTCTAGATGTAAATGTTTATTACCATTGATATAAAATGTTTTCTAACGCAAGAATATCTTGTGTTTACAGCAGGCTGCAGTGGAACTACTAACCCTCAGAAAAGTGAAGGTATAAAACCACTACTTGTATGAAATTAGATTGCAGTTAGGTTTCGAATTAGAAATGAGTTGCATCTTTAAACAGGTGTGAAAAGTTTACAAGAGATCCATCCATCCTCTTCCACTTATTCAATTCAGGGTCAGAAGTTGGCTGACAGCTTTTCACACTCATGTTCAGACCCATATGAGATAAAAACTGCTTTTAATGACATTTCACACCTTCCTGCACATTCAGAGTCCCTGTTATTGTATGGTTATGCACAGTGTCTCCATGAGTCTCTGGCTCTCTTTTCATTCATAACTATCTGTTTAAAAGGTTAAAACATACTCACCAAGGCGACTAATTTCAGTTCAGCATTATGTGTTCTACATCCTGTCTTTGGTAGCATAAACTCTTGTCTCTGGTTACAGTGCAGTTTATAGTATCAACATCTGGGACTTTCTGCCAAATCAGCTCAGCTATTCATGTGTAAATAAACATGAAGGTGTAAATTAACAGTGTATGATTTCACTTTCAGTAAACCTGCCTCCCGGATATTGTTTATTGCCACTACTCTTAACGTGTGACTTGTGTCAGTGGTAAAATGAGTGTCAGTGAAACAAGAAGCAGATGGGTGGATTCAGGTGACAGCATGGTTGAAGGTAATTATTATCATTACCTTCAACCAACAGGTTGGAGGTAATGATAATAATAATGGATTGGATTTATATAGCGCTTTTCAAGGCACCCAAAGCGCTTTACAATGCCACTATTCATTCACACACTGGTGGAGGCAAGCTACGGTTGTAGCCACAGCTGCCCTGGGGCAGACTGACAGAAGCGAGGATGCCATATTGTGCCATCGGCCCCTCTGGCCAACACCAGTAGGCGGTAGGGTAAAGTGTCTTGCCCATGGACACAACGACCAGGACAAAGAGACCGGGGATCGAACCGGCGACCTTCCGGTTGCAGATACGCTTCCCAACCCCCTGAGCCACGGTCGCCCCGTAGGTGTCTGATATTTAAACAGAAATAAATCTGACATTTTAGTTTAGGTGTATGATCTTGTAAAGATGAAGGATGGTAGAAAACTGTGTGTGTTAAGAACATGCAGCACCTTGAGGGAAATCTTCACCATCTTAAGATATCAAATACATAAAAATACCCTTTTTGTTTAGAGGTAGATGAAAAGTTTGGCTAGGAAGTATCAATCAGTTCACAATAGTGAATATGTGTGTTTCCTAAAATGTTACAAGGCTAATTTGAGTGAAAAACACAATTTACTTTAGATTTAAATGATACATGAATTGCACATCTTGGATCTTAGGGAAAACCATTAACTGTCAAATTTATGTTAAATGAACATCAAATTAATAACAAACTCATTTTCTTTGCTTTTGCAGGTACACCTTCTCACCACTGGAATACATTTATCGCTGTCTTTATCATGGTTTTACAACTTCAGTGCTTGTCTGCAATCAGCTAGAAGATGGTTCCTCCAGTTTACCAGCTTTAACCCACATGGCAGCACGATCTGAAATCCCTGTCTTGCTGTTGTTCATACATCATTTGTTCCAGAAGAGAGTTTTATATAAAAAAAGGAATTTTTTTTTGTTTCCCCTCAACATTTCAAAGCTAGGAGTTTACAAATTGATTGGTCAGTTCCCACAGTATAGGGTTCACTTGGAAGAATTGAAGACAATTGATTAAGATATAGAAATTAATGTTTTTGGCGATTAGATGATCCATCAGGGCAGAACATAATCCCAGTGGGAGAGGATTCAGGTCAGGACCCCCCGGAGTCCAGACGCTGGTGGTGGTTAAGAGGAAGACTGGGGCTTGCATAGAGCTCTGGCTGAGGTGGAAATGACGAGGTGGTGGGTGTTAGATTTGTATTGTTCATTGTCATTTATGATTAGAAATATTTACTCATATATGCTTAGAAGTATATAATCATTTGTAGATTGAAAAATGTCTCATCCTAGGAGGTCTGTAACAACACTGTGTAGCATGAAGAGGGGGGTGCGTTCACTCCTCTACACAGTGTTCTGGCATAGATCACACACCTCCTAGGAGAGGTCGTATCTTCTCTTGCTGATATATGGTATAGCAAACACACGTATATCTGTTTGAGTGTAAGAGCCTTTTGTTCAGATGGACCGCTAGACTCCTGGCACCAGCTTTGGGGAGCCTTCATGGGGTCACACTCTGACCCCATACATACTTACACAATGCACAGGCAAGGTACTCTTTGTGTGTATGAAACGTCATATGTTAATGAACCTATGCATATTCATATAACCACAATAAAAGGAGTGCTATGGGGAACCTGGCTGAGAGTCTGACGGAGGTCAAGTGGGTGGAACGACACTTGGCTCCAGGCAGGTCTCCCTCATGCATGAGTAACACAAAGAACTTTGCCTACTCATGTCTTGCTTTTGCTGTGTAGTAAATTGTCTTGAACGTTCCAGCGAATAGGTTTATGCTATGAACCTATCAGTGGGTTGCACGAAAAAGTCTGAAAGGGAGAATGATGGAGAGCACAGATTGAAACCATCTGAAGCAGAGGTTGACTGGCTCAATGAAGACTGGGGAGAAGATGATTGGACTAGAGCAGGGGTAGGCAACTCCAGGCCTCGAGTGCCGGTATCCTGCAGGTTTTAGATCTCACCCTGGGTCAACACACCTGAATCAAATGATAAGTTCGTTACCAGGCCTCTGGAGAACTTCAAGAAATGTTGAGGAGGTAATTTAGCCATTTAAATCAGCTGTGTTGGATCAAGGACATCTAAAACCTGCAGGACACGGGCACTCGAGGCCTGGAGTTGCCTACCCCTGGACTAGAGTAATAAAGTCAGTATTGAACATTATGTTTTATACAGAAAAACAGAACACCCAGGAAAGTAACCATATGAGAGATTATTGACCGTGCTTATTGAACTTAGACATAAGTGTCATTATGATGATGCAGGAATAACACCAACACGGGGCTATTAGACCAACCATGAACAAAAAATGGCATTTTCCATAAAACCTGCACAACCCTGTTTTTGACGAGGGCCTACTATATGGTGCAGCCTAAAGGCAGAGTTGGGTTGCCGAGGCCAGAATGATTATCAGCCTTCTGCTCACAGGGTGGTGGGTGTTGGAGGACAACTGCTGATCCCAGTTAAAGCAATCAACATGTAAAGAGTACCTGACTTGTGGCATAACTGGCTCTGGCCTTGGAATGTATGTTTTATCCATGTTGCAAGTGGTACACTGGACTGTTTTGTTCTTCATTATTTTATGATTGTACTAATAAAATATATTTTACAATTATTTCAATTGTCATCTTTTGCCTACAGCTGAGATGGTTGCTCATACCTACAATCTGTATAGTAAACAGGCAGAAACAAAAAAACAAAACAACATTAGGGGACGTTCAAGTTCATATGCACGTGAAGGCAGACAGCCTCATGAGACTCTAGTTTAAGAAGCATTCTCAAAGACACATCACACATTATCACATGGCAGCTTCAGGAAATGGTAAACACTGCTGAATAAAAACACATGAACTCACTGAGTGATTATTTGAGATCAGTTCCTTTTTTGGCAACTTTTCAAATGGAAGCGCTGCAATTTCAGATCCATTTCTATGTTATACATGAGCTCAGTCTAATTTTCAGTGAGGGTATGGTGTCATAGGGTCATGCCACTGTACACTTCCTCTTCATGTTCACATCAGTTCTCCGAAATGCTTCAATAAAACTAAATTACCTTGTCAGCAGCATGTTATGGACAGCTGCCACGTCCTCGAACGTCAAAACAAATAAGCTGAAAAGGCAGTTATGCAAAATTACTCAAAACAACTGCATTAAATGTGTCACTAAAATGACTTATGCTCCTGACTTCACAAAAAATACATGACATTTGACTTCCCTGGAAAAAGCCTGGTGACTCAGCATTTAGCTCAGGTTGAGTTTATGTGTAGTTCGGAAGTAAAAGTAAGGACTCTGGCAGCATAACAATCAATACCTCTGAGAGTCTTAGACAAGCCCTTTTAAGTCAGTGGGTTTGCAAAAGGATTAGAATAATCAGTCTGTTAAAGTGACAGGTTTCAGACACGGGTCACTTTTTGGTGCACTCCATTTTTGGACATTTTATTATACCTAAAGGGAGCATGGCTCCAGATTCATTTTTAAATTACACTTCAAACTTCAAGTCTTGCTGCATGAACTGACCCCAAAATCATCCCTTTTGTATGTTGCTTGAGCTCGGGCTGCTGTGAGACCTGGGCTGCACTGGTGGAGACACTAAAAAGGTAGCTATGCAGGGACAGTACTTCCAAAATGAATGAAACAGACATGACAGAGGATAAATAACTACACCCAACTTTTATCAAAATTGTCTTTTTTTTTCAACCTATTCAGAATGAAAACATTGCAGTTAACTTTAAAGTTGCTAAGATGTTCAGTAAGATGACATGAAGCAGCAGCAGCTTACAACTGTAGTGAATTTATGACATGAAAGTTTGGCTGGAGCTCAACAAGGGAGCCAGATTACTCTCACCAGTGGAGAGCTGCGCCACTGCATGATATTACCATTTTCTTTTGACAAAGGAAAACAATTAATCCATTTCTACGTGAACAAATCACAAAAGTGCTTTTCCTGGAAAAAGCTCTCTGAGTTCCAGGGAACAGGATCATCAGGGACATAGCTGGACTGGCCATCGGGCATACCGGGCATTTGCCCGGTGGGCCGCTGGCGATTTTTTGTTTTTATGGGCCGATCGATTATTTTTTTTTTTTTGGAAGGGTATAAATAATGAAAGGTGTTGGATTGGCCAATTGGTCATGATCAGTGTTGGTCAAGTTACTTAAAAAAAGTAATCAGTAATTAATTACTGATTACTTCCCCAAAAAAGTAATCCCGTTACTTTACTGATTACTTATTTTCAAAAGTAATTAATTACTTAGTTACTTAGTTACTTTTTAAAAACATGATTTACAACCTGAATAGGTGATAAAGCGATAGATCTTTCAGCCCAATTCTACTTTTTCTACATAATCCATCATACAAAATGTAATCAAATGGAAAAGTCTCTTTTTAAAACTTGTTTTGTTAGTTTTAATCTTTTAACTTTATGCATGAAGCAAAATTTTAATTATATGCACCATTCTCTGACTTGAAGAAATTAGTTTAACATTTAAACCTATTTTCTGCACATTCCAGCACATATATATATATATTTTTAATTTATTTATTTTCTTGTGTTTATACTCACTCTTTCAGATGCAAGTAAAACACAGCAGAAAATAAATAGTCAAAGACTAGCGGTCCTTTTGCTCTATTTTCACCTGTAAAGCAGGAGTAGAGTAGGCGGAGGTTTATCCTGGTGCAGGTGTGCCGCAGCGGTCAGTGGAAGGATACCGCAGTTTCTCTGTGAGTTTCCCATTACGTGGTAGCTACTCGGTGCTTGCTTGGAAGTTTAGGGGGGTTTTCGCTGTAAAAACAAGTTTTCTTCCCACGCACAGCGGACACTAATGTTTTTGTCACTTTTTACGGAATCAAACTCAAAGTAAGGTCAGTACTTCCACGCTTTAAACGCTGCACGCTCATACTCTCTCCCGCACTCGATATAAGATCCATTGTTGATCTGCACACAGCTGTTGTCACGAACATCACACTCGCTTACGTCTCTGTCATGAGACATTATCGCAAGAAAATCACGGTTTTAGTAACGCAGTAACGCAGCGTTCCTACGGGAAAGTAACGGTAATCTAATTACCGTTTTTGCAATAGTAATCCCTTACTTTACTCGTTACTTGGCAGACAATCACTTTTTGGCACAACACCGGCTATTGCAGTTAATAATACAACAGTTTCTTGCCATTTTTTGTGTTTCTTTTTTTCGCTGTGTAACTGAGTTCAATTGAAAGCCTGCATGCGCTAGTACCGCTTGCCACAAGTTCCCAGAATCCTTTGCGGTTTTACCCCTGAATGACGTCACATTTTTGGTGGGCCGGTCTCTAGTCAAAATGCCCGGGCCGATTTTTTTGTCCCAGTCCAGCCCTGACCAGGGAGACGACACAAAGACATTCTGTCTGTTTCACTTCCCATTTTTTTGAGGTATCTTAGAGGTTTTAGTTAAATTGTATTGTAATGGTGTCATGATCCTGGTGTTTTTCCACTGCCCTCCTGTGTCTGCCTTGTGGGCGGAGCCTTGATTCTTCACCTGTGCTGCTCACTTGATATCCATTGACGGCAATCAGCGAGGCTGTGCTTAAGACCTGCGCTGTCATCACTTCTCTGCCATTTTTTTTCTTCTTTCACTTCTGCTTATCATACCTTACTCTTTCTCACACTTCATATTGTGTTCTTGTTTCTGTTTGCTCATTTGTTTTTTTCTTTCCATTTAGGCCCCGAGGGCCAGTCACTGCAGATTTTCCACTGTCAAATGCTTTCCTGTAGGGGATTCTCTATGACATTGCTGGGTTTTGAATTGGGATTATGCAGATAAAACTGAATTAAAACAGGACTAAGCCACACTTACACTGATCTTAGATTTCAACAAGATATATAAACAAACTAAGAGTTATAACATAATATTGAGCCTGATTTAAGTTACTATAAACTCTTTGGTCCTTTACTGGTTCACACCTCTTTATTGAAAAGCCCAGTCATTAGTTAAAGCATACATGTGACAAAAAATGTTACACATAAGCAGAAAGAAAGAAGCCATGACTCATGAGGTTAAAAAGATGTTACTCACAAAAACAGTCACAGACATTCTTAAACAATAATGGCTGCAACTTCCTTTCACATACTGTACACGCCTCCAAAATACAATGCGTCTCCCCTCAGGTCCATGTAGGACTCCACACCCTGAACGGGAGAGAAAATATATTCCAATCACTTCTTCTAAATGCTGCCAGTGTTGCCATGGCATCAGACAAGAAGCGAAGTTGTGTAAACAAACTACATGAATGGTTCATATGACCTTTAGGTAAATTCCATTTTGATTGTCTTAAAAATAGAAGGAAGTTGTATAAGGGTGTGAAGTAAACACCTTTTTTTTTTTATTATGTGTTTGCAAACTGGAAGTTTGCTTCTTTTGAATAATTTTGCCTTGGGAGTTGATACTGTTATATTAAAATATAAGAGAGGCTTCCAGGACCTTGTTGAATCTATGCCATGAAGAATTAAGACAGAAAAGGGGGATCTATTAGGTTTATTAGCAAGATAAACCTAAACTGAATTTGATGTTAGCAGACCACAGCCAGCAATGATTTACTTTAGAGAGATAACTCCTGCTTCCTCTCACATATTGCATTGACATGCAGTACAGCCTTCCATAAAACAGCCACAACCATAGTGTATTTTTTTTTTAAAAAGAAAATTAAAAAAATATAATATGTGTTTAAATATGTGTTTTTTAGATCACCTACTGTGTAAGAAACACAATATTTTCTGAAATATCTGAAACATTTTCTGAAATGGAACATTAATTGAAAATGGGCTGAATGTTATGTTTTTGAGAAATATGTAGGACTGTTTTCTTCCATTTGCGCAACATCTCTAAAATTAGAAATATCCTGTCTCAGTGTGACGCTGACAAACTAGTTCATGCATTTATTACTTCCAGGCTGGACTACTGTAATTCATTATTATCAGGAAGTCCTAAAAACTCACTGAAAAGCCTTCAGTTAATCCAAAATGCTGCAGCAAGAGTCCTGACAGGAACTAGAAAGAGAGAGCAGATTTCTCCAGTAGTGGCTTCCTTCCATTGTCTCCCTGTCAAATCCAGAATTGAATTCAAAATTCAAAGGTGTTAAATAATCAGGCCCCATCTTATCTTAATGACTCTCGCTCCCGCTCTGCAGGCCTACTTGTTGTTCCTAGAGTATTTAAAAGTAGAATGGGAGGCAGAGCTTTCAGTTTTCAGGCCCCTCTTCTGTGGTTCCAGCTTCCAGTTTGGATTCGGGAGACAGACACTATCTCTACTTTTAAGATTAGGCTTAAAACATTACTTTTTGCTAAAGCATATAGTTAGGGCTGGACCAGGTTACCCTGAATCCTCCCGTAGTTATGCTGCAATAGACGTAGGCTGCCGGGGATTCCCATGATGTATTGAGTTTTTCCTTTTCAGTGACCTTTCTCACTCACTGTGTGTTAATAGACCTCTCTTCACTGAATCGTACTTGTTATTAATCTCTGTCTCTCTTCCACAGCATGTCTTCCATCCAGTTTTCCTTCTCTCACCCCAACTGGTCACAGCAGATGGCCCCGCCCCTCCCTGATGCTGGTTCTGCTGGAGGTTTCTTCCTGTTAAAAGGGAGTTTTTCCTTCCCACTGTCGCCAAAGTGCTTGCTCATAGGGGGTAATTTGATTGTTGGGTTTTTCTCTGTATGTATTATTATAGGGTCTATCTTATAATATAAACCGCCTTGAGGTGACTGTTGTTGTGATTTGGCGCTATAAAAATTGAATTGAATTGAGATGAGGGCGTGATGACTCATGATGCGGTGGCTTTGTTTTCAATGGGAATTGTAAAGCTTAGTTTGGAGACTCAAATGAAATACTGACATATCAGTAACATCAGTGGCCTCTCAGTCAAATTGGTGTCAAAATGGTTTCTGTAGGGTGTCAAGCTACACATCAAAAGTGACATAAATGAGAACAACAGCTGTGAACAATAAATTGATTTAGATAAAAAGAAACAGAAAATAATCTCATGTTGCTAAACTGTCATAAACTGTTGTCATGGCATCAGATAAACAAACAGACATGTAATGCCTGGGTGACTCATCATTCACCTTATAGTTTGTGTGTACTTTGAAGCTTCAAAGTGTGTTTGGAGTCATCTTTGTGTTATGTTGTAGTGAACAAATATCTTCTTTCTAAACCTACATGAATGAAGAGAATGATTTAAGCTGTTGTCTAAGCAAGTCTAATGTAAACAGACTGTCCTTATAAAGCACTTTTCTACTTTATCTGAGCACTCAAAGTGCTTCAGACAACCATTCACACACATTCACATTGCTTCCTATCTAACATTCACATGCATTCATACTCCAGTGGATGCATTGGATTAGATAGTAACCATGGGGTTAGTATCTTGTCCAAGCATACTTGACAGACCGGAGCAGACAGAAGGTTGGTGAACTGCTCAACCACCTGAGCTACAGCCACCTTGATGTCAGACTAAACCAGTCCAGCAAGTTTTTAGATTTGTCCCCCATAACTCAGGCATGCCTCTTGTCTTCCTGTAACCACACCCAAAACCACAACATAATCCTAAATTAACGCGCTCCTCCTATCTCTTTGTCTCAAGTGCTCAGTTCAAATTGTCCAAATCTTAACAAAAGGATTAGAAATAGTTGCTCTTGGCTTTTAGCACTAAGTAACTTTAGAAAGTGTAGAAGTGCATCTTATGCGGGTCCTTATCATTGGTTTAACACTAAAGTGACTGTTCAGTGGTTTAAAAATAGTACTTTCCTGTTGTGCAATGTAGCAACACACTTCAAAGTACTTTGTATCTATTGTTTTTAAAGACCAGGGTTTTGCATTTTACGTTGTTCTAAATTCAACTGTACAATAGTGTAAAAAAGGCTAAAACAAACCTTTCTTTGTTATAAGGATTTGTGTTTTTTTTTAAACAAACTTAAATATTGCAACTGGCTTTGCTTTGCTGGAACTTGAAGTCAACTTGATGCTGAAGAACACTGATGTGACACAGTTACTGGAAAACTTCAGATTTCTGGGAAAAACAGAACCAAACTGCCACAGTTGCTGAATCAGTGTTTGTTTGCTTTTTTGTGTGTGTGCATGCTAACCTACATGTTAATTATTACTGCACAATTGCAAGAATGAGCAATTGTCTGAGTCACCTTTAAACACGTCAGTCCTTATCACTACAAGGGTAGTGATTAAATGTATATTACTATGTATGATAAAAATCGTATAGGTGTGTGGGTGCGCCAACACATGCCAACAATAACTACTTACTCAGGTGTGAGTTAATTGATTATGTTAAAGTGTCATACCTGCAGCAGGGTTTAATGAGACAATTAAAAGATGTGTAGCCAACATGAGTAAATAGAATGAAGAATATGCACTATATGTCTCCCATGGACCCCTTAAACATTGTAACCAACATATGTAATCATCTGGAAACAAAAATCTCATTGGCAATAGATGTTTTTATGCAAACCTGTTTGCAAAGTCTGCCTGAAGTTACCACCACTTCACTTCGTAAAACTGAAATACCAGCTTCTTTGAAATTGAATGCTTTCCCCCAAACACGTATCCCTTCCAATTTACGGGAAATCTGATAAGACACAACAGCTGCAAACTGATATTCTGACTTATTGAGCAAGCATAACTTGTGTAAAAGTTTCAGTGGTTTCTGTGAACCACAGAACCCATATCTCTAGGATCATTTTTTCTCTCGGTGTGTCCTCACACAAACAAACATATCACTGAGTCAAGTGCCTTATGCTCTTTCACAGACCACTATGTCACTTCTAGGTCGTTATCATGCAAACCACTTCACTGAAATGTTTCATTTACAATAAATTGCCACAATTCTTGTCAGATCACTTGTGGTAAAAGGTGGCTCTAGAGAGCACAGCCAGGGTTAAACCTGCAGTAAACGGGAAAGCACATGACATGTAATTTAATCCCCCTCCAAAAGGAGATGTAGTCTTTGCAGTCACAGTAAGTCTGTTTAGCTTCCTTGGAAGAGGAAATACAAAAAAAAAAAAAAAAGTTTGATGTTGTTCTGAAGTGCTTTATCGTGAGTCTTCAATGACTTTCCACAAAATACATCTTCTAAATCCTCTGAAGTTCAAGACCTTTTCAGGCATTGGATTGAATCTGCTAAAGTTTAATTGATTTAAATATTGTTTTTTATAGGTATTATTTATAGAATGAATGTAGAATAGCTGAACTAAAAGAATAAACCTTGTCTTAATGTTTTAAGGGGTGGAAATTCCCCTAAAGGGAGCACTGTGCTTCTGAAAGTGCTAAAAGTTAAGTTTTTCTAAAAAGCTCCAGGTTCTGTACTGATTATCAGATGTTGGACTATACTGAACTGGACAGTGGTTGCAAACCAGTTTTGTGTGTGCGAAGGGTGAAAGAGCATAACGTTGGTTTTATGCATCCTGCAATCCAAATGAGGTTTTTCATTTGAGAGGCAAGAAAAGCAACCGTGACTTTACCGCAGATAGTTTATGTATGAGTCATTTTTGCATCATCTATTGTGAAAGGAAACGTTTGTGAACTAATTTAACGATCCAAAAATTTGGGCGAAGAGTTTATCCATAAACTCAGCAGGTTTCCAAGGTGACCAGCCGGTCACATGAGAAGGAAGGTCAACGAGTTGGATCCATAGCCTCAGTGTAAGGCTCTCTAGAAGTTAGTTTGTACTTTCTTTTTTTTTTTTGTTGTTGTTTCTGCTGGGTATTTTTAGCCTCTGGGGTGTATTTTTTAAGACATTTGGCTAGTGTGCTCACAAATCTTTGGTAGACCAGTCTAACTGGAAGGCTGACTAAAAGATAAAAATTACACAACTCCCCATGTGTGATTTATGCCACTTCGGTAACAGTCAATCACGTCTGCTTTGACTGAAGCCACAGCGCAACAACAAGCAGGTAAACATGGTTCAATGTTTGTGATTTGTTTGTGATGAGAGCATACAGCACTGTGATACAACACTGAGGAATCTACTCAAGGAAATTATCCTGAGGTCAACTCAATAATTACGAGAAGGACACGGGCCCTGTTCCATAAATAGTAACATAATTTGAGCTTTGGTACTGTTTTTCACTGCGATGATTGTATGCAAGTGGAGGTTTCCTTAATACGTCTTGTACCGCTCTAAGATTGTATAGTTACTCTCTTTGCAAGGCTTCCCAAATTAGATACTGTCACTTAGCAAGGGATCTTCTCTTATTTGAAAGAAAAAAGCCTTGTTTTATGGTAGTGTTGCTTAAAATATACTGTAAAACTGATTCCTATGAACAGCAGTAACACATTGTAATGTGTGGTCATATTATGTGATACTTTTTGTTTGTCTTGTGTAAGTTTTTCATGTGTAACTTTGCTAAATAAGGGCCTTAATTTTCACATGCAGTCCATATAACTGACATACCAAGTGAAGTACAAATGTTGGGTGTGACAATTGTGTTTGTCTTTTCTCTAAACATTTGCATAGATGCATCATTTGCATAGAAGTAAGCTAACGAGTTCACACAGGCTGTTTTGAGTGCCTTCAGAATAATTGTCCACAGTTGTTATATTAATTCTCTTAGTTCTGCCATGTTTGTGCAGAGTTGTCCTGTCAACCTCTGTGAAAAAAGAGTGTAACTATTACCTCCGAGCAACCGTAACGATATTGGTAACTTTAAAATCCATTTGGAACAATTGAATGTGTATAAAAAAGGAGAAGTGAGATAGGAAAACACATTACCTGTTGTCTTTCAGGTTTTGTTGGCAGCCAGCTCAGTAGGAGCCTGTTACAACAGCATTCAGGAATTAGAGTGCCGATCTTATCTGCAAATTCCATCTATCACATGACATCTCTAAACATTTCATTTTATCATCAGCTTTGATGTGTTAAATTTAAATACATTTTAGATCACATTTTGGCTTTAGAACATCATAAAATTTGTCTTTATGAAACCTATCCAAACCAGTGCACATGTGGTGTTCTTGGTCAATATAACCTCCTGTTATCATTGTAGGCAATGTTGGGCCAAAAGCATGACATCCCACAAGATGTCAGTAAAGCCTCAGATATCTTATCGGCTTCACCAGAAAGTGTGCTTTTCACAAGAAGTGAATAGTTCTGCTTCTTTGCTCTTTTAATGCACCGGCTCATAAATATAAATAATTGATTCTACAGAATTCATCATCATAATAATGTCAATACAAATGAAACATAAATATGTGGAAGTGCTAGACTATGACGGTACAGAGAGTGAAAGCACATCGATATGTATTTACAAATGTTTGTGAAACCTCAACAGTTTCTAACAGAAAGCGATGATATTTCCTGGGTGTGTATGCCAACGTGTCCTTTTTTCTTTTGCTGCGGTTAAATTTTACCGTGAACAACAACTCATCACTTATACTTTCAGTTTGAAGTAAGCACAGAAACGGGGATTTTGAACACACTAATTTGTGTTTGGTTTTGTGGTTAGTGCCTTGGTCTCATTTCATGGGTTGTAAAACTTGCATTTCATGCTCTGCTCAGTTTTACGAAACTGTGACTGCAGGCGAGGTTAAACTGGCCATGTTTTTGTATCCAGTGCTGAAGTGTACACCGAATGCTACTAACAATTACACATCTCTATTTGCATGCCAAACCCTTACCTTGCTCAAGTCTTAAACCTAAAACTGGCTTTTGAAGGGGTGTGAAGGAACTGTCATCGCTCTGATGGTCTAAAAGTGTTTCTCACAAAAACAGGTGGACATGTTTTGTGTCTAGTGGTTTCCTATGACAAACTCCAGCTCACTGTCTGCTCTTTCACGCTATCTCAAACATATAGTGAGCGTATCCGTTTAGCTGTCATCTTTTCAAAAGTGTCATAAAAGTCATGACATCTGAGAAAATGGGTTACAAAGTAGATTGATGGGATGTGTGTTTTTCATTAAGTTCCATCTGTTTTCCACAATACTTCACTTATAACAGTGGAGACGTAATCTTCACCTCTTTACAAAAAAGACATTGAATGGGATCACCCTGGAATTTTCCCAAGTACACACACAATTATTAGTTTTGTACACACTGTTAAATAGCTGCACATTGTACCATCATTTAGGACACATTTCTGACTCATTTTCCATCTGGGCACAACACCCATCCTGCAGATGACTCTCCGAGCCGCAGAGCTGTCAATCACTTCCAGCTTTGGTTGTGGCTCCAGCTCTCTGGCCCTTTGCCACGTCAGCTTACCATCACCTCCCCTCAGGCAGCAAAACCAATTAGTGCCTGATAGTAAAGCAGAGACCTTCTCTACAAACTTCTGAGCTCAGTTTTTATTTCTGTCTCTCTGTGGCCACAAAAACAATTTCCACCATTGACCCGAAGCATCTGAGGTCGAATGAAGAGATTTGCTAAGATATAATAATCTTTTCTTTGCTTCACTTTTTGTGGAAAAATAAGCTGTGGATGGTGGTTCTAAGAGACTCTGCTCGTATCCTTGTGTGCATTTTAAAGTTACTCTGCATGTCTTTAGAATCTGGGCGTGTTTGCATTGCAAAACTTTCTTTTTTCTCCCCCAGTTTTCTTTATCAAGATGAAACCAAACAATAGCCCTTGTGAATCTGATGTCTTTATCAACATGCATTTGCATCTAAAAAGTGCTTTTTGTTTTCCTTATGAATAATCATTGTGTGTTTTTTGTATTGGGCTGACAGAACAAGATTGGCTACTGCAAATGCTAACAAAAGGAAACATTTCCTTTTAATGTCTGTGGCTAGAGCATCTAATCATGAGTTCCACACAACTCTTACTTAAACACTAAGCTGGTAATTAAGGCCAATCTATCACAGCACTTTGTGGAGTGATTTCAGTCACAAAAGCCTAAGAAGAGAGAAAGGATTTTTTGATCATCTGCATTAATATTTGGATTTTTCCCATTTTGCATCACTTTGTATTTGACTGACAGACCGAGAGGCTTCAGGATGAGGCAGATGGCCAGTGCTTACAGATAAGGAGCCCTGGAGGTTATTCGGAGTATCTGTATATATTACATGTCAGCTTGGACATCCACACATTTGTCATTTCGGCATCTCTACGGTAGGGAAAGGTTCATAGTTATAGTTTGTAATAATGGTGATAGCTTGAGAGAGGCCAAAGGTCAAATTTGTATATAGCAAATGGATCCTGCAGAATAAATATGTGGGCCAGAGATAACATATACTGCCTGTAATAGTCATCAGACGTGACGAAAGCTGTTTTGGTTGCTCCCTTGGATCTGCATGTTTTATTTGGCCCACACTCCTTCTGACACAGCCTTCCCACTTATTGAGGTCTGGGACCAGCACTAGGAGTACAATAGCTTGGTGAATGTGTTAACCACTGAACCATGGAGCCACAAGGATATATCAAATACAGTGATTTCACAGGTCAGAAAGACACTTCCATTGATCAACACTATAACACAACTAACTTCAGCTGTTCACCTTATCACAGTGGCAGGAGTTTAATTCTATTTATGCTATTAAATGCAACCTCAATGCACTGATCCAATCATCATCTTGTTGTGTTTGTATGACCACCCTAACCTCTCTCTCACGTCTCTGATATATTCTCAGTGCTGATTGATTGACGAAAGCTCGCCGTATGAATACAAACCCATAGACTGCAGAGCATTAAGATCGCCAGCTGGCTTCTTGGTCCCTCTCTTCTCCTCCCTTGCCTCCATCACCACTGACTTTATCTCTCTGTTGCTTTTAAATCTTTGTTTATTGAGTATAGGATGAGTTGGGAGTTACCGGCAGTATTTTTGCCTTTGTTTTCCGAGTAGTCTAGTTTACCTGAGCTAGTTTAGGCGAGAAGCCTGAATCCAACAACCCAATGTGCGGTTGGTTCATGGTTTTGTTGAGCTTAGGTTCTTGGGTTTTCCTTGTATTTTGGCTTATTTCTGTGGTTTATCTTGTTTCTGTTTAGCTCTCCTGAAAATTCCCTGTTCTCCCTGTTGATGGGGTGTGTTTTTCGACTGCTACCTTGTGCCTTTTGTATGGACATAATTGATAAATTATTAAATATCTTTGATGGTACTTTCATGCCTCCAGCCAGCTTCATTTCACTGACTGATGGATGGAATCCAGTTTAAAATTTTTAGGTTTGTCATTTTGTTTGTCACCAGGGAGGGGTGGATTTGTCTGACAAGTCACTACTGTATGAATGTAGAATCGGTTAATCCCCAGGTCTTTCACAACTCACCCAGCAGGATTAAAGCACTTTGGCACTGCTTAAGCTTTCATAAACAGAAGCGACGTTCCATTTATAGAACTAGAAAGTCATTGTCCATATCCCTTTGAAATTACTCCAAATGAAGGCCACTAGGCATAAAAATGAGGATATTTGAGTATATTACTGGAATACAGATGAAAAAAAACAACAATGCCTAAAAGGTCTCAGGAACATTAATTTGAGTAGACTGGATATATGTTGGTACATGAGTATATTTTAGCTGTCCTGGGGCAAGTAGGAGTCTGCACGTTTTTACAGGTTGGCAGTGTGATACATTGCAAATATCCCATCTATGGACAGTTTAGAATCAACATTAACTATGGGAGGAAGGGGAGTACCTGGAGAGAATCCATGCAAGCACGGGGAGAATTGTACACATAATTGCCCAAGCTGACCTGGCAAGTCCAATAAAATGAAGCATCAGTAATAACCACTGCACCAATGTCTTAAGGTGAAAAGCAGAAGAAAATGGGCTGAATCATATGTGCAATTACAACTTGA
Source organism: Neolamprologus multifasciatus (assembly GCF_963576455.1). NCBI lineage: Eukaryota > Metazoa > Chordata > Actinopteri > Cichliformes > Cichlidae > Neolamprologus > Neolamprologus multifasciatus. The sequence continues at coordinate 28,088,964 of NC_140451.1, forward strand.
ATTTTCTTGAAAGAAGGAAATCTGAAGGAAAAAGTATTCTAAAGAATGCACACACAGACAGGACAGAACAAACGGAGGATTGCAGCTTGATCTCAGCTGTAGAACAAAGGAAAGATAAATGAAAGTGAACCAAGAGGCTGAATCATCAATCTCTGCAGTGAAACAACAAGAAAGAGATTCAAGAGTACAGAGAAAAAGTGGCAGACAAAGGGTGACAGAGAAAGAGGGAGATGAGAGCTGTCAAGGTAGACAAAGACGGACCTTTACTGTCTGTCCCGTCCGTCTCATCACAGCTTCCTTTCTTAAGAAATCCTGAAAAAAAGGGAACGCCAACATGACTTTCACAGCTGTCAGAAACATATTCGGTAAAGTTTATGATTCATTTATGCGTCAGATGCACACAGAAGAGTCAGTGCTCATTAGCCTGCGGGTATAATGTCATTCTTTTAGACTTTGGTGAGACTTGCTCGTAAAGTTTGTTTATTTGCCAAATGTCAGCGTTATTTGTCTTCATTGTAACTGAAATACATTTGCCTTGCCATTTATGCACACTCAGCACAAGCATAATTATCACATAACCTTAACCATGAAAGAAATGTCTTGGTCGTCCAAATTCTCAGGTTATGCAGCTGAAAGTGTAATATTTTTGAGAAGATCATTTATCACCTTAGTGCCCAAAATAACCAGCAGGTTATTTAATGAGATCTGCCGAGAGATCTGGTGACACTGAATGCCATTGTCAAGGTATTTAGAAAATAAGGAACAAAATGAAAGTCCAAATGAGTCCAAAACACGGAAAAATAAAGGCAAAATGCACTTTTTAATGGTAGGAAAACGGTTCACACAAATGCCAAGATAACAGGGTCAAAAGACACAGCTGGGGAAACCAGACACAGGTAAAAAAAATAAAGACAATGGCAGGAAATAAACCTAAATGCAAATGCAAGAGTGAAAATGAGTAACAGGAGAACTTGACACATGGGGTTAAAATGGGGCAACAGCTGCAGGATCAAATAAACTCTAATATAGCCAAAAACTAAAATTAAAAAGTAAGATTTAAAATATTAATGGATGTACATGAAATTTTAACCTGTAAAGAGTTAAAGAGTTTAAATAAACTGAAATGTAAAAGTCCAAAACTCAACTCTGAGTTCAAGAAGGATGATGACAGCCATTTTCACATCATTTATACTCGTCAAAACATTCAGTGACCTCTCGAAGGTCATCATGATTGTGGAGGAGCCTCTCGCATCAGCATAATAATTTTTCAGCATAAGATACTTTGTGTTTTTCTGCAGTGACCCTCCTGCTCAAAAGGAAACCATCAGAATTTCTTAGAAAAGAGGATTTAGGTTTAGGTTTTTCTTAATCTGTCTTTGATCTCTCACTCTGACTTTTGAACAAGGCCCAGTACAAATCAAAGGTTATACATAAAATAACAGGCAAAATGTTAACAGGCATCAAATGGACTCTAATAGACCAGGAGTCCGTTTTAAATGTTTTATTGTAAAAAGCGAGGCTTGGAAGTACTGAAGCTTGAGGCTGGCTGGTGACAGAGCATGGAGAGAGACTGGATTGGTAGAGGTGAGTGGGCTGGTGAGGCGATGAGATAGCTGCCAGGCAGCCGATGAGTGGCAGGCTGGCACACGAGCCAGATCTAAGCCACAAAGAGAATAATGAGTAGCACAAAGAAAAACACATGGAGCACTGACCGAATGGGTTAGATTAATAGTTAAAGAGGCCTGTGTAGATATACTGCAGATGGTGACGAGATAATGAGGAAAGAAAAAGAAACAGGACGGAAAAATTGTGAAGGTAAATCCAAGTATTTTGAATATTCAGTTTCAAAAAAAGACTAATGAAAAAAATGTTATCAGTATGTGTAGGAATTTGTTTGTGTTCACACAACATGGTTCTTTGAATATTTATGTGTATGTTAGTTGTGAAGCACAACCTCACATTAACCTGAGTAAACAGCTACAGAAGCTGTAAAAAGTGCTGCGTTTGCCTTCTAGATAAGCTTCAGAGAAAGGAAACCCTCTGTTATTTTAGAGACTTTCTATGACCGCATTACTGCAATCAGCAATCAGTCTTTCACTTACTAATATCCCCACAGGAGGAACAACTCCCAGCTGAATCACAGGATGAACAAGATGCCACAGCTTCCACTGCACAAAGCAAAGGCAACAACTGCAGAATCAGAATCGGTCAAAGAGAAACAACTCAAGCAATGAGTTTAACACATTTCTTTAACAAATGTCTCTTTCACGTCTGTCTATGTTTAGTTTATTTTGATTGATATAAACCGTTGGAGCAAAATGCTGAAAAATAAAATACATGCCATATGAAATTGATATACAGCATAGCAAACATACCAAAGTAGCGCAGTTATGTAAACAAATACATTCTTCTTTAAATAACAAAGTCAAATGAGCAAACCTCTTTGTGAATCTAAACCAAAATCTTGCAGTTTTGTGTTGAATACCAAAAGGTAAAAAGATAGCACTTAAGCAAAACATCATGACCAGTGTTGGTCAAGTTACTTGAAAAAAGTAATCAGTAACTAATTACTGATTACTTCCCCCAAAAAGTAATCCCGTTACTTTACTGATTACTTTTTTCAAAAGTAATTAATTACTTAGTTACTTTTTAAAAACACGATTTACAACCTGAATAGGTGATAAAGCGATAGATCTTTCAGGCCAATTCTACTTTTTCTGCATAATCCATCATACAAAATGTAATCAAATGGAAAAGTCTCTTTTTAAAACTTGTTTTATTAGTTTTAATCTTTTAACTTTATGCATCAAGCAAAAATTTAATTATATGCAACATTCTCTGACTGGAAGAAATTAGTTTAACATTTAAACCTATTTTCTGCACATTCCAGCACATAAAATATTTTTTGTGTTTACACTCAGTCTTTCAAATAGATGCAAGTAAAACACAGCAGAAAATAAATAAAGTCAAAGACTAGCGGTCCTGTTGCTCTATTTTCACCTGTAAAGCAGGAGTTGGGTAGGCGGAGGTTTACCCTGGTGCAGGTGTGCCGCAGCGGTCATTGGAAGTATCCGCAAGTTTCTCTGTGAGTTTCCCATTACGTCGTAGCGCACTCGGTGTTTGCTTGGAAGTTTAGGGGGGGTTTTTTTGCTGTAAAAAGAAGTTTTCTTCCCACGCACAACGGACACTAATGTTTTTGTCACTTTTTATGGAATCAAACTTAAAGGTCAGTACTTCCACGCTTTAAACGCTGCACGCTCATACTCTCTCCTGCACTCCATATATTATCCATTGTTGATCTGCACACAGCTGTTTTCATGAACGTTGCACTTGCTTACGTCACTGTCATGAGACATTCTCACAAAAAAAATCACGGTTTTAGTAACGCAGTAACGCAGCGTTCCTACGGGAAAGTAACGGTAATCTAATTACCGTTTTTGCAATAGTAATCCCTTACTTTACTCATTACTTGAAAAAAGTAATCGGATTACAGTAACGTTACTGCCCATCTCTGATCATGACAAAGTAGACCAGTCTCAGTTTTGTAAAGAATATGCTTAATAAAAGCACATGAATTCACGATAATCTCACAGAAAGAGCCAGAGACCCACAACCATCAGTCTGCATCCGCCTGGGGACTAGTTGTTGCTGTTTTGTTTTTTTGCTTTATTCTGCAGTGAGCTACACCTGTGCCCAGTGATCTGGGCCACACAAGCACCGACTGACACTGGCTCCCAGACTTTGACCATTTCAGTTATTCATTAAATAGTCCATGCATACATTATACAAGTGACCTGCTTGTAAACACATGCTTTGTTTTCTAAGTTACCACCTTGTCTTGCCTCTGACTCAATGATTTGTCCTGGTCTACGAGAAACTGTGACACTGTCACAGAGCAGGACTCAAACAAAAAATTTACAGCATGAAAAAAAACACAATTCACAGAGGGAAAATGCAACAGACAAACACAATCATGAAGTCAAACAGATTCCCAGCCTGTCTAACTTCTCCAGTAAACAGTGAAATCTATAAATGTTACTGTCACAGAGACTGTCACGTAAGCCATCTTCTTGACCTTCATTTTCTCTGATGTCCTATGAGGAGCACAAGGCTGAAATGTTAGCATGTTTGTTGACTTGGCCCAAATAAACCTGAGATTAAAGATTTTAAATTGACACTTGAGTATTCAACACTGGAATAAGTCCAGGCTTAGAAATTCCCATGGAACATGCAGAGGTTGTTTAGATATCACTGATGAAACTCCTATTTAGGAAGAGACGTAGTAAAACCAAATGGCAGCGGGATATAAAAACATTTAAAGGAAAAGTTTCCAAACTGATGAAAAGAACAAACAAAAAACAAAAAACACTTAAAACACTATGTCAGGACCAACCTAATGAACAACAGCAGGAGGAAGACGAAGGGTGCTGCTTTATTCGCACATTGTGATACAACTGGGGTTCGTTCTTTGTGTTCTGGCACTAAAACAAAACAAAACAAAACCAAGAAAAACTAGAAAGAAATCCACTCTCCTCCTCTCAAAACAGGAGAGGTGTATCAACATGCCAACATGCTGTCAGGATCCAGCAAAAAGTTTCCAAGAATCAACACCACAGAGAAGGTTAAGAAGTGATTATAGTGCAGAGAACAGCAGCAAGGCTACAGTGGAGAAAGGCAGCAATTTTAAACAACAAACAAACTCTTGTTACTCCCTGACTTATGGGATTAACTATCAGACCTTTGTGATATTATGCGTCCAGTGCATATTTTGTAAATAAATGTGCAGTTGTAGCCCAGTATTCTTATTTTGGCATCTGTTGTCGATTAGTGAGTGTTGCACACAGAATGTTTCCTGAGAAAAATCAGCTTTAGGCAATTTCTTTGTCTTCCAAACACTGTTGATCTATTTCTAATGACTTCCAAAGGGCATGACACTATTACACAGAGTGTCTCTTAGTAATGTTGTTCATGTGCATTACACAATGGGAAAAGTTGGGGGGGAAAACACAGCATCAAACAAATAAAATAAAACAATTGATGACAATAATATCCATGAACAACAGCCATGCCTTCCATGTTTTTTGCACAATGTGAGCTTTTTTAAATGATTTTGGAAGTTAGAGTCAATGGTTAAGGTCTCTGTGACCTCAGTTAGGTCACTTTCTTCTGAATTTAAATACAAACAAAAACAATAAAAATGTCACAATGCTTAAGCAAGAGCATTTTTTTGGTCAAGGATCAATTCTATGCATGGTGCACTCGTTCTACAGCTGAATCACAGCGATTCTTGGTTTAAGGCTCCTGGTTTGCTCGGGGTCTTTAAGGTTTGCATGTTCCACCAGATTCCTCCCAAGTCAAAGAAAAGCATGATGCATTAAAAGGCTATTCAAAATGTGCCAGAGCTCCTAATTTAAGTTGAATAAAGCACTTAAATTTAAGAAAATGCTGAATGAATATGTATGAAAAAGCCAAATGCGCGTTGCAGTGTTAAGTATCATGAGTGATCAGCAAAACTAGAAAAGTGCTACATAAATGCCAGTCCACTTCACTTCACTCAGGAAAAATCATTCTGTAAAACACTTTTCTGGCCATTATTCAATGTCACATCTCAGGATCAGAATGGAGCCTGTGGCATGATTTGGTGACACTAATATTTATTATAAATCTGGACAAAAACGATCATGTAAACTGCAGGAAGATCCTGGGTTTGAACTCACTGATTTCCTCCAATGCTCTAAAGCACATGTGTCAAACTCCAGGCCTCAAGGGCCGGTGTCCTGCAGGGTTTAGATGTGTCCTTGATCCAACACAGCTGATTTAAATGGCTAAATGACCTCCTCAACATGTCTTGAAGTTCTGCAGAGGCCTGGTAATGAGCTAATCATTTAATTCAGGTGTGTTGACCCAGGGTGATATCTAAAACCTGCAGGACACCGGCCCTCGGGGCCTGGAGTCCGACACCCCTGCTCTAAAGACATGTAGGCTAACTGGCATAATCAGTTAGCTTCTATAGTTTTTTTCTTTTGTCCTGTCCAACTCACCTTACACCCACCCTGTCTCGGCAATGGCTTCCCCACCCTGAGCCTAGCTCTGCTGGGGGTTAAAAGGGAGTACTTCCTGCCCACTGTTGCTAAGTGCTTGCTCATAGGGGTCATATGATTGTTGTGGTGTTATCTGTTTTCTCTGTACTAGTGAAAGGTCTTTACCTTACAGTATTAAGTGCCTTGAGGTGACTATTGTTGTGATTTAGCCCTATATAAATGAAATTCAAACTGAGATTGTTCATTTTTTAATCATTAAAAACAAATATCTGTTATATGTTTCACCACACACACACCTACACACAACCACACACTATAGTGAGTGGTAAGGTGAAAACAAAGTGACAACAGCTACAGAGACTTAGGAGCTCATCCAAAGTCTGTGCGCACATGTGCCTGTGTGTCTGTGTGTGTGCGCACGGCGAGCATGTGTGGATCATCAGGGATTCATTATGTGTTTGATCGCTGTTCTCTCAGAGGAAGAGGAGGAATGCCAAAAGGAGAAAAGATGTGAAGACACTGCAGCCAGCTGAAACAGTGCCCGCGTCTGATGGATGACCTCAGCTGCCAAATTTGCTAATCAAATTAGCTTCTTGATCAATTCTGCGAGTTGGACGTGAGTCACACAGACTTTGCAGCACTGCTAACAGCAGCCTTTAGATGCTTCTGAGCCCATCTTGTTGGGAGTCTGTACTCCCTGCATGCTAAAACAACTAATTGGCTTTCACTAGAACTTTTGTAAAAATTATCAAACATAGCAGCCATGATGCCTCTAGCATTTATTCCTCAGGGTTTGTTTTAAGCTCCAATTTAGTGTTGTCAATTTAATTGCCATTGACTCAAAGAAATAACCATGCTCATTTCTACTCACATTTGCTTTAATTTGATTCTAATTGCTGTGTTCTGTATGGATGGTTCTTGGTCCTAAATTATTTGACGGGTTCATGTTGGGCTGCTCAGACTCATTTGCAGTCCAGACAGCAAAGCGACACGATCCGTATTCCTGCAGCTGGTGTAGACGTGCTCAAGAAAATGGAAAGCCTCCTGATTTTCTGAAGGTTTTATTATCTGGGAAATACAGCTAAAAGAACAAATGTGTGGCCATCATGTTTTGAAGTGCTTTCAATATGCTTCTTTTCACCAAAGCTTGATATCATGCACGCGATTTAGTCAACCACACATTGCTATTGAAGAGATTCACATTTTAACAACAGTCTGAGTGGATTGTCACTCAGGATTGACAGGATTGTCAAGTCTGTACATCAGCTCATGAGCACAGCTAGGAGGATGTTCACTGTTTTCTTCAAAATTTATTATTTTGGAATTTAAAAATATAATTTGTGCAAATGATTTTTGCACATTTTCTGCTTTTAAGTTGTCACGTCATCCCAGAAACAACACAATAGCTTTGTGCTTTTTTGCTGGAAATAAATTTAGCTGAAGTTCAGCTGCAGGACCATGCCTCATGCATTCCCCTCCTTCTCATATGTCTATAAATGCTCCTGTTTGTTCTCATTTCTGTGCTCCAACCTCTCTTTTAGATCAAGAGCAGGAGCGCTCAGAGACTATTGAACAGGGGAAACTGGTGGAGACCAGCCAAAAAGCATAGTGACAAAGAAAAACAGACACGTGTAATAGTTCAGGAAACAAATTACAAGAAAATATACAATATATAGAAATACTTAAATGCTCTTAAGCATATAAAAGCTGTAAAAAAATGTGTAAAAAAAACCCCCATTTCCACAACAGTAACAGAAAGACTCAGTTTTGCTTTTCGCAGCTGAGTTGACTCTCTGTCTCGTGCTGCATGTCGAGTGTTACTGCTGAATCTGGCCTCTCCTCTATGCAGGATGTCCAGAGCAAGCATAACTCCACAGCCTAAGGCTTCCTGGTCACAGCTTTCTTTACATTCCTCTGTGATTTCTGCTCACTCTGTTTTGCTGCCTCTCTTGTTCTTATGCCTCCTGTCCTCTCACCCTCTTTCTGCATATTAAAATATGGCCTATACAATGGCCTATTTAAAAAAATAAAATCACTTTCACCAAGTGAAAACAACTTTGCATAACATACCAATCAATTAAAGATCTTCTAATTTTGGAACATCTTTAAGATTGGTGTTTTCACTAGGGATGCACCGATACTGATACTGGTATTGGGTATCGGGGCCGATACTGTAAAATGTCTGTGTACTCATACTAGTAAAAGTTAACCGATACCATGAACCGATACCAACTTATTTCATTAATCAGAGGGTGGCTTGTCATTTCTGTTGTAGTTTTTTAGATTGGCCACTAGGGGGACATCCCGCGCTAAACAGGCACAGGGTTAGGTGAGTGAGACTGGCGACTCCAGATAAAAAAGAGAAACTGGAGGCTGCTGTAGCTAGGCTAAACAAAATGTCAGCAGTGTGGACCGGAACAGCCAACTTTAACTCAGGTTTTGGAAAAGCGATGAAAAATGTCAAGAGAAAATCCACGGGCAGTTTAAATAACAGAGGCTCTGACTCATTTTATTACTCTGGATGACCAGCCAATGCCGGTGTCGTGCCAAACTAGGTATCCCCAACAGAATTTGTTTCCCCTGCGTCGGGAGCACACGCTGGACTGTCCAAATCAAGGACAAACAGGATCCCACATTGTTGATTTTTAGTTTACAAACACTTCTCATAATGACTAACTACTCCTGACATTTTTGAGATGTTAGCTCTTTATACAACGAAGTTATAGTGGGATACAAATAATATCAGGCTGATCCTGCCACAATTTGTTCCCCCTGTGTAAATCACACACAAACAGTATCCCACATTGCTGATTTTTCGTTCACAAACACTTCTTATTATGACGCATTACTCCTGAAACTTTGGAGGATTTAGCTCTTTATATAGTAAAGTTACAGGAGAATAAAAATATAAAAATAGTTATCAGCCAAAATGTTAATGGTTTATTAAAATAATCCCACCTGACACCAGTGAGCAATAAATATATAATTTTCTGTTGTAACCCTCAAACTGAATGGTAATGTAACGATACTAATTTTTCACAAAATGAAAACATCAGTACTTCTTGCGTGCTCCCAGCACAGGGGAAACAAATTCTGTCGGGGATACCTACTTTGGCACAACACCGGTCGTGGAAAACATAGGATTGCACCGTCTTCTCAGCATACTCCAGCTGCGATATGAAATTCCCAATATCAGGAATATAATGGTGCCAAAACTTTCTGAAGAGGTAAAGACAAGCAGTGTGTGCGCGATGTCAGTCCTTGGTTTAACGGCACAGTGAACTGATGAGGAGTTTGTTCGTCAATGCCAAATACTTTCGTTCTTTTGTTTGTTTGTTAACAATATGGACACTCTGCAATAATTTAAAAGTTTATTTTATTCTCAAACCTAATTTGTATTTATTTTATTCCAAACAGAAGTGTTTATTTATTATTCTGAAAGCTCGAGACAGTGCCAATAGTTCAGTGATATTTTGTTAAATTACAATGTGGACACTCTGCAATAATTTAACAGAAGTGCTTATTTTTCACTTGAAATTTTTTTGTGGTCATTTTTATTAAGATTTTATTTTTTATCGGCAGAGAATAAAATAAAACCTGTCTTCCAATTCATTGTATTTGTGTGTGTGTGTGTGTGTGGTAGAAGTATCGGTTTTTGTACTCTGTATCGGCAAGTACTCAGATCCAAGTATCGGTATCGTATCGGTTTGAAAAAATTGGTATTGTTGCATCCCTAGTTTTCACTGGAATACCATTAAGTGTACAGTGCTTTCCCCAGCTGGACTGAGGAATTTACAGGACATTATTTAGAATCTGACTGAGTTTCTTAGTAAATTGTTTCCTCCCTTTTAGAAAGAGGTGACCCCCCCCCCCCCCCCCCCCCCCAAAAAAAAAAGACAGACATCCAAGTAAAGTATTTCCGATGGATATGTGCAAGCTTCTTTGTATGTGCATGGTTTGTTGTGTGAATTCCTGAATTGGCCTGTGGCATGGGTTTGTGGGTCAGTCCTAACCAAACTTTTCTGAAACCTCTGATTCAGCTGATTCAGCCTGGTTTGGATGTTATAAATGTGACCTCGTTGTAATATGACTAATTCTTTGTATTTGTTAACCTTTTTCTCACTGGAGTTTCCTACAGCAGTGAAAGTGTACATCTATTATTAAACCTCATTCTGCTGCCATGGTTAGGGGGCTGGCACATTTAGAGTGGAGGCCACCTGGTGCTACTGTAATTAAAACAGATACAGGATGGTTGTGCTTCATTTCCATTGTCAGAGCTGAACTTTCAGAACAGGTTCAGTAAAATCAGGGTTTCATTTGTAGAAGACTGTTATTTACAACGTTTAGAGAGTTTCATCAGACAGAATCATGTTTTAGAATTTGCTCTGGCCTGGTGATAGGATTGTTTAAAAACTACATGTTTCTCAAAATGTCTGTGATCCAAGCTGGCTTCACGTTTGGAGTTGTTGATGACTTAATTTTTGATTTCTCTTTTTTTTACGGTTGAAACCTGAAGAGATTAAGCCATATATCAGGTTGAAAAATGACAAAAATTCAGTCGTGCAAAAAGCTGCAGTTTCTCCAAACAGTTTTAGTATCTATAATTAATATCTTCCTTCATAATATCTGCATGCTATTTTTTAGAACTCTTCTGATTGAATTTTAAAGCTTATGGTTCGTACCACCAGGGCAAAACTATTTTACTGACAGGTGGCTATAACCACTAGCTGCTTGCTAGGCTTCATCTCAGCCAGTCTAAGTTACTAAACTGAGGAGTGGATAGTGTTTGCCTGGATTTTCTCTTTAATATGGGCAAGTGTGTGATTATTTGGACCAAGAGACAACCCAAGAAGTCTCGTCCTTCAGCTTTGGTCACTAAATTCTACCATTTATTAGTTCATCTCTCTCTTTTTTTAATCTTAGGGATACACTTTATTTTTGTAAACCCTCTGCTTTGGAGGTACATCTCTATATTTACACCTACTGAAAATAAATTATGCCATCATAAATGAAATGACTCATACAACTCACCTTTCACCTTTCAAACATACACCAAGGAGTATTTGATAGTTAAAGCTAAAGCAGAAGCCTTAACTATGTTATCATTTTCTTTATCAGTATGCCCCGTGATTACTTTACGAACAGCCAGGCTGTGTTTGATTCAAATATTTAATAAAAAGAATACCGAAGCAGATTAGGAAGAAGTCAAGCTGTCGCAGAAACAAGACGGGAACAAAGTTTGAAGTGTTTGCTGGTGAGGCCCACAAATCAAAAGTCAGATCATGACACTTGTGTTTACACAGAGTCAATGGATTGAAGATTACCCATGAGCCTCTGGGACTGCACTGTGGTATGCTGACAGTGTCGGAGGATTTGACAAAGTAGGAAGCTCTCAGTCATCGGTCCACAGGGAGCAGCAACAGACTGAATACTGAGTAAGTTTTAGAGACACCTCAACACTTCAAATACCGATGACTGAACAGCTGCTCATTCTTTAACATCACTGCAGTGATTCAGTACTCTGCCCACCTACACACAGTAAAAAACAATACCACAGACTATTCATACTGAACATTCTGTGCAGCAGAATATGAAGTTTTTAAAACTAGAATAAAACTGAATGCAGGTAGGCAAGGATTATGTTTCTCCTGCTTATTTAATGCAATTTGCCTCTCTAGGGGCAGAGGTTGTGCAGTTATTAAGTACATATGAAAACCATAGAAGTATTGATGGGATAATGGCCAACATTATTCACTTTCACTGAAAACTCCTCTTTGGACTCCACCTCCTGTCTGTGCATATTCTTAGAATATCTGTTGGAGGGCTTTTGTAATAAAGACTGGTAACCTTACCCTGAGTTCTTGTGCTAAGCCTTAACAGAAACCATGTGTGTAGTTGCAAGAGATCAACTACACACATAATTCAATATTTTACTTTCTTTGGAAGAAATCGCTGATAAGTCGGATACCATGTTTGAGCTATAAGAGCCTGGCCTGATTTCCAGGGTCTACATAGAGAGGCTCTGTCTCCGACAAGTGGCAACTTCTGAGCGATGAAGAATGAAGAAGCATGTGCCAAAAACTGTAGCTCCAAACCTCGTATGAACTAGGCTAACTTTGCGTTAGTGTATGTGGATTCTTCTCATAACCTCTGTAGAGTGGATGATTTTTTTTACTGCTTTGATTATTGTGTGTGTAGCTGGAGCCGATCACCTCACCTCCACTAACTCAACTGAACTGGACCTCAAAATCATGTTTGTGCTTTTTTAAAATAGAATTATCTACCCAACAGCATGTAGTTGTGGTGGGGTGTGGTTTGCGGCTCAGCTGCAGGGGAGGGATGAGATAGTGGGTTCAGTGTGTGGTGTCAGGGGAGGCTGACCCACACAGCTGTTCTCCATCACCTGAACACGCGTTCCCTATTTCAATGGGATGCCGAGACCTGACGGGAGGTGCTGCATGTGTTGTGCTGAGCTGAAAGAGGCAGCTGAAAAGCTGCGCAGGGTGAAAAAGACTTGAAATCCATTCAGTCGGTCAGCTGTAAGTCGTGTTTCTTTGCACCACCTCCAGTCTTCACCTGTGTTGTTTCAGAAATGCTTTTATTGATATTTACAGGTCCGTATTTTAACTAAATACAGACCATATTTAGTTAAAAGACTTCTTACACATGGAGCTTTTATTAATGCAAAATCTTTAGACATGGCAAGTCATGTGTTTTAACCCCTAAAAACATTTATGGCAGTGACCCTGGTGTGCCTCTTTCTGGGAACACAAAAAGTGTACTACACAAAGAACATCTGCTTGTCTTTGTGTCTGCAGCTGTCCATGGACCAAAGTAATGCTGTGTCTCCTTGTTATAAAAGTCTCCTTTGGTGCCCTCGTGATACAGTGCAGACCAGAGTCTAGGTTTCCTGAGGTATAATAGCGGCATTTTAAAGAAATAAAGTCTGCATCAGAAGGTTGGAAGTGTTGCATATGGTGAAGATGTGTTTGCCTCTTATTTCTTCCTTATTCTTGCTGAAACTGTTATGTTAGGCATCTGACTTTTCTGTGCATTTCTCTTATTTTCCACGTGATTTTTTACTTCTGTTTGACCAGGTTTTGACACTAAAAATTTCCTAGTTTAAAGCCAGTGACTTTCACAAAAGAATGGGCTGCATATAGCCATGGCATAGATACTAAGGGTGAAAGTTGTAGTTGTATGACATTTCAGTGACTTTGATGAATGGCAGTGTCTGCCATGCTGGGAATAAAAATGTTTGCTTAAAATAGCTTAGCATAGCATTTACACAAAACACAGAAAGATGCAGATGGCATGGCTTTAAAAATAAAATAAAGTTTAATACCAGCAAAGCTCCTTAAGGCACCCAACACAGGATATATACATATACAGTAACCTAGAAAGCTTCTTAATTCAAACAAACAACAAGAAATGGTGTTTTGTATTCCAGTGCTTAAAAAAAGCAAACAAACTGGTAGAAATGTGTTGGATAATTCTGAATCAGAATACACACACACACACACACACTATCCAATTTTATTTCAGTAACAAGTTTAGCAGAAATCATGAATATTTATTGCACCTGTGTGCACTCACGCACAAACACACCAACATCACTTCTTTCCTGATCCACAGTTAAACGTTACAACAAAATTTAATTAAAATGTTCACATTTGTGACATCGTGCTTACAAAATATAACCTCCACACAAGACGTAACAACGGTTCAGTGTGGAGCTGAAAACAACTTGTTTTTGTTCTTTGACCCAAAAGTAGAGAATGTGAAAATGTAATATGTTGACTGAGCAAGCAAGATTATTGTTATTATCGTTCATCAGTCCAAAACTCATTTCTGACCAAAAATGAAGATGTTGCATTTTCTTTTCAGGGTAGAAAATGTAATATTTGGTTTAACAATGATGATGATAGAGCCTGATTTTTTCCATCAACTGGGATATTGGTGTAATCTGTGAAGCACGTGAAAATTTTAACTTTGGAAGTGTTAACTGCGTACTGAGAATAGATGTTAATGCTTAATATGTGCAGATATCAAAACGAGAATAAAATTATGTTATTAAATGCCATTTTCTGTGTTGGTACGCTTGTGTATGGAACAGCATGCAAAGAAAATGAGTTTCCATTTCAAATAATTTCATAAAAACTGTTTCTGAGGCAGCAGAATTTACTAAGTCTAACTTTACTGCATCATTTTTATGACTAACCCACAATAAAAAGCACCCTCTGTGGAAACCTGGCAACTTTCTACCTCTGATCTGCATGTTTGTGTTATCTGTGTGGCTCTCAGGTTAGTCCTGTGGAGTCCTGATTTGTGCTTTTAAAAACTTTGGAAAGTAACGATTAAATTTAAAAAAAAATATATATTATAAAAAGAGGGAAAAAAATAGAGCCACAACACAATTTAACAGTTGGAGATTTTTTAACACAAACCTGTAGCCCATACACATAATCAATGAAAAGTTACCGAGCTGTTATACAACTTGTGTTGACTATAACGCCATCACAACTGTATACTCTCACTAGACACTTTACTATTAGGTACACTTTGCTAGTGTGGATTGAGAAATGTGTTCTTTGTATATCCAAAACATAAGAAAAACCATCAAATACATTCTTTCTATGACAGCAGCAGAGTGGTGATCAGCAGCTATAAGAAGGGCCTCTTTCCAGTAGTCTAAGAAATTAACAATAAAAAAACAATTCAAAATAAAACCAAAAATAAACTAATGTCCTGTTTAAAGCAAATAAACTATTAGTACTATGAAGTTGTTAACCATACACCAACTGCTCTAAAATAAACCAAAATTAATATATAAAAGCCTTTCATATAACACACAAAGATGTATGTGTATGATGTAAATATGTATCTGCTGTAAGGCTACCTGCCCAACAGCTCAAATGTCCTGTGATGTTAAAAGCAATGTTGACATTCAAAAATGATAACCACTGAAATAAATCCAAGCTTGTGACAAGCTGAAGTTACAGATCAAATCCAACTCATCCCAACTGAAACAGTTTCCAGGACAAAGTCACCTGTTTCTTGGAAGCCTTCCAAGAAAGTAAGAATCGGGTTATTTCTACAAAAGCACAAGTAGCATCAAACAGCAACAATGCAAAACTGCTCAAAGTGAGGGAACAGCAGCATCCCAGCTATTTATAATGTGACCACATGTGATGGAGCGAGTTGAAAAACAGGAGGAGTCCCAGGAATTATTAGAAAAACAGGGTTTTCATTTATTTAACCCCCCAAAGTTATATTTACAAAAGTAATAAATGTTGAGCTCATAAAAGAGGTCAAAGAAACAAAACTGAACTCGGGCAAACACTGCAGTCACAATTATAGTATAAATGACACATTAGGCCAATTACTTTTATTTAAACAGTGATTACATTAGTCAGATTAGAGTAAACTATTCTGAGAGAGTGATTTAAAAATCATATAATCACATAATTTCAAATAATTCCAACAGGTTTAGTCAGATAAAGTGCAGGAGTAGGGAACCAAACGCCGGACACTGCAGATTGCAGTGAAATTGAGCTATCTATCATGCAGGAAAAACCAAAATGTGAAAGTAACAAAAGTCTAAAAGTCATAGAATGTCAGAGGGCAGCAAGCAGTGAGACACCAGCTGTGCACAAGAGACACTGACAGAGAGTGAGGGTAACACAGGACTATATATACACAGAGGGCTGATTAGGAAAGTGGAGACAGCCGATTAGGCACAGGTGCACACAGTTAACAGACGGGGAACAATTAGGGAATCATGGATTACAACAACAGGAGGTAAATTAGGATATAAGATAGAATAGACCAGAATAGAATAGAATAACTTTATTGTCATTGTAACCAGCACAACAGAATAAAAAGTGTCAATCCACATGGCACTCATTGAAAAACAAGAAAACATTATTATTAATAGTAATAATATTAATAGATGAAAAAGATAAACACATGTAGGTGCACACATAATAGACATATGACAGACATAGAAGGCTGATCTTCAAAGTAAAACAAGAAGCAATGGAAAAGACACCTGCTTGGAGTATGGAAACAAGAAGACTCGCATTAGAACATGAAAACAAAGAGACAAGACAGACAGGAACACTGAGGGAAGTAAAACATCCATCCATCCATCCATCCATTGTCTTCTTTCCTCTTCTTTTTAGAGAAAAAAAAAAACATAAACCAAAACAAGATTACAAAACTCAATTTTATCACTAGACTGATCATCAAGTCAAATGAAAAACCAAAGACTCAAGAATAAAGAACTAATTAAAAAGAAGAAAAGAACGAGCACTAGAAGCTCAGTGAAACCAAAGAGAACTTTTTTTTAATGCATGAACAGTGCGCCATGCTGAATCTGACTGTGTTCATCATGCTCAAATCTGCAAAGAGACACATGCTAAAACCAACACAAACACCAATCACCACCACAATGCACCCTGCACCACGAACAATATACCTTTTACACATTTATCCACATTATCTTTGTGCTTTGTGGTGTTTAAAACAGAACAGGTTGCACAGACTGTGTTTGCCAAAGCTTAGCGTTTTTTGCTTTCAGGTGGACATGTAAAATAAAACAGTGAGCTCAGATTGTTGATTATCTAGATGGAGCCGATTGAGTAAAAGACAAATGAGGGCACACACAGGAAAACTTTTAGGTTGTTTTACTTTGAGAGGTCTAACGCGTCAATAAAATGACTCAGAGAAAAATGTCTTTTTTGATTCGCTGAAATCTGTCACTGTTCCACAGAGTTCAAGACTCTGAAAAGCAGTAATCCATCACCGCCTCATCTCTGTGGACATTCGGCCCTGACCTTGAGCCATAAACAGCATTACTGATGTATTATAGCCACCGAGACTGAATAATTACACTGCAGAGGAGAGGAAACTTAGCACATAACCCGGCTGTCTCTCGAGTGGTTATAAATATGTATGGAGAGGTGTAACTTGAACACAGATGCTGCTGCAAAGACGATTATATGCAGAGTGAAAATCACTGCGTGTGGGTGACCGTGGTGGAGCTGGAACGTCCCCTCGCGAGCATACCGTCACTCTGAACCTCCTATCGGTGTTTATTGAATATTTGCGTGACTGAAAATGTGATATGTAGACGCACGCTTGATGCACAAAACACAATTAGTCGGTGTTACAAAAAGTCATGTGAGACGGTTCTGTAATGAGTGAATCAAGCGTGTGCAGAGGTGCCTTGACTACTTTTGTGGAAGGCAGTGATAAAATGATAATTAGTAACATTACAAGTTCATCCAAAAAATGCTCCTAAACATCACACAGTTCTTTTTGACTTCCTGTGTGTTTGTGCTTCACTACTATATTTAATCATAAGTAATTATTAAACTTGGGATCTCTTGTATATTGTGTCTTTTGTCCTGTCTCTCTTGGTCTGTACTCTTTCCATCTTTCCCTTCACCCCGCTCTGAGCCTGGTTCTGCTTGAGGTTTCTGTCTGTTAAAAGGAGGTTTTCCTTCCCACTTTCAAGTGCTTTGACGTAGTGGGTTGTGTTATTTAAAGTGAAGTGAATAATTAAATTATTAAAAGAAATGAAAAGTAGTAAGCATTGTGTAGAGTAATATCTATGAAAATAGACACAACTTCAGTAACATAAATTAAGCATAACATGATGTGAAAAAGTCCTAAACTCGACAGAGTTAGAAAGTCACTTAGGGTGGGCAAACAGACCAACAGTGCGCTGACTTTTAAAAGGCACAGACACATGGCAGCGCCTAGAATATAGATCTTTGTGTGCATCAGCTTTTCATTTCACTGTGGGACAAAAGCCTCTGAATGTTTTATATTCTGTAAAAAGAGTGTATTTGAACTCAGACCAGATCTTTTGCTAACCACACAAAGTACTTTTGGAAATCTTAAATAGGAACTGAATGCAAAACTTAATACTGATGTCAGATGAGATCTGAACTCCATTCTCCTTGTCAAAAGTTGAGTCTACCACCTCCGAACTGACTGCACCGCATTTTTAAAGTATAAACTCAAACTGAGCTTTTACTGCTTTCAGAATTCAGTCTGTTCAATAAAGTCTTCTTTATTGAAGAGCTGCTGATCAAATACTCGGACCTGATTACAGCTGCTTGCCAAGTTTCACTATGTTGCTACCACAGGTGATGTGGAAGTGGATGAGCTTTGAACATGCTGTTGTGAAGCTACATCTTCAAATCAGAGTTTACTTTAAGTTTGTACTGTGTAAAAACAGAAAACAAGGAGAAGCTTGTGAAAATTTAACTCTGCAAATGTATTTTAAAACATCTTTAAACAAAGGTGAGCAGGATCTTTAGAAATGTTAATTAGTCCTGACCTGTCTTGCACAACAGCTCTGCAAAAGGCCAATCTATTCATCCACTCAGAAGCAAGGGGGCTTTTATGAAGTAAGCAATCAAAAACTGAGCTATTTCATAAATGTTTGGGGTTACCTTGGGAATATGAATAATGCATTTGCAAATGGATCTGTTTAAGCACAGATAAGTTTTATGCATTCATTTAAGATTTCAGGAACCCAAGCCAGCAAAGATGTGTGATTGCTGTAGTTTGAGTTCTCCTCCAAAAAATTTTACACCATTTGGACAGAGCCAGTGATGAGGACCAATAGTTTTGTTTTTGTTCACAATGATGTTGTTAATATGTCCATGAAATGACAAATGATCTCATCCATAATGAAGAAAACCGAGTTTTGTGCTAACTGGCTGAATCTCTGGTTATAGTATGGTTAAGTGGTATCACATTGGTAGTCATCAACTTTCTTTAACCCAGAGTTTCTTTTTCAGGTTCACACAAAAGGGCGTGTTGCACAAAACATTGGACTCCACTTCCTCACAAACTTGAGTGAGTAAGTAAGTGCACCCTAATCTACTATATATATGTATGTGTGTGTATATATATATATATATATATATATATATATATATATATAATTTTACAAGTCACACTTAACAAGAAATCCTGTGAAACCAGCTGTTTCTAAGTAATATTTTTTGTGGCTAAATCCACTTTGTTTAAAAGAAAAAAACATTTCTTATGCTTTTCACTCACAAAGAGAGTCAGTCACATCTTCAGACACTTTGATTAAAAGTTGTCCTTTAGAGCTGTTATTTGGGAGTTACAGATTAGTGACATCCCCTGGGCATATTCATTCTTCATTGCTGCCTAGCTCAGTTTTATCTCAGTTTAGCTAAGCATCTGATGTTCGAATAAAATAATCTCATAGATATTCCCCAAAGACTCTTTGCAGTTTGAGGCCATTTCTATAAACCATAAAAGGCTGTTAGACTTTCAGAAAGGCCATTTAAATTAACTCTCAATAAAAACAAGTCATTGACTGAGGAAAAAAATGTTACAGAGCCAAATGAGACAGACAACAAACACCATCTACATCAGCAAAACATCCAAAATACAAGCTCTTCAATTTAATACTGAACATGGTGAATCACGCGTGGGACTGCTACTAAAGTGGTTACACTTATTCCAGTAGTTACATAGTAGCCACTTGAGGCAAGCTTCAAAAGTGAGTCAGTCCCCACAAATTCAACTGAACTGCCAGTTGTTGAGGTCCTACAAACTGCAGCTCCTTGAATACTTCAGGCTCAGTGTAATTGTGTTTAAAAAACAAAGAAACAGTTGTAATACGGATTATACACACATCTATACGCTACATTTTCCAATCCAAACAATTTAATTCAATTTTATTCAACACTAAACACAAATTATAGTATATATGGCCTGGAAGAGCCATTTACCATCCAGTTAGCTGACAACCCGTCATGCTCTGCCCCAAAGATGATAAGAGATCAAGTCAAGTCAAGTGGCTGTATTGTCATTTCAAACATGTGCACTGTTACAGTACACAACACCAGTCAGAACAGATCGATACACACACAAGACAGTGCAGACATACCAGTGCAATAGAAAGTGCAACAATGATGGTGGTTGTGCAAAACCAACAATGACAGTGGGTTGTGCAAAAAAAAAAAAAGATTAATGATAAGCTTGTAGCACGCAAGTGATCCAAATGCAAAAATACTAAATGGCAGGTAGTTATGATGCTGTTTTGATCTGCAGGTTGTAACCACGAAATAATTTTGCATGCGCTAATTTTACATCCACTTTTAAGTGGCCACATTGTAAATGGTCTGTATTTGTATAGCGCTTTACTTGGTCCTAAGGACCCCAAAGCGCTTTACACTATACACAATCATCCACCCATTCACACACTGGTGATGGCAAGCTACAGTGTATCCACAGCTGCCCTGGGGCGCACTGACAGAGGCGAGGCTGCCGGACACTGGCGCCACCGGGCCCTCTGACCACCACCAGTAGGCAACTGGTGAAGTGTCTCGCCCAAGGACACAACGACCAAGACTGTCGGAGCCGGGGCTCGAACCAGCAACCTTCCGAATACAAGACGAACTCCCAACTCTTGAGCCACGATCGCCCCAGGCGGGCATTGAGCATTG
Source organism: Neolamprologus multifasciatus (assembly GCF_963576455.1). Classification (NCBI taxonomy): domain Eukaryota; kingdom Metazoa; phylum Chordata; class Actinopteri; order Cichliformes; family Cichlidae; genus Neolamprologus; species Neolamprologus multifasciatus. The sequence continues at coordinate 28,109,509 of NC_140451.1, forward strand.
TGGCGATGTTTCTGTCAGTATCTTATATGAAGAATGGACATCAATGGGATTTGTCCCACGGGTGCTGCAATCACACAATTCAGAAAAGTAGAAGTTAAAAGAAGGGAGGACAGAATAATAACCCTGCTGTGGTCACTAGTTTGGTGGAGGTTTAAAAAAAAGAAAAAGAAGAAACAGCTGTTCCTATGATTCTCGTGGTCCCTGTCTCATTGTGTCCCCGTTGACTTCCTCAGCCACAAAATCATCACACAAAATCCGTCTCGCCTGAGCAGTCCCGCCTGTGGCCTGCGTGCTGCTGACCCCAATGACATCACTGTTGGTGTGCAAGCACAGGAGGTCTGCATGCTGTCAGCGAGGTTTCTTTAACAGCGCTCACCAGCTGACACGAGTCACAGCAGGATCTCGAGTCTGTCAACAGCAGATTCTTACAGTATCAAAAACCTGCATGCACATTGTGGACACCCTTTTCTCCCTCATGTTTACAATGCACGCAGAAACACAAAGTCAGTGATGATGGTATTTATGATGATGTGAATTTTTACACAAGTAAGTGAGTTTATATTGGTAAACTCCCACGAGATTTACAAATTACACATGGCTGTCTATAATCCAGACTGTATATATACTGTAATGTTTTTTACAGTTTAAGTACTTCCCAAGCGTGTCTGAGGAGATTACTGCTGACTTGACAAAACCTAAAACCCCAATCAGAGATGATTGGTATCACAATGGTCTCTATCTGTGTACTATGTATACAAAAGCCCAATAGGGGACCACAGTTGGAAAAAAGCAATACTTATAAACTCTGTGCAGTACATCAGTTCAATGCTCTGCTTTGGACCAGTGTTAAACTACATTGTTCCTATTACAGTTTTTTACAGACGCTAGGACACATTTCTCAATACTTAGGTCACTTTTGCAAAACTCCTCACACAGTGAGCACAACAGAAGTCTATGTGGGCTAAACTGAGGATCAGTTATAATTGTTTTGGCACAAAATGCATTCAATGACTACATCTCTCAAATTTCATGAATTATTTTCTCACTCAGACACAACAACTGCCAAAAATCTTTGTACGTACAGGACATTTTGCATGTACTTACATACTGTTTTCAAAACTGTTAAACTTATGGTCAAAACAATAACATAATGCAAAACTGAATAAGACAGCAAAATTCAACAGCAATATTTTATTGAAACATATTTTAAATCTAAAAATCTAAAAAAGATTCTTTCCTAGGTGTATTGCCCTAGATGACATAAGATGTGATGTGGATGAGAACCTGTGGTCAAATGGAGAAGACCGAGTAGATTAGCATTACTATTGTATGTGTATCAGTGGATGGTGTGTATACAAATTCTTGTATTTTGGGATTACTTAGTGCAAAAAAATAAAAATACATAAACAAATATTAACGAATTCTGCATGATGTCTGATTCATTCCAGTAACATATATTGAAATTATAAACAGAGATGTGTCCTTGTTTTACACAAGAAAACACTGTGTAATGCTACATGTTGTTAGTGTTTTTTAGGTCATTGTTTTGTGGGTGACAAAGTGTGTTTGTCGGTTGTCAACCTTTGCTAGTGTTCTGGAAGAATGAGTTTATTTGAGACCTGAATAAAGTGTTTTGGTAGTTGTAGTGCATTTTGAATGTGAAATGAACTGCTTTGCCAAGCTGAAGGTCAGTTAGGAGAATTGTGTGAAGAGTTTTGCAAAAGTGACCTAAGTATTGAGAAATGTGTCCTAGCGGCTGTAAAAAACTGTAAATTAAAGCTTAAAAAAAGCTTTTAGACAGTCTTCCCATCACCATGCAATAATAGTCGATTCTGTTTTTCTTCCCTCGCCTTCTTAGAAAATCAGATTCCATCTGCTTCGCTGGCTTACAAAAACGATAGCAATTTCTCAAACCAAACCAAACTCACAGTTTTGGTGTCAGTATCTCATTAGGTAATCATCAAATCTAATTTTAGCAATCAGAATAACATCAGCCTTGTCACGCATTCACACATTGCTGAAAACTTGCTTTACCTCAAAAAACTGACAATAATCTTGACTCGTGATCTGATTTGTTTCCCTCCGAGTGCCGCAGCATGTGTCGTTACAACAAGTCCTTTTCTTGTTCTCCCTAATGAGGTGTTATTAGAGGCACCGATGTGTCTCTCCGTGTAAATAATACCTGCTGACAACCACCCAGCTGCTGTCACCTGAATTGTCACGGCATGTGTGTGTATGTGTGTGAGTGCATACAAAGTAGGTGGACAGCAGTCGTGGGAAGCACAGTCATGTCAAAGCTTTGTGTTCACGTGTTATTGTTATAGCTCGGAGAGAGGCTAGGTGCACATCGACATAAATTAGCCTGACATCTTCTGCACCTGAACGCATCACAAAGCAGCAAACGGTGAAGTTATCTCCTCTCTGCAGACGGATGCATATTCATATCCATTAGAAATGTCACATGGCGAAGAAAAAGTCCCACCTAACTTTTATAGAGCCTACCATTCAGAGATGTAAATGTATGGTAATTAAATTTGCTGTTTCGACTTAATTTAACAGAGAAATAATTGATTCAGACATTAGCTGTCTAAATCTCAATTGATGGAGCGTCTTGCAAGTACTAAAAGCCGCTCATTGATCAAGCTCTAAAGCTCATGTTCATCGATTCAACTCTACTCTGTACCATTTCGCAGAGACTGTGCTCATGTTAATAGAGTCAGTGACGGAAGAATTAAAGCTTCAGTAACAGAACAAAAAGGTTAATAATGCAATAAAAATGCAGGGTTATAATTCAGGTGAAAGAAAAGATAAAGCCACTTCAGAAAAAAGATCATTTATTTTCAATTCACCGAACAAAAAACTGTGTTTGTTACTAAAATAGCTGTACAAATTAAACTCTAACATCAGGTCACTCTAACTCACTAACACCACAGTAAACCTTCAGTACGATTAAAAAGGATTGTGCTGCTATAGTTCAGAAGTGAAACACTACTAGAAGAGAACCAAACCTATCAACACCACCTTGAAAAGTACTCTTCAAAACAACTCAACACGACATTCACTAAAGAGTTCACACTATATAAACCGATTCAGTGTCCTCTTTAGTCAGTGGTTTTGCATTTAATCGACATTATTATTTGGTCTTCTGTTCCTCATTACATCCACATCCTCCAGGCCCGTCTGCATGCTTCTACATGTAGTGGAATGATAAAGCTATGTCGGTTTTCCCAGCATGCCCTGCATCGTCTTCAAGCATTTGGTGCCATCATTGAAACACACTTCCACGACTTCTCCTCAGTTCAAAGGTCAGGTTTCGTAGGGGTCATTTTTAACTTGCACACGAAGATGCTGCTGAATCAGCTAATAAAATCTAATGACATCTGGGATGAAAAGAGAAAATACAATAAAACTGAAATCCAGTCCTTGCTTAAAATACACCATAGAAAAAGACAACTTACAATGTTCTCAGCAAAAACATGACCATATACTGTGTATGCGGTTCACTACGTTTAATTTTCACACCATTCCCGGCTAAGAGCAATGAACACAATGAGAGAAACTGAAGAATTTAGATGAGGTTTTTCTAATCTCACTAACCTTCCACAAAGAGGAGATTGGGGTGGAGTGATGGGTTGACAAAATATTTTACATAGGACAATGTATTTCTTGTGTTGTTAACCCAAACCTTTATAAACCTAAACAAGTTGTTTTCAATGAAGGTGAAACTTATAGGAGCAAATTTGGGGTTTTTATTTGGCCAGGAAGTGGGTTGGAGGTACTTGGCTCAAAATATAATATTTATGTTATACATATTTCATATAGTCCTTTGGTTTGCACCAGTTGATACATAAAAAAACATGTTCATACTTAACTGACTTTCAAATAAAAGGAAAAAAATGATATTTGGACAAAAAGTGGAATGCATTCATAGGAACCGGAGGCGGGAAGTAATGAAGTGTGGTGTATCCATTACTGGTGTTTATCATGCGTGATATAAAAAGATGTGATAGAGATGAAAGACGAAAAACATATATGCAGGGAATATGAGTGGAAAGCAAAGACATGCCTGCGCTAGAGAAAAGTGACATCGTGAGAGAAAATGAAGACATTAGTCCGCTATCGTTGAACCAAAATAGTCAGCAATGTCCTTACATAACTAAAGCCTTTTGGTTTTTACTTACTTGAGTAAAGAAGTTAAATCAGTACCTCAACTTCTACCAATCTGTGGTTTTTCCACCTTTGTTCAGATAACAGATTTCAGAAAATAAATACAAGCCATACTTTGCTTTGTGTAACAATGAAAGAAGCATAAATAACAGATAATGTTAAAGAAAAGAGAACACAAACATGTTCATTGTGAACAGATACACTTTTCTTTCCCACCATGAAATATAACATTAAAATAAATGAACTGAGCTCACTGACAAAACAGCAGACATTCATTATCAACATCATTCCTGTTCTTGTCCTGTTCTTTCTATAATCACAAGAGGGGTTGATATAAAGTCAGAATTGTAACATTTACATCATTTTCTATGTACAGTTTTTCCACCGATGATATTGACAAATGACCATTTTTAGAGTCTGTTTAAAAACACTACCATAGAAGCAAAAACAAAGCAAACAAAATGAAAGAACATGAGTTTCTGGTTCTGTCTGTGTCTTACTGTCTTGTTGAGCCAGTAGTCAGGCTCAGTTTGTTGTGTAAAGCACTGAGGCTTGACAAGGCATCTCTATCTCTGTCTGTCCCCTCAGCTCCAACACTGCCAGGCCAGAAGCAAGTTGAACCGTTACTTAAATAAAATATTCCTTCTGGTTCTCAGTGGGACCGTTCTGTGAAGTGATCCGACTTCTGAATGGCAACTCTGGATTGTCTTCGGGTTTCACTGTTTTTACTTCCTGGCGCTGACATGTGCATTTCCTCCTGTAGAGGAATCGGGCCATTATGGCTAATGCAGACACGGTCACAAAGATCACCACGGCTATCACACCTGCAAAGCAAATAAATGGACAAAGTTATAACAGTATGGCAGAGGCAATATAAGTATATGTTAAGGACATCAACCATAGACTTCACATAAACAGTGGATGTAACTTCTCAGTCTGAAAAGCTGATACTAAAGTGCCTTAAAGCAGCCAATAGGAACATCCCTTAGCTTAGGCTCCAGTTCTGTAGACCTAGAGAATTGTTGGAGACTTCATGGCAAACACTCATCGCTAGGGAAAAATTAGAAATTTCTTGACCTTCTTGTTGCCAAGTGAAATTACCTACAAAGAGACAGTGCAGCACTGAAAACCTCTTTGCAGTTGCTGTAGTTGGTAGCAGATTGCTGTGGTCGCCAACAGTTGATACTGAAGATGCCAACACTTCCCAACTGCTCTCTAAGCGGTGGTGAAATTGTGAAGAGTGAGACACGACCAAAAATGGAGACCATTCACCTTCAAAGTTGCACGTTTTGAAACATGTTGATTTCAGCAGTTAGGGTTAGACATTCACTGTCTTTGTTTGTGTTGGACTTTTTGAAATTTAGTGGTTGCAAACAAGTCGACTTCTTCCATGCAAACTGTATACGACAATGGCAGCCTTACTTAAAAAAGCAAATACAGGGTATGCAACTATCAAAAAGCAAAAAGTTCTGATTTGACTCATAAAAATAAAAAGTGAACAGTGAACAGTTCCATTAACACACCTGAACAGTGTTAATGGAACAGTTTTAAAAATGTCATTTTGAAATTCATTCATTCATTTTGAAAATTTTTGCCTTTGATAAAAATGAAAACTCTTGTTCATAATTTCTTGGTATCACACTAGCATTTTTCCTAAAAGTCAGTGTTCGTAGAGACAATCTGTTTGAGTCTATGTTTCTGCTTTTTCTTCATGTCTAATGAAAAACTTGTGAAATTCTCAAGCCAGCAGTTTGTGGATTTTGAACATTTCAGGAAATTTCAATTGGCCTTATTGGTACATTTTTTTGTCTTTCACAAGACTTCCACAGAAAGCCACAGCACATATCAGCCTGTTCTAAGGATGTCATAATTTTCTTTTGTTTGCTTTACGTGATTTATCAGAACCACAAGTATGGTGTACACAAGCTGTCAATAAAGGAAAGAGAGTTGGGAGAAAAAGGAGCAGCAGCCTATAATGAAACACCTAGCGATATGTGTAACATGGAGGTGAGATATTGTTTTATAATACGTCGCTGAAAATATACCCGCAACAGTTTAAAATATGTCAGAACTATATGTGATCAAAAGAAAAAACGTTTTATGCATCATGAATTGTTAACACCTGTTAATTGTCAAATGAAATTAAAAGTTTCTTCAAGTTTGCATACATCTTTACATTTCTTCTTGTAAAAATAACTGCAACTCTCTTAATCCTTTACAGATTGAAATAAAACCAGTTATAGACTTATGGTACTTATGATGCCCACCATCTGGACTACTTTATGCAAATCATAATGCAGGACACACACAACCTCTGGAAACTCCTGAAAAAGGCTCAAACTATTCATTGCTGTTCTAAAATGAAAGCAGATTCAGGAAACTAAACTGGTTACACTTGAGTGCTTTTGTCTTATTTTCAATTGGAATAAATTATCACCGGAGACCCAAACTGGAAACAAAACATTATGAAGTAAAACTCCTATCTGAAGGCGAGTGGTCAGTGGCCCAACAGACACAGGACGCAAAATTGCTTTGCTCCATCATTAGTACTGTAGGGTCCACATTTACTCCAGGCTCCCTGGGCAATTTGAGCTATTAGAAGGTATCTACACTGATGTTAGCAATAACAAAAACTGACAGGAATTGTACTTGGAGTCGAACGTAATCTGTATTCTAATTAGCCATGTTTTCCTTTGTGTATTCAGACACAGTCAAGCTGTTTGAGAGGCAGCTGTGGGCTTTCATTTGCACAACACGCAGTTCAGTTTTAATCATCATTTCACTGCCAGTTCCTCTGCACTGAGGTGTGTCAAAAGAAAGGTATAAATGAATTCCAATAAAGGAAAAAAGATGTGATAGGAGAACAAGTTTGAAGCTGTCTATTAACTGACTTGACATCACATTATCCCCGTTGGCTTTGTACACAGTTTCTGTCTCATGATTGATGATAATGGCAGAGCCACATTGAAACAGGTTGCTGCCACAGTACCTCCGATGAGAGCTGAGTCACTCCTGATGGCATTCACTAAAGGCTGACCTGTTCCCACTGATCCAGACTGGCCTGCAGAACAGAGACATAGAAGAAAAGGTGCAGGGAGGATGAAAATATGAAAGAGAAGAGAGGGAATTTACAGCACAGCATCACAGGGGAACAGAAAGAAGATGATGAAATAAAGTACAGAGAATAGATAAGAGAAAAAGAAAAATAAAGAAGCAAAGGATGGCCATTAGTGAGGCGAAAAATAGATATTGCGACATGCTCAAAAGAGAATGCAGAGAGGGGGAAACGGGAATCATCTACGGTGGGACTTCAGAGCGGATTAGATGAGTGACCACAGGGGAAGGATATGACAACGCAAACTCTCACCCCTGGTTCAAATTAATTGCCTCATTTTCTAGCCATTACTGCAGTGCACAACAGCATTAGAGTCATCCACATCATGAAGTTGGAGAGATATCACCCACAGAGAAGTGCCTAGGATATGAATTTCAGTAATATTAATTATTTGAGTCTGATGGGAAACATAATCCCGTGGCTGTGTGGTAAAGGAACATTATAAATATTGGAGGATGTGTTTGCTACTCACTATCTGACCTGTGTGGAGGATGCTGCACCTTTCACAGATGAGACATGTCCAAGCGTTTTCCCCTAACTACAACTCTGTGTTTTAATATATGCCTTTATTTCCTGTAATACGTTTAGACTGACTTTTACAAGAATAGCACATGACCTTTATGACTGTTGTTGCTCCGCTGTGCAGAAACCTGAGACATGATAAGTCTGAGTGGTAAGCAGTTTAGCATCTTTCTTTTCTTTTTTTTGTAGCAGTGTTTATTTGAAAATCTGCAGGGGGAGACCAGACATTGCATTTATGATGATATTCAAAGCTATTTGGATGATGTTCTAATTATGCAAACCACCAGGATAATGTCATTACAATTAATTCCTTTCCCTGACACATGCATTTGCAATTGTAAAAAGAACATCTGTAGAGGCTGACATAAAAAAAATGATGTTTGACACTGTCCTAGTCGCAGGAATAATGCAGAAAAACCATCATCTAGCAGAAATTGCTCCATGAAATGTCGAGATTGTCTTCACCTAGTCGTTATGCGTGATTCCAGATCTGCATATAACACAACTGAGGAAGCAACGGCTCATTAAATAGGATGTGCAGCTTTAGAAATTCAGATGTCCTTGGTAGAGACACAATATTATATTTTCAAAACGTATTAATAGTTTTAAACACATATATGGTCTAAAGTTAAAGTAAGTCATACTTTTTCTGCCTATGAGACACCAGTCCTTTTTAATTTTCATTCTCATTTGGCAAAACACCTGCTGTCTCGGGTGTCCTTTGGCATTTGTGCTGTGGCAGTAGCAGCGGTGTCATTCTTAACTCGTCCCATATGGATGCTTTTAAAGGATCTCCTGATGCCACATGCACATGCACAAGCTAACTGACACTTTGCAACATGCAGAGTTAGTGTGAAGAGGCCTGAATTAGATGCCTAAACTGAGGTGTCTGAAGAAACAAAAATAAAAAGCATCTGAAAAGAAAAGAAATCAGCCAGTGATTTCAAAGCAAATCACTCTGCGTCACGTAAATAGCACCAGCTCTATTTTTTTATGTAAGCCATTTCAAGCTGAACAAATCAGATAAGGGGAGCAGGAAGTCAGATACAGGAACAGCAGAGAAAATCCAGTCAACTCTCAAAACAGATGACCCCATGCAGACAACAGACAGAACAAAACTGTGTTGGAGACACTGGGGTTTGACCATCATTGCCACCACTTCAATCTCCTTCAATCTCCAATACCAATAAAGAAAGCAAGGAAATAACCCTCTTACCTGATAGATGGTGTGTGGTTTCTGTTGCATGAGAGAGGTTGGCTGAAGTAAAGCCACAAATGGACTGGATCAGCGGACCAGTTACGGTAACTGGACTAGTTTTTGGGTGGAGCAGAGCAGCTTTCAGAGGGCTGATGGAGTTAAAGAGGACAGCAGATAGACAGCCAGTGAAACCCAAAGAAGCAATCTGAGCCAAGTCCGGATCCAACCCTTCAGAATCTATAGAGAAAAGACAAGCACACAGACTGATGTTTTATAAAATGTACAGCAAAGATTGTGATTACTTCACTTTTTTTAAAATTGATTTTGCTTTAGCAGTGCTACTGTAACTCTGCTAAAGAACAAAAAGGAAAAATAATACTTTGGGCATAACAAATTAAATTAAAGTGCTGCCGGCAGATGATAAGAAAACAAGCTGAAAGAATATTGCTTCAAAGTGGTAGGTGCAGCGACTGATTTAGAATATTGATCAAATAATCAGTGTCTGGTTTTCTCTCTTCCAAATAGTCTGAGGTCTATTAACTCCACTGCAATGCACTCATAATTGCTAGGAGAAGATGACAATGATGAGGTTACTGATGCAGTTTCGCTATGAGGTGAAAACTGGCATCAGTGAACCTTCTATTAAAGATGCTAATGTTGTACATTTAGTTGTTACAAATGATCAAATGTTTTATATAAAAACAAAAAAACGTACAAATAATGCTGACAAATGGCTGGGAAAAAAAACAAGGTTACTGGAGGATCCAACAAAACAGCGACAACAAAACAAAACAAAAAAAGTCCCAAAAGACACATATGAAGCTTTTCTGTTCTTTGGCTCCTTGTCTCCTCTGTACTTTTTGCCTGTGACGTGACCCTGAAACGAATCTTAGTGCATTTGAGGTCACTGATTTTGTTACTTGTTGAAAGTCAAGCTTTAGCTGCTTGGCTGCAGTCGGGACACACAGCTTTAACCCTTTAAAGCCTGAATGATTAAATAGTTGCCAGAAAATTCAAATGTTTATAAAACAGAAGTTTTTTTAAGCCATCTGATGAATTGCCGGAGGTTTCTTCCTGTTAAAAGGGAGTTTTTTCTTCCCACTGTCGCCAAAGTGCTTGCTCATAGGGGGTCATATGATTGTTGGGTTTTTCTCTGTATCTATGAAGCGCCTTGAGGCGACTTTTGTTGTGATTTGGCGCTATATAAATAAAATTGAATTGAATTGAATTTGTATAAAAATAATTTAACTTGCAATGTATTTTGCTACATCTGGCATTTTTAAAAAAAAAAAAAAAATCCTTTAAAAAATATTAAGCAATTGATTTAGTTTTTTCAGAACTTATATAAATATATTATATTATATATAATATAATATATATAAGTCTCAAAAACAGAAAACTGAATGCAACCAAGATTGCAATGGCAGAAACATTCGTCTCAGTCTTTCAGGAACCGGTGGGTGATGTCACAGCAGCTTTCATTTTGTATACTGTCTATGGTTAGCACTTAATGAAGTTGTAAAGTTGTAGTAAAGCTGGTGTTATGTTAACAGCAGGGAATAGTTGTTTCTGGCCTGGAAGGAGTTTTGTTCTTGTCATTTTGTGCAGTAAAACTGAAAGCAAACCTTATGTCGTATACACCCTATAGAGTCTAGACAACACCGCCTCCAGTGAGGGAACCAGTGAGGAAAGTTTTGAAAGCCTTATTGTCTGATATAACAGAAGAAATAATTCTGTCTGAGTGCTCTTCAGCCTGAAAGGCCTTGCTGTCTCACTTACCGTGCACTCTGCCAAGAACCAGCGACCTTATGCCATTGAATTCTACACCAGATGTCAGGTTGAAGTCCTCTTTGGGATTCTGGTCAATCTGACAGAAAATAAAAGGTTTTCCTTCAAAACGGGCTTTCAAATAAACGCCAACACTTGAATAGTTAGTAAGTACTTTGGTATATACAACAAATGATATAATGTAAATACTGATTTTCAGAGAGGTTTTCTCTGATAAACCTCCTGTCTGTTGCTTTTTCTGCTGACAGAGGCTGACTTATTGTTTACTATTGGCTAAGAAGACGGGTTGAGTGCTTTTTGTTTGCACGTGTGTGTCACCTGCATAGAGACAACGTCTGCCAGTCGACTGATGGTAATAACGTGCAGCTGTCGGTCGGCGAGGTTCTTCACTTTGCTCCTCAGTATCTCTGCATCTTTGCTGCTGTCCAGTCTGTACCTCACCTCTAGCTTATCTGTGGTTAACAACAGCACAGTAAACTGCTATATTTCTGTGTGGCACAAAAGACAGGACTGAATAACATTGAATACCTGTTTAAATGTAGAGTTTCAAAAGCTCCTGTAGTTGAAGAAAATATTGTATAAAACCACCTTACATAAAATACATTTTTCTCCGATTATATTCAAAAAATAAAGCTTTCATTGCCGCCATGCATCCTTCCCCTTTGCCATCTCTGTCCATTGTCCATTCATTGTAAGCCTCGTGTTACATATTAAAACACCAAATTAAGTATTGGAATTCCTTCATACCAGTTGATTTTTGTGTAGGTGGCTGGTGTGGATCTCATTCTAGACTATGTGATGCTCATTTTCAAGAGCATGCTGAACTTTATAAGGTGAAGAGGAAATAAAAACATATTGCTTAACCTCCTAGGACCTGGCGCCAACATATGTAGACATCACATTTTGGGTTGTCTAGACCCAAAAAACAAATTTTGCCCCACAAGGGCCTGATATCCACTTACGAGGACATTATACTGCCACTGTTCTTTTGAAATTTTAAATGAATGTCCTCATATGTGGATCATTTTTGTCAGAAACAAAAATCAGGTAAAAAATAAAAATCAGGCAATTCTTTGTTTTCACATTCATCAGGTCCCAATCAGCCCAAATTGCAAAGAGAAATTAAAAATGCGTGCCATGAAAGAGTTCCAGTCTTACGAGGTTAATATGAAACAAAAACAGCCAAGATTTACATTTTCTGTTTTCAAACTCACACACCTCTGTCAATATGCACAGTTTACCTTTTCAACTTTACTGTGAATGTTATTAGTAACTTCATTTATATAATAGTGTGCTTTCATTGTAGGATTGTTTATATGATCCTCTGTTGCTTTTTTGCTTTGAACGTTATTCGAACCATCTTTCTGGAAACTCACATTTCCTTTCCTCCACTTATGTGTTAATGAAAATTGCACTTCTTCCTTAGAAAAGTCTCAATTGCAGTGTCTAATAACTTGAGGTGTAAATGTGTCTACATCCAGTAAATAGTTTTCGTCATGTCTCAAAACTGTTTATGTTGTTTCTGCCTGATCTCATCCACTCATCAACCTGTTGCATATATAATGCGGTCGTGTCACTTACTCTCCCCTTGATTTTGCTATCAGTGTGCTATTAAGCAATGGTTACATCCTTTTTGCACATACTCTTTCTTACTCTGTAATGTTGCTGTCAATTTATTGATATTTATTTATAATCACATCTGTCAACCCTGAATATTTATTACTTGGTGACTTGTATTTGTTGTATATATTGTGCTATTCCTCATATATTAACATATTGTATCGATAAATGCAAATGCAAAAACAAATGCAATTCGGATTTCGCACTCTTCATTCAACTGAAACGGCTGTCTGTGTTTTTGTTGAGAGAGTGAAATCTTACTTAGACAAGAGCAGTTATGTTGCGGCTGTTTTTCTTGATTTCAAGCGTGCGTTTGACACTGTGAATCATCTTAAGCTCTTGTCTAGACTGTCGACATTTAACTTTAGTAATCACACTATTAAATGGATACAGTCTTATCCATCAGATAGAAAACAATGCGTGCAAATAAAGAATAGCAAGTCACCCTATCTTTACTGTACGCAAGGTGTCCCCCAGGGTTCAATTCTAGGCCCCCTGTTATTTTCACTTTATGTAAATGACTTGCCTAATGTGTGCAAAAATGTGGACACGATTATGTATGCTGATGATACGGTAATTTTTACGCAAGCCAAAACTGCTGATGATGCAGCCCATCAGCTTTCACTGGCATTACATGATTTACAAAAATGGCTGAATGACTCATGCCTGTGCCTTAATTTTAAAAAGACCGTATCAATGTTTTTTAGTAAACCTAAAACAACCGTGGCTGCAGTAAAAGTCTGCTTGGGTACACAAGAATTAATTAATGTTGAGGAATTTAAGTATTTGGGAGTGCTACTACTCTAAATTATCCTTTAAAAAACACATTAAAAAAGTAGTGAAAATTGTAAATGTTAATATACAGAACTTTAGACATATCCGCACATCATTAACAGACACAGCAGCGATTAAATTCCTGCATTCCATGATACTGGCTCATATTGAATATTGTATTACAAGTTGGTCCTATACGAGCTCTGCTGCTATTGGGCCAATCGAAGTATGCTACAAAAGAGCAGTGAAAATATTAGATAAAAAACCTTTTTCATATCACCATTGTCAAATTTTAGAAAAATACAAGTTTTTAAATTTTACTAATTTCAAATTATTTAAATCTGCCTGTCTAATATAATATAGTTATACATGGTCTGGCGCCTCCACCAATGAGTGATTTTATTAAACAAAAGTTTAGCAGTGTTGCCAGGTCTCGACTGACTCGAGCCACTGTTAGAGGTGATTGTGAATTGACATTCAGGCGGACCACCTTTTCACAGAATGCTCTGTCATATCAGGGAGTGGGCTTCTGGAATAGTCTTCCACTGTCAGTGAGGGAAAGTACAAGTCTACCCATCTTTAAGAGTCACTTAAAAGGGCGGCTGAGGGACACACAAACATGTAATCATGTTTAATAATCATGCTTTATATTGGACGGGAAAAAGAGTTAGTGTATTACAAAAAGGGAAACAACTGTTAGTGCAATGGGTGAACGCAATATCACGACAGTCAGGGCACGTACAATACTGGGGTTTGTGCAATATAATTGATGTGTTTCCGTTATTGTTATCTATACTGTCCTCTGTGTCCACTCTCCTTGTCATTGTTTGTTCTAGTATAATGCGATCAGTGTTTTTGTCCTTGTCACATGACCTGTAAATAGTGTCTCTGTATGGTTTTACTAACTTGTGTTTAACACCAACCTGCCAGAGGGTCTGCAGATGGAAATTAGCCCAAGGCTATAATCTGGCACATTTACATTTGTTAAAATGTTCACTAATATGTATTGCCCCTCTTTCTAAAAATAAATAAATAAAATAAAAATAAATAGTCTGATTTGTTATTGTTAATGCTACTGTACTGTAGCAACTGTAACCCACAAAATTTATCTAGGGATTAATAAAGTATTCTGATTACATTTGAGTAAGGTTTTTCCACTTCCCTCCTTGTCCACTCTCTGTTGTCATTTTCATCACTTTTACTTGATGTGCTTCCTCTTTTGACATTTTGACAGCTCTCTATATTGGTGTTATTCACTCCATTAAACCTTTTTAAATGCTCCATAGGTCCTTGTTCTGGATCCTCCAGCCTGTGCTTAAAATAAGGGGGGCTTTAGAAGTTCTGCTGCTGAAGTTCAAACCTAGCATGAGAATTGAGTATAAAGGTGTCACGAAGAATTAAGAGAGTTCTATAGACAAAACATAATGTAACTAAGCAGCCAGTGAGTGCACAATTCCTAATTTCAAACCTTCATGACTTAATTCCAAACATAAACCTTTTACGTTTGTAGCATTTTAAAAGCCATCTTCCTATTTATATTAAAAATAGACCCAATCAAATTTTCTCCATAAACATGCCTCATTATGTAATCATGAATATATTAAAGAATATATTAATTCAAAAGATCTAGCTCTTCAAGGGTATTAGCAACTAAACAATGATCCAAAAAATATCCCGAAATAATTCAGTATTTGGAAAAGCCAGGCTCTCTACAGCATGAATTACTTAGATTTTCCTCACACCTTTTTTAAATGAATAATGACTGATCACCATTGGTTGTAGGAAGATGTGTTGCTGATCAGGCCTTTCTCAAAAGCAAATGTTCCATCATCCACTGCGAATTTAAACACATTAGTTTTAGTTTACTCTTACTATTCATATTGGCATATCTTTAATAATGATTTGGTTATGAGAACAATGACAGGAGAGACAGAGTGAGAGCAGCAGAAAAAAAAATGGGGGCGAGAAAGAAACCTGTTCCAAGTTTCAAATCATGCATTATTCATATTTTCAGCTCTGCTAATAATGTTTTTAAACAATTTAATACGTTTAACACCCGTTTGGCTTTTGAACCGTGCTTATTAAAGGTGAAGAAACAGCAGTGAGCCAATGGCAGTTATAAAGTGTGTTCACACCGTAATGACCATGATTAACAAGTCAGGGGAGGTGATTGCCGAGCTGACGGACTGAAATTACTCCACAGAGAGAGTTTGTCAGCAAGCTTTAAGCTTTAGGTGGTAAAAAGTTAGAAAATACTGAAGTTGAAAGGTTCAGCCATCACTAACAACAGCAGGTGCCAGAAGTATAAAACTCTAGAGATTCACAACTAAAACTCTGTGGGAAAAAAAGAGAAATTTGCATGCACATTGTTTTTGTTCAGTCTATTAGAAATATATTATCTGTATGTGCCCGAGGCTAATTTCCGCTCTTGTCATCATCCACGAATGGATGAAGAGACTCCCTAAAAGAAGCCTATAAAATGCTGTCTAAAACACATTTTCCTGTAGAAATACCAGTTCAAGTGTGGGAAAAGGCATTTCCATGCTTTTACTAGATGGGTCTAAACTAGAATAAGTCTGTTTACAGACAGTCAAATCACTCTTTCACTTTTACAGCTTTCAGGTAGCTAAAATATCCCACGAATGAATCACAAGTGTCAGTGCACCTGTTGCCTCTTATGTACTTATTAACCACATGTGCTCAGCGGTGGAGTTATTAGATAAACAAGATGAAATAAGAGGTATAAATTCTGTCATTTCAGCAGTCTGATATTAAATGGTTGAAAGTGAAGGTGGAGCCTCACTGATTTAACAACTGGTTTCACGAATTATAAGCGTAAAAGTGGAAACTCGGCTTATAAATGGAATTTCAGTCAGCTACCGAAGACAAGCCCCTGCCTTCTAACCTTTTTAAAACAAGAAAAAAGTATAATTATGGTAAATTATGTAATGATACCACCGCATTCAAGCTGTATTCAATATAATTTTCACTATTGTAGCTCCTGAATGCTTTAAGCTCTAAATTCTTCAGCATCAGTGACAGAAAAGCCTGCAGGATTTTCAAAACCTGTGTTCACTCACAGCTGTTAGCCTACAAGACAACATTAGCTTCATAACAGAACACTGAATATTAGTAAGATAAATTTCACGAGCTGACTTTTCCACTAAAATTCAAATACAGTGCAAACCATGTTTACGGTCCCAGAATCATCTCAATGTGTGTGGGCTAAAACTGCCAAAAGTATGAAGCTGATGACATTTTCTGTCAAAGAACAGATCCAAGGATAGTTTAATCCAACTCTTGAAAGCAGCACTTTTAATCTTTTCAATCTGGTGTACTCACATAAGCCCTTTGAAATGGACCCAAACCACATTGTGTTCAAACTCATTTTAATTCTCAAATCCAGTCTCACGTGTCCATACTGCTTGCTCACTGTTACCCACTACTTTAACAGCTATGAGGCTATTGAGCATATTTTTTAATAATAATAATAATAATAATAATAATAATGCATTTTATTTGAGGGCGCCTTTCAGAAACCCAAGGTCACCTTACAAAAAACAAAATTAATAAAAGGAACAGTAGTCATAAAATACATAAAATAACTTAAAATTACAAAACAGAGCTTGACAACAGATAAAATCAGCATTAAAGCAAATAAGCCAGTTTAAACAGATGTGTTTTGAGCTGTGTCTTAAATACGGAAAGGGAGTCAATATATCTTAGTGCAGGAGGAAGAGAGTTCCAGAGCCGAGGAGCAGAGTGACTGAAAGCTCTGTTCCCATAGTAATAAGGCGTGAGGATGGAACGGTAAGATGAATAGCAGATGATGATCTGAGAAGGCGGGAAACAGTGGTGATATGGAGCAGGTCACACAAATAGGAAGGAGCAGATTTATGGATACACTTGTATGTAAGAAGTAAGATTTTAAAATTTATCCTGGCTTCTACGGGCAACCAGTGAAGCTGCTGAAGAACTGGGGTAATATGAGCTCTTGACGGAGTGCAAGTTATGACCTGAGCCGCAGAATTTTGAAGACGTTGGAGTTTATGAAGGGACCTTTTAGGGAGACCAAATAGGAGGGGATTACAGTAATCAATACGGGACGTAATAAGACTATGCACAAGGATGGCAGCAGCATGGGGAGTAAGGAAGAGTGTTCCTGCTCTCTTTACGACAGCAGAGAACAAGACCCGAAAATATTGATTGGTGTAAATTGTAATGGTGCATAGACTGGTGTTCATGTAGTACTTTTTAGCCTTACTGACCATTTAAAGCACTTTCACACTAAAATGCCATTTTACAAACCTTTGTATCTTACTTTTTTCTAGAACATTTCAACATGCAGACAAGAGGAGACAGGGACCAACTTTACCTTCTGAGCCTGAGTGCCCCACCAAAACATGGTGGTAGATGGGTTAATCATTGGCTTGATCATCTTTTTTATTGACGATCACAAAAGTGCTGAATTTCAGCAGACGTATCCTTTATTTAGACATGCGATGAAATATAATGTTCCTGTTTAAAACTACAGCAAAGATAAAAATGTTACACAGGTGCAGTAACAGCACAGCAGCAGCAGCGACACATCAACCAAGCTGCTTGCAGTCTTGGCACAGAGTCTTTTCACCAGAAAAGGCTTGTCCAAGAGTTTTAATGGGGTGCTTCAGTTTATTGTCGTGTCATGTTGACTACCTGATCACCATGGCAACTGTGTGACCTCCTGGTCATCAGCTTCCTCCTGGGTTATTAAAGCAGCCGATTCGCAGTCTATTTACAGCTAATTTAGGTGGTATCCCACTTTCAATAGGTCTATCAGCCTTCTTTGTCCTTTCCAACTCAGATGGGCCCCTCTTGTCTCTTTTTTGGCTGAACTCACAGCGAGTTGATTAAACACAGAAGTGAACAGGAATAGAGAAGAGGAGAACTTGATGATAGGAAAAAGAAGGTGAGGGCAGGAAGACTTGTTGTATTAAAAAAAAGAAGGATGACAAACAGAGAAGAGCTGAAGTTATGGATGAGGCCTTCATTGCCTGAATTCTTGATTTTGATGTCATTCACTATCACATGCCTATTACAGAAACACCAATAAATAGCTTCAGAAATCCATTTAAACCTGTTATTTTGATAAGACTGAAAAAACTTTTCATTCATAACACTCCTCACTTCTTTTAGGTACACCTGTTCAACTGCTCACTTAGGCAAATACGCAATCAGCCAATCAAGTGGTAGCAACATGGAGGCCCATTGACCATGACCATGTCTACATTTTGATGAAACTGAGCATTAAAACAGGGAAAGAAAGAGATTTAAATGACTTTGAATGAGACTGTCCGGGCTGGTTCTGAAGCTTACTGGTTTAGAAGCAGGTGATTTACTGGGATTTTCCCCATACAATCATCTCTAGGATTTACAGAGACGGTCTAAAAAAAAAGAGTAAATACTGAAAACATCTGGTTGATGTCAGAGGAGAATAGACAGACTGATCGAGCTGATAGTAAGGCAACAGTAACACAAATAACAGCACTCCTGCGAGCTAAAAACAGGAAACTGATGCTACAATTTTTGCCTTATGCTACAACACCACTGTTACAACTTATAAATATAAGCAACAAAAGGTCATGGTTATTTTATAAAGGCCAAGTCAAAGTATTTGATGCAAGAACACTTTCCTTATTAAAAATACAGAGAGGATCTCAGTGCTCACCTGGCTTGCTGAGCAGCACAGCAAAGTACTCTCTGTGGTAGGAGCTGACGTACAGGAGCAGAGCAGGACTCTGGCTGGTCCTGAAGCTCAGGGACACATTTTCTGCTTTTAGGGTTATGTCAGAGTAGATGGAGGAGGGGAAGGAGCTGCTGCCGCTGCTGCTCCTGTTCAGCTCGTTCACCATCTGCTCCTTAAAGGCATAAGTGACTGATGTTTCTGACTTGAAGCTGGCTGAAACCTCTGTAGGGAGTAAGTCGATAAATTGAATTACAAACATAGAAGTTACAGCAGTTATGCAGTAGTTGTGGCGGGCATTATATTTTAATATGTAGATGATTAATTTATAAGATGTGAAAGATTTTACTTGAGCTTTTAGATTTTAGCTAGGAGTTCTTCTTCCTCACATCAAGCTTTTCTTTACCGTTTCATACACATTATACCTGATAAATAAGCGCCGGAAACATTTTATCCCAGTCGTGTCATTTCACTGAACCACATCATTCTGCAGATACTGTATAGTATGATTTACATGGCTATAAATAATATGTCTTCATACTGACAACTAATCTCACAAGAGACAATATCAATGATTCATTTATTTAAATGTGCCTCTGTTTCATTGACAACACCTAATTAGTGAGCTGGTGAAAAGGCAGCCACAGGAAACCAGCTGACAGGTGAAAAAAACAACAAATCTGGCTCTCTAATTATAACAGAGTCGGATGTCAGAGTTATGATTTCCACTGTAGATAAAAATGCAGAGTTCCAACAAGCAACGCAGCTGGGATTGTTAATAACTGAATATAGATAAAGCTGTGTTACTGTGCCGAAGTGATGACTCAATATTTCTCTGATAACTTAAATAAAAAGAAGTATGGGTACGCACTAGTGTTATGACAGAATCTCTCCATCAGGATGCCCAGCAGGGGCTTCTTTACTGACAGTTTTCGGAAAATGAAACATTTGTCTGAAAGGTTCAGTTGAAAATCTGCGCAAAGCTTCTGGTTTCCATTTTAAAACCCTCTTCTTCTTTTGGCTTCTTTAAGAAGTCAACATAACTGATCTTCCTCTCTCACCACATCAATACGTCTCCTCTTTGGCTCTTATCTTTTCCTCCTGCCTGGGCTGGCTTTACTCCTGCCATTAAGGTTGCAAGCTTTTGCGCTCTCAGTGCCGGGACCGAGCCAGAATGAATGCGAAGCATTTTGGCTTCGATTTGATGGCAGATGCCACATCAAATACACCTGCATGCAGCAGTGTTGGTCAGCAGCGGTACTGATCCTTTTCCATCATAGTTTAAAAAGGATTTGAGTAGATTTTAAAACTTAGTTTTGCCTTTCAGAATGAAGACACAAGTGATAGTACACTATGTGTCAGTCACACTACACCAAAAAGAGGACAGCAACCTGCTAAAGACTAGGAAAAACGTAGCTTTTAGGTGATAGAAAAGGTAGCTGATAAGCTTGTATCTTTTATGTTCTAACAGTGTTGTTCAATCATTTGTTTTATTAATTTATATTTTCTCTTGATTTTAGGCACTTTATGACCTTGTTTGTGTTTTATAAATAAGTTTTACTTGAGTTTTTTCACATTCGCCAACTGATTACAAGTAGTTGCAAATAGTTAATCCAAAGTTGGGCATGTGACACAGCCTCTGGGTGACCACTTTTTTTGCCTTTTGATTGGGAGGCAACCTGTCTCCTATTGCTGTCCAGCTTGGACTGATTGCAATCACTCTCAAACGGATTGCTAAAGGTTAGCAAATAATTCCTGTCTAATTCATAAATACAAACAGAAAGGCCAACATGTCACAATCAATTACAGTAGTGTCGATAAGTGCAACTTGTCTATGATGCATCTTTTAATCTTTATCTTTAAAACTACTATTTCAAAGGCAAAAACAGCACACGTTTGTTGCACATCATAGCAATACTTTTGGTTGTACTTTGGTCTCCAGCACTGGTCGCCGTACATCTACATGTACAAACCAAACCTCTCAGCTAATCCTTGAGTATCTACAGTAGAGTATGCGGAGTGTGCCCCAGCACAGCTGGGTGTGACCTCACTTATATATGACATTGCTGTATATGTGTTTTATTTATAGGCCATCCAGGTGCTGCACTGTAGCGCATATGAAGGTGGTTGTGTTGGAGGTCAGCAACTACAGTTGCTCAAGGGATACTGACTGGGTTTTTAAAAATTTCAAAAGATACACTCATACTTCAGGTTCCTGTGTTAATTTGGATTATGTGACTTTTGATAGAAGAACAAGAGTTAAAGTGACCCAAGGCTACATATTATTAAACCCCAAATTTAAGCTTTTAAGTGATTTTTAATGTAATTTTCAATTTGACATTGTGCATCTTTGAGCTTGAAGACCACGTCTCTGTACCTTTGTTGCAAAAAGGTCCAGCGTAAGCGGATGAGCTGCAGTCGCAGGAGAAGCTGGTGGGTCTCTCCACACAACGGCCCTGATTTTGGCACAGCGAGCCGTAGCTGCTACAATGACCTGGGCATCCTGCCTGAACCCCAGGGGTGATCTTTGCTCTCTCCTCCAGGTCCAGAGTGACGCCATTCAACTGCAGAGAGCGGATGCAACCTCGAAAGCCCTTCTGCCTTGAAGCTGTGCCTCCTGAACACACAGGAGACACACAGAAAAAAAAAAAGCATACACTGTAATGAATTTTCTCTGTTGTCTATTTTATTCTACTTATGTTTCTGTGCAAACCACCAAAATAGATACAACGTGAAATAATATAATCCCAGTGATGTTTAAACATTTAACAGTTGCCTGGAGAACAAGTTAAAAATTGCAGGTTTGTCCAAGACCCAAAATATATTTAAAACACAGTGGCATAAATCACAAATCCTCGCGTTTGAGAAACAGTTGCCTTAAAACTAATCTAGCAAATATTGTTCTTGCACATGCGGAAAGGTTCCCTTCTTGAAAGCTGATGTATCTATTGCTAATTTTAAAAAGAAAACACCTTTTCTAACTGTAGCAGTCTGTGGGAACATTTTTAGCCACCTGGTCTTAGGTTGTCTAGGATTTACCTGATGAATAGGCGAAAAAGAGATGCAACATTTTGATAATTGGAACTAACAAAGTCATGAATGTAACTCTATTTTAACCAGTTTATTTTTCTATATTCATCATTCACAGTGAAATAAAAGTGCTGCAGGACAATTCAACTTAGGAGACATATTTGCAGTGCTTTATCTTTTTAGATGTAATTTATCTTAATCTGAAACACTACCTATATACTTTTTATGCATTCATACTGTACAGACACGCATGAATGACAAACAATCTGTGTTATCAAATTCTTAAGCAAAACTGTCTGATCTGATTCTATTATTAATGGCAGAACATACTCTGCACCTCCAAGAAAAAAAAAAAGGCCTGTCATCGGTTTCATACTGAATTTTTAAAATGAAGCACAGTGAAACCCAAACTGGCAGGTGAAAAATTCCAAAAATTGACATTTCACCGGCTGTGGCTCTGCTCACCCAGCACCAAGATGATTGTTGTTATCTAGAAAGTTAGCGACCTGCCAGTCGCTCTGACAGTCTGCTTGTCCTGTCTGGTTGGCTGACAGTGACAGGAAAATATTTTTTTTTCCTTCCAGGTCAGAATTTAAACTCAAAAAGTTATTGTTTTCTGAGTTTTCGCATCACAACCTCCAGCTGTCCTCAGAGTTCACGCTCTGCAACATTATAATTGTCTCAGACTGCCAAACTGGCAATCTCAAGACTGTTATGATGAGATAAACAGTTTCCCATGGCTGCAGAGTTGATGAGGTTCGTATCAGGGCCAAGAGTTTCATCAGGACCTGTCAGGAAATGACTACCTTAACTAATGGACTGAGTTCAAACACTCTACCAAGGTTACTGCAAGGACACTGACCACAAAAATGTGACTTTTTTCTACACATCCCCAGGGAATTTCTATCACTTTGTGGGGATTTTCTCTTAAGTCTATTAAGCTTATATCGAAGTAAGGTTTAGAAACAAGAACTGCCTTACTGTGGACTTGTTTAAACCTGTCAGCATCAATGCGGATCAATAAGCAGACAATGCAATATGTTCTTTGTGCACTATGAGGGAAGTGTGGAGTCGTGGAAGATTATATATTCTGTGACGAGAATGCAAATCCACCAACCTCCCAGGGGGTCAATGAAAATGTACCCTATGAGCACAGAGCGGTTTTGTGTGTAAAAATAAGGGACGCAGTGAAAGCAAAGCACAACGAAACAAAGAGCAAGCAGAAAACAGACTATTTGAAAAGGTTTAAGCAATAAAAGGAGAAATCTGACAGCTTCAACAACAAGCCTGGGCTGAAATGAAAGAAATCCTAATCTCTAATAATAATTACATGAGTAAAAACCAAATGTCGTATTGTTTTTGTTGGGACCTCAAAAAAAGCAGCTTTGACTTGATTGCACACCTATAAATAACTGGCTGTTCAGCTGCAGGTGGATGTGCCCATCAGCCGGCGCCTCCTGCGTGACAGCAGGAAGCTCGTCGAGGCGAAGCGATGCCTCTTTAACGTTTCGCTCGGCTTGAATACGATGCCACCTGTTGTCATTCAGCGGTGATCCAGCTTTCACCGAAACCTCCAATGGCCCATTACCCACGTCAAAGGAGAAGAGGACCTCATTGGAGGCTGCATCAGAGAGGAAAGAAAAATAAGACTTATTTTAGAACATGTAAGAAGCACCTTTTGTGTCTCCTGTACCTTCCTGCAGCTGGTTTGGTACTTGTTGCCCTGCACACAGGGCAGCTCACACACAAAGATGTGCTCATTATTTGCATGATTTAACTGAGTGAGCTTTTGTTTGTCTAACCTCTAACTAATTAATGGTGGGTAACAAGTGTAAAGGAAAAAATATTATCCTATTAATGTATTGAGCTATTACCTTGCCAAAAGAAGAGCTTCACTGCATCTTGGTATTGATTCTCTGCAGAAACTCAAATAGACTTTCAGGTGGCTTGAGTTCTGATGACTGCAAAGACCATAGCATATGATTCAAATCATTTTCTAACATCATATGGATGGGAGCATTTCCACCTTGGAGGAGACCGCTTTGTTCAGTGGTAATTCTAGAGTCGGTTGAGGCGCCAGGCAGCAATTCACAGGAGGCCTCTACAACCAGCATTCATCATAGTTATGTTATAACTATTTTGACACCATCTAAAAACATTGTAAATATTGGTTGGGGGACATGATTTGTGCAAATGCTGTTTATTACAGTATGTCCCTCAGGCTCAAAGATTGCATTCAGTCGGTAAGCAGAATGAGTTGAGTCAGGCGGGGCCAGGTCAAGTCGGGTCTCTCCCACTGTCACTGCAAATTTTGAGCATTGCCACTGCTAAAGCTTAACATTTGGCAGCCCACTGCAGTTTCCTGCCTTGCCTGGTGGCAGGCGGTGTCTCTGACTCAAATAGGTTAAAGGTGATCAAGCCATTTTGTATTGATTTACAATAACCTTTCAAACTGAAGAGACAGGTAGACACAAGCCATGCAAGTAAAACACTATCCACAGCTACACAGACCCACTGCATCCACTCACTGCAATGTCCTTTAATTTGTCATCTGTCTGTCATATTTATTTATTTTCCCCCAGCAAATAGAAAGAAAGGACACAGAGCAACATTTTCATAGGCAAATCGGATCACATCAAGTTGTTTGCATGCCAGGAATTATTACCAGTACAGCATGTTCCTTTGTTTTGAACACCAGCAACTTTGTGTTGTTTTATAGTGGAACCACAAATGATCTTTTATCTTGCTAAACTCTTTCTTGCTTTCCCCTTTTACTTGTCAGCATGCTCACTCTGAAGTCCTCATTCTCTGTAAGAACTACAGTACATCATCTGTGGAAGAAAGATGAGGAACAGAGGCAGCTGACACACGAGCACCACTGGAACTCTGATGAGAAAAAACACTTTCAGGCTGAAGTAATGTATCACCTAAGTGATGCAAACACAACCTGACACCAAGCAGCTCGTCAGCATGTCACATAAAACCGCTGACAACTTTGGGAGATAAAAATGAAGTACTGTAGTTGTGACAACCAGCTACGAAGATAAAGCACTAGTTTGTTTTCACAGAAACAAGCTAGTTATTGATGTAGAGTCAATGTCCATCCATCTTCTTCTGCTTCACAGGGGCAGCAGCCTAAATGGAGAAGCCCAGACCTCACTCTCCCTGACCACCTCCTCCAGCTTGTCTGGGGAAACACCAAGGTGTTTCCAGGCCAGCCAAGAGATATAATCTCTCCAGCGTGTCCTGGGTCTGCCTCGGGGCCTCCTCCAGGTGGGAAATGCCTCACCCGGGAGGCGCCCAGGAGGCATCCTTGTCAGATGCCCGAACCACCTCAACTGGCTCCTTTCAATGTGGAGCGGCTACTCTGAGCCCCTCCAGGATGACTGAACTCCTCACCCTATCTCTAAGGGAGAGGCCAGCACCCAGGACAGCCCTGGTGGAGTCCACACCCACCAGAATGAGTCTGACTTATTGCTAGTTATGTGGACCAAGCTCTTGCAAAGAATGTGGCAGACACCCCATACTCCAGAAGTACGTCCCATGCACCCTCAAATTTCCCTGAGAGAGTAAAGAGCTGGTCCAGTGTTCTGCAACCTTGGATGACAACTCCTGAATCTGATGTTCGATAAACAGATGGACTCTCTTTTCCAGCAACCTGCCACAGACTTTCCTGGGGAGGTTGAGCCTGTGATTCCCATATAGTTGGAACACACCGTTCGGTCTCCACCATCCTGGTCTGCCAATCCAGAGGTACCGCAACTGATCTCGATGCAGCATTGAAGAGCTGCATCAACCAAGACAGCCCTATAACATCCAGAGCCTTTAGGAACTCAGGACGAGCCTCAACCTGGGGAAGTTCTTTTACTACCTAAGTAATATGAAGAAATATATCACTTAAGTAGTAAAAGAATCAGTCTTGTACAAGGAATTCATGGTGTTCACAGAAGTAGAAATTATGTCAAAAATATATATGCTGTATATATTTTTTATCTCTTCAGGGTTTGCTTTTAAGGAACGTCAGGCAGGTAGGAAAGTAGGAAAGAGGATATTTGAAAAGATCCTTATTCTTTTCTCTTCTTTTCCTCACTTCTGAGTTCCCATGCTACCAAACTCAGTTTGTTCTTAATTCTGTCATCATTCCCCTGGCCAGATAACCTCCTCATCCACCTGCTATTAGTCCGTTAGTCTCTAATCCCTTTTCTGGATGTTCAGAGAGCAGCATTCCACATCTCAGTTCAATGCTAGCTCTCCCTCTTCCTGTTTTCTATCTTCAGCAGGACCGGCTCTCCTTTTTTGCTTTGTTGCCTTTATCATTTTTATTACTCAAGCTCTAATTATCCTAACTGAAATATGTGGCATGTTGAACTAGCTGCTTAGTCTGGAAAAAAAATGAAACGAATAAAATAAGAGAATATAAAAAAGGAAAGAAAGTAACAGTACCTCCACACTGCAGATACTGTCTTGCTTACAGTGCAACAGTTGTAGCTTTACAGCACAAATACTGATAAAGCACCGAATCAAGTGTCAGATCTGATAGCTAGCCTTTAACATATATACTTACATGTTCTTCTTTTTAACCCTCTCAAGGCAGGCGTTGCAGATTTGCAACAACCTGATTACCCCACATACATATTTTATGCGTTTTTTTTACTCAGAAGTACCACTGCAGGACTTGGTTGTGCATTAGCAACAAAAAGTTTAATTTGAGCCTGAGAGGGTTAAGGTAAAACCACCTACAGCGGTAGATTAGTTTTCTTTTGCAATCACATGAAGTGAAGCACCTCATCAAGAGAGGAACAAAGAGGAAAGCAACAATAGCACACACGTCAGTGTTTGAACTACAATAGTAAATAGACTTATATAGACTTGCATTTATACAGCTCCATTGTATCTTACTCACCACTCAAAGCACTTTTTACTGTACAAGGCAATTCAAGCATACATTGCATACACCACTTTATTCTGTATACTTTATCAATAACACTACACACACAATCGATACTGTTAAGAGATATATTCTAAAACACTTCTTCAGTAGAGAGTCAGAGAAGAGAAACACACAGATTTACTTGCTAGCAAGGGCAGCTCTCAGAACTCACACTCAAGAGTGAGTCTCAGAGACTGGCACTGAGGACTGCCCTCGTCTTTTATTTATACAATTCAGTGAGCATTTGTTCCATACATTGAAATGTGGAGGTGTGTGTGTGTGTGTCAGAGTGTGACCCCATAAATGACTTCCCTAAACTGCTGGTCTGGAAAGTCCAACAGATCATCTAAACAAAAGGCACTTAGACTAAAACAGATATAACTACGTTAATCCTACCGTAAAACAATAAAACAAGGTACGACCTTTCCCATGCTCCTAGGATGTGGGGGTGAAAGCCAGAACACCCTGGAATGTTACAGACTTCCTAGGATGAGACACCCTTTCAATATGCCACCAACTATATACTTCTAAACACAAATGGTTACATGCAGTATTCTACCATATACAAACTTATATCATTAAAAGATTATACTGACTACTAAGTACAATTTTCCATTGACAGATACGCTGGGGGTTCAGTAGTTTGCTCGGGGATACTTCGAGCATGAGACCCATGATCAAACCACACTCTTTCTGATTACTGGACAGGCTGCACTGCCTCCTGATCTACAGCTGCACATCACATGATCTCAGTGCAAGTTCACATAAACTGACACACAGACCATGCCGGCATCTCTTTTTTAATACTATGCTAGACTAGTCTGTTGTCATATTCAGGGGTACGCATAAGTGGTCCGCAGGTGCGCATGCACTGTCAAAATAAAAAACGCGCACCAGATAAGAAGTTGCAACGCGCGTTTACGTACATAAGATTTTTTTTCTGGAGCAAGACAGACATTTGTTTAGAAATTTTAAAAAAGTCGAAGAAGCAGGCTCCTTTAAGCAATTACTTTGGTGTTCCTCCACCTCCGAAGAAATTTCAGAAGGAGTCCGAACCGCGAGAGAAGCGCGTATTCTCGGAAAAGTGGTTGCAGGAGCTGCCTTCAAACAAATGATGAACAGAGATGTGGTGCAAAATATGCCGTGAAAATCCCTCCAGAAAATCTTATGTACGCAAACGTGCGTTGCAACTTCTTATCTGGTGCGCGTTTTTTATTTTGACAGCGCATGCGCACCTAAAGACCATTTATATGCACCCCTGGTAATAATGTCTGCTCTGCAGGGATGTGTGTGTGGACTTCCACCAGCAGATATAAATGACTGCAGGTGGGTCAAATGTTTCTTTTACATGGTAGTTCAGGTCAGCACTGCTATGAAGTGTTTTAAGTAGAGTGATAGAGAGCTACACGCTCTGGTGGTTATAAAAGCAATGCAGCTGGCTGCAACAACAACATCAAAAACAACAATTCTGTGATTTCCCAGAGGAGGAGAAATAAATGCCAGTGCTGCAGTGAAGCATTTCTTTTGAAGGGTTGATGGACACCATCACCTCCGGCTGAGTTAAAACCGCATGAAACTTTAACTCGGAGGACTCTCCTTCCTGCTCAGTTTGTACTCGCATCTAAGTGAAGTCTAGATTAGACATCTCACCAGAGAGGTTTTACTCACAGTTGAGTTCAATCCGAATGAAGTCTTTGATGCCCAGGTTTTCCAGGAAGACACCAGATGACGAAGTGGTTTTAAACAGGAAGGAGATGTCGGCACTCAGCTCTCCGTGTAATGTAGGAAAGTGGAGGTATGATGTCTCCTTGTCAAAAAATGCAGCGTTCCAAACATTTTCTGCAAAATGCATGAAAGCATTTAAAACATGAAGCAGGGTTCAGGAATGAGTTTACAACTCTGACATGACACACCTGCATCATTTTAAAAACACGTACAAAGTGACAAACTGACTCTGATTTTGACTTACTGTCTCCATGACAACGGAGAGGTCCCACCTTGTAGGTGCTTTCGGAGCCAGGCCTCTGGATATCACCCAGCACCAGAGATCTAACCGGGAGCATCTCCTTATGGGTCAACAGGCCTGAGTCATTAGTCCTAAAAAATAAGGAGCAGAATTTTTTATTAAAAACAAACTCCAAACTAGAGGAGGGAAAGACATATTTACCTTTCGCATAAAATATCATTCACTGTAAAGGATAATACGACAATATGTTGATTTATGCTCTTGCAGCTGCCACACCTACTTGCAAAAATCTGCTGCACTGGCAGCAAATTTGGTAACTTATAAATGCAGTGAGGCTATGAGCTATTTTTATAGTAGAACACAACACACTATAATTGTTTTGATATGAGTATTATGATATACAGTACCATTCATTGCTGTCAGCATCACAGTTGCAGTGATATCTGGAGTCCACACAGTTATTCTGCAGACTGCAGGCACATTGCTGGCTCCCTGGTGGAGCTCCGCCCCAGTGAGTGTGCATTTGTCCCACACCTGGGCCTCCTACCCACCAGCTGAGTGGAGAGCCCTCTGAAACAAACAGACATTCACTTATATCAAGTGACCGATCCCCAGATGGTAGCTATGTTTCTATAATGGGACACATTTTTGTAGACTATTGTAATCAATAAAAAAAGAAACACAAAAAGAAAGAGACATGGCTATACTGAATGATTTTATACCACTTAAAAACTATATGGTAGTAAATTCAATCAGAAGGTCCATCCATCCATTTGCTTCCACTTATCCTTTTTTAGGGTTGCGCTGGAGCCTATTCCAGCTGTCATAGGGCGAGAGGCAGGTTACACCCTGGCCTGATGGTGGAATTGAACTCAGGACCTTCTTGCGGTGCAGCAACAGTGCTAACCACAGTGACCTGTGCTGCCTTAAGTCAAAAGGTCCTACTATTTTATTACTGCTGGCTGCCAAAGGTAAAACAGACATTCTGTTGATCATATCTCAAATTATAAAAAACAATTAATTATTATTAAAAACGGAAACCTGTTATGATGCAATGTACCCATGCTTGGTCCAAAATGACTTCAACTGCCTGTTTAAACTGCATCACAACAATACATAAATTTGGCGTTAAAGATCATCCAAGGTCTTTACCTGGTGAGGTAAGTAGGCGTGACTTCCTGCAATGATAAGCAATTTCCTGTTCGCAGTGCTCTGATAGGCTTATGATTGCTGCTAGTTGCTCCTCATCAGATGCATATTCAAAATGCACTATATGTGTATTCACTTCTGGTGATGGCTGGACTCTCGTTAGGTCTGTGTTGTTGTGGTGGATCACCATCCATGTGTTGTCCTCTGGTGCAATGAAAGAAGAATAAGGGAAAGTATGTATTTTTAATTTTCACCTGTATCTGTATTTGTATGTTGTATCTATGCAGGGCTGAAAGACAGAGAATAAGGCAGGATGAAAGAGAGAGAGGAAGAGATTGTGCGCCAGGCATGTTGACGGGTGTGTGTTTTGATGTGTGTATCAGCTACCTGTCATGTTGCAGTATAACAGCTGTGGCTTGATGGGTCCGCTGCTGTCCACATCAATGTAATAATACCCCGAAATGTTGCCTTTGTGTTTGTAAGCCTCGCAGGACTGCTCGTATATTGCTGAGGAGAGAGAGACATCCTATTCATCATCACTGCAGACGTTTAAGTTTGTTTTTCTGTCTATGCAACTGCACAGTGGTTGCTCATTTCGTTTTTCAGCATCTGGTCTTGTTCAACATATTTCAAGTAACTTAAGATTTTTTTTACAATGTAGATGCAGAGGGACCAACTCTTCTCCACTGGATTATCTGTTTAGCTACATTTTAGTGAGTATATTATTGTTACCATTTAATACACTCATCACTTTAATAGGTGCACCTGTGCAACTGCTGGTTAATGAATATGTTAAATTACTTCATCATATGGTTCCAACTCAATGCATGTAAGCATGTAGACATGGTCAAAACAATCTCATAAAGTTAACTATATACTATATAGATCACCAGCCCACTTACTATTTAATTTAATGCACTAGTATTTTTTAATTTATGGAAAACATTATAACTGAGAATAAATGTGACTGACTTTGAACATGACATGATTGTTGGCGATAGAGGGCTGATCTGAGTATTTCAGAAACTGATGATTTTCCCACACAACCTTCTCTAGGGTTTAAAAAGAATGGTCTGAAAATGAGAAAACATCCAGTGAGTAGTAGTTGGGTGAAAATGACTTGGTGATTCCAGAGGTCAGAGAAGAAAGGCCAGGCTGCTTTGAGCTGATAGGAAGTTATCGGTAGAGTTAAGGCATTCAGAGGTGCATGTCACATCTTGACGCAGATGGGCTACAGCAGCAGGAGACCACACTGGGTGCCACTGAGGAAGAACAGGAAACTGAGACTACAATTCACAGCTCACCAAGACTGGACAATAGAAGATTGAGAATCATCAGACTAGAGAATATTTTTTCAAGTCCAACCAGGAACAAAAAAGGTGCACCTAATGGTTGCAAGTGTATCTGTCTATATAGCTTCAAGGTTTAGTGAATAAAGTTTATGCTATATATCTGATTTAATTTTGCTGGTCTTTTTTTTAACTCTTATATTAGTGCAAAGCAACAAAAAATGAATTATTGCCTAATAATTGTAATTATTATATTCATATGAATTATAATTGTATTGTTTATACTGGTCAAATTAATGAAAAAATGGAAACCTCAATAAAAGCTGAAGATATATTCTCTAAACCAAAATTATGTCCACAGGTTGGTGCACCTTGATTAACAAAAATTATTCAGCAACAGATGAATAGATGTGGATATCACATCTTGTGCTCTTGTGTGTGCTTGAAACCACTTGAAAGCATGGAATAAAGCACACTGTGAATGGGTGAATGTAGTGAATGGGTGTAAAGAGCAATTTGAGTGCCCAGTTACAAGAGTGCTACATAAAGCTCTATACAAGCACCAGTCCATTTACCATTTAATTTAATGCACTAGAATCTTGTAATTACCACTTATGGTTTACAGAGGCTGCTGTTGCCACTGCTGAACAAAGACTGCAGAGCCATGCTTGTCCTGTAAAATATCCAGTCATTTTCAGTTTTGTTAGATGGTCAAAAAGAAGCACTTTACAAAGCCCCGAAAAGAAGAAAAAAAATAGCAACGCTTTTGCAAAGGAAATTCATTATTTTGCTAAAAAGAAGCACATGTTACATGCTCGTCCTAGAAACTGCCTCATGGTTTAAACTAAAGTGCTTATAAAGGATGTATTTTCCAATAGAGTTGTGTATCATTTCTTTCATTATTTCTTGTGTGACCTCTAAATCACTCTGTTTTTGTGCTAAGAGTTATCCCATGAGTGCTTACAATCATGACTGCTGGAAAGAAGTTAGATCTCTGCTTGACCTTCTGCCACAAAAATGTCTGAAGGGAAATGAAGTTAAAGCAGCAGGCTGTCTAATTCAGCGGTCCCCAACCTTTTTTGCGCCACGGACCGGTTTATACCCGACAATATTTTCACGGACCGGACTTTAAGGTGCTGTGGATAAATACAACAAAATAAAACTAGTACCGGTCCCGAAAAAAAGACGATTTATTCATAACACACGTGAAAAGACCCAGGAAAACCGAGTTAATGATAAAAACGATAACAACGCTAAAAAACCGATAAAAACCCTGAAAACCATACATTTCACACCTGAGCCTCAACTCTCGCGGCCTTGTACCAAACGACTCACGGTCTGGTACCGGTCCGAGGCCTGGGAGTTGGAGACCGCTGGTCTAATTAACAGAAACTCACAAACATTGAGTTGAAATACAGATCTGTGACCTTTGAACAACACCACTCAAAAGACCATCATGACCTTACAGCTGTGACAAGTGGCTCCGCTGTACCCGGTCCCAGAGCAGTTACAGTGGAAGGTGCTCCATGACTGACTGCAGCTGCCTCCATGTTCACAGTGGCTGGGGGAACATCTGAGAGAGAGACAGGAAAGAAAGCACACGTCTCCATATCTATGTAACATTGTTGCAGGGGAAGTACTTAATGAACTGCTTTATGACACAAATCATTCTGTGTTATTGGTCTTCAGCTTAATGCATCAGTTATTCGGTGAGGCAATTGCTTTAAAATACCCCATCGTCATGAGAGAACAGTGCAAGTAGCTCTTGATGCCCAGTTTGGTGGAGAAAGGGAGAGAATGCATCAGTTCTGGTTTGCTTAGTCTCAAAGACAATAAAGGCAACTGAAGACAAAAGATGGGTACTCCGGCTCCCTCCCACAGTCCAAAGACATGCAAGTTTGTGGGGATAGGTTGATTGAAAAATCTAAATTGCCCATAGGTGTGAATGCGGTAGTGAATGTGAGTGCGAATGGTTGTCTGTCCCTGTGTGTTAGCCCTGCGACAGACAGGCGACCTGTACAGGGTGTACCCCACCTCTCGCCCTATAACAGCTGGAATAGGCTCCAGCACCCCCTGCGACCCTGAAAAGGAGAAGCAGAAGCGAATGGATGGATGGATGAAGGATTTCATAAATCTATTTATAATAAACTTCACTAGCTGGGTCCACGTCCTCATTTTAGGTTTGACAGTGCTTCAGTAAGTAAAGGTGAATGGCTTGGACAAGAATTGAGCTGCAGTTTGGGACTGGCGATGGCTCCCGGGCCTGGCAGATCCCCATGTACTAAATAGAAGTGAAGTTAAAGAATTGAGGAGAGGGAAGGTGGGGCCAGTAAACAAGAATGAACAGCTTGGTGAACTGGGGGAACATACACAGGTGAGAACCGGAAGGTTAGGAGGGGTGGACCCGCTCCTGAAATTTATCTCCAGTAATGTGTAATAAATTACTTATTTTGAGTAACAGCCCCACTCACTCAAAACAAAGTCTAATGGGCTTGCATTAAGAATGTTAATATCTGTTCGTAAGATGGACTACAAAATGAGTATCTTACCGCTACTCTGTTATTTTAAAGTTTTTACCACAACATAAAAACAATGCTATTACAAAAGTTGTAACTTTAAAGATAACATATAGGCTTTCCTGCTGGAAAGTAGCCCAACTCAATTACTCCTCTTTGGTTTGGAGTTTTGTGACCAAAGTTAAATTCACTTTGGTCACTTACCACAGCTGAGTCAAAGTGAAAATGAATTCATCATCATTTCCAAGGCATTAGTAAAGACAACTGAACTATAGTGAACTTTAAACACACTTTGATCAATTAGCACACAAACTTGATTTAGAGAGCTCATATAGTTCTTCATGCAGGGGAACATCTGGACAAGAAGCAGATTTTATTACAGCAGCTCCACCAGCTGTGAGTTTGACAGCCTGTTGTTTAAAAATTCAAAACATACCAGCAGGTCATGCACATGGAAAGCAAATTTATTATTAATATTTACATGATGTGTGCCACTTTGCCTATTAAGTTGATATTTTTAATAAATGGTTGGATGGCGCCTCATTTTGACATTTAGGATGGAATGATCTCTCCTGTGGAAAAAACAGTGGAAAAAACAAAACTATACACACATAGAAACACAAAAAACCCGACTTATATAAAAATCTAAAACAAAAAATATATTACAAAACCCAGTGACAGGTGGAGGGGTTGAAACATTAGACAGCAAAGCAGACTGGTGCCAGTTGTACAGAAATAGAGCACTAAATTAGAAGGTTGGGTTTGCTATTTGTATGTGCAGGTGTGTGTATGATACACATAACACGCCTATGCCAATATCTCAGCTTCTGCGACAATTTTCTTTACATAAATATTACCTTTTTAAAAATAACCACACTGGAGGCAAATGATTATTCACTAAGAGTCTATGAAAGCCCACTGCTGGCTAAACCTTGTTCTTAAACACTGTTATGTTTCCTTAAAAAGTCCAGGGGGTATTTAAACTAAATAAGTTCCATCAAAATAGAGGAGAAGTGTCACGGGTTTCTGGGGCAAGCCGTGTGAATTTAACAAAGGACCCAAGATGCGGATATGCAGTGAAGTGAGAGGGCTTTATATAACAAACTGTCATGGTCTGCAGTGGGTGGCTGGAATTTCCATAAGGCTCCTGAACCTACCTGGGATCCGCCCCTGGGCAGGGCCAACTCCTCCAGCTCCTGCACACCTGGAGCCTATTGCAGGCAATCAAGCCAGAGGGATTTAAGCCACACATTGATGTTCATTCACTGCCAGTTCGTCATCAACACATGTTGGTAACAGGCCTTATACTTCAAGTTCTTGCTGTGATTTATCTTGTTAACCAGACTCTTGTGCTGCAGTTGCTGTTTTCACCTTGGCTCACGCTCCACCTCCAGACTCAGGATACCAAGCAATCATTTTGAAAATCCCTCTGTGCCTCACCTGCCTGCCCTCCTGCCATCACACTCCATCTGAAGCCCCGGATCTCAGGTCAGCCTTTCTACGCCACTCAGCCCTCCCTGGATTCTCTTACCCCCCTCTCAACACTCCATGTCCCCTACTGCAAGTAAGAATTGCTACCCTTACAACTTGCCACTTCAGAGCTGCCTCCCTAACTCCGCTGTCTTCTCTCTTCAGTGTGACTGTTCCCTGCTCAGCTCCACTCTGCATCCCGTTCCCTCGCCCTGGCCACGTTTCCCAGGCCATGCCTCGTCAAACTCCACGTCTTATTGTTTTCTGTCTTTGCTACGTTTTTTGCACTACACCTAATAAATTGTCACATCATCTGCTGTCTCATCTCTGGGTTTCTGCACCTGAGTCCTGTTCAGTACAGGCCACTCGGCCCCGTGACACAAACAAAAGGAGGGTGTGGCGAAAAACCGAACTTAGACAATCTACACTGGGAAAAATAAAACCTAAACAACAAACCTGAACACGAGAGAAAGCGACTTGCAGGGAGATTCACAGACAAGAAAACACCAAATAACACAGACGAACCAGCAACAGGCAGGAGAACACACAGGGCTTAAACACACACAGGAGGGAAGCACACCTCGGTGAAATCACAACTGGCGAGGCAGGGGAAACGTAAAATGAACACACTCACATAAGACAAGGACCTTCAGAATAAAACAGGAAACTAACAGACACAGAGAACCAGACAAGACACTGAACTGAACAGACAGACTCACAAGCAGACACACGCTGTGTCCCAATTCAGGGTCCGCACGCTTGAAGTACGCATTTTAAGTGTGATTACGTCACCGCCACGCAACGACGGCTGTCCCAATTCGAAGTGTACTTCAAATGCATACTCCAAATGCGCCGTCGATTTCCCCAAATATCAAGCGTGGTCCGGTGCACGCTTCGTGGTCCCATATATCCCACAATTCATAGCGCGGCGGTGGGTGTGGATAATTTTGCCGCAAAATACGGCAGAAGGGAGCGGCCAAACTGTCAAAGGTAAGTACTGAATATGACGTCACTTATTCATGTGCGAATGTTTAATAACGAAGAACATTAAAACATTGCTGTTGGTCACATGTCAGCAAAGTTATGTGACATTAGTGATGTTCGTACTTTCAGCGTTAACTTGGTTTTAAACCTCTACTTCTAAATATACATATAGTCGACCTTAATCTTACAGAGAATCTGATGATTTTATGGATAATTAAAGTCAGTCATATATCCACAAACACAACAAGCTGAAAGTCAGTGATATATGTATATATCATAATAATCTGACAATACTATAATATTGGCCATATTATATTTACATTACCATAGTGAGATGATTTTAGTCTCGTGACCAACATTAACTAATTATTATTTACTAGCTAATCTTAAATGACTGTTCAGTAAAGAAATGAAGCCCAACAATCATGTTTTACAGTCCTGTGGTCTCAGCCTCAGATACTCAACTACTCAAAGTGATGTCAGAACAAAAATGAATAACCAACAAAACAATTTTCTCCTTCATTTCTGTCACACAAAGCTGTATGTAACGTGTCTCGCGGTTAGTATCATGGTTGCTAGGCAACCTGAACAGCGCAACGAAGCATATACCGTCCCATTTCACAAGCCTCTCACTTCCGCACTTCTCGTACTTATAGTACGCACCGTACCATAAGTAACAAAACCCTAACGAATGGCAAACCGAACCCAAAGACATAACAGAATAAACAAGAACACAGAATATTATAAAGAAACACAGAGCACTGAGTCGTCAGACTCAGGACCGTGACAAGAAGACAATAAAACTGTAAGTTTGTTGCCAAACAAAACAGTAAGTCAAAGACAAAATGACTCAAGCACCCTACTCTCCACTGAGTGGGATGAAGCGGTGCCAAACACAGCTCACAAGCAAACGCTACAAAGGCTCTCAGGGCTGGAGCGCCCCCCCGGTCTTTAATACTGTGGCCTAATTGCTGAGTAAAATCAGCTGCGCAGGAGGGTGGCACTTAAGGCCAGAGGGCGAGTAAGACACCCTCATACAGAATAAATCACCACAGGCCCTGCTTGTGCTGTATGGACCTCACATATTAAATACTGCAAAACCAGATTAATCATCCACAAGAAGTGATGTTTAAATTCAGCACAGCCATCACAAAACCTCCTATTTATGGATGCAAACAGAACCATCAGTATGCCGAGCAAATGCCACCTCAAGTTGCTAAAATATTTCACGCCTTTTAATGTGAGTGTGTGTTAAATAAAGTAATTGCACCTAATGCATTGTGATTTTACTTGGATGAGGCATAGGCAGCTTCAAGCATGAGAGTCAAGCCTGACCTAAGTGGAAAATATAGAATTATAAAATTGAAAGGAAACTTGCAGATTTACAGCACACAGTTGTATGTGTGAGAATAATACATCACTGGACAAAAGTACCTGCATTTTCACAGCAATTCGTGTCAAAATTACACACCATAGAACAAGTCTGAGGAAACTGTGCTGCTGTTAACTTTTTCCTCCTCAGTCTTCCTGTGTAAAACATGGAAAACAGCAAAGCGGATGGCTGGAGGAAAAGAAGCGGAACAGCAGAAACAGCGAGAGGAAAAGAAGAACACGGAGAGAAAGGAAAGGGGAAATAAAGTTTGGGGTGTGCTGAAAAAGAGGAATGAGCAACAAAGGGAACGAAGGTTGGATGAATAGAGCGGTGAATGAGTACGTAAATATATTTGGAAGGGGAAATGAGGTCAGCAAATTGTGACTGCGGAGAGTGAAAAAGAAGGGGAGGGAGAGCAGCATGTATTTTTAATCTTTTAGTCAGGGGGAAATTTGCTGTTAGAAAAAGACTTACTCAGCAGCTCTGTCAGATGGTAAAGTTAGTTTTTTTTAACACCCAATTTCTTTGCTTCTTTTCTTCTCAAAGTAAGTTGGCATGAAGCCAGTTGCAGCACTCCGTATTTCCTCCACCACTTTAAATATTTGCATTTATCATTCTTTTTTTATACATTTTTCAATCAAGCCTGAGAGTCCACTGATACATTTGGTATGCATATGATCAATCAAGCACCACTTATTTCAACAAAAGCGTGCTGTGGGTTGGAGGTGAGGGGTTGGAGAAGTGTAAATCAATTTTTCAAGTTGACATTTTATTGAAACAAAAGCTGCTCTGTGGGTAATATGTGTGCCATTCACCAGTGGGCTCTAATGATTTGGAAAAAGGTCTAATGTCATGTTCTGAGAGCAATGTGTTATTGCTCGCACACAGCACAACGTTAAACTCACACAGTGGAGCTTAACTTGACATTTTCGGCAGTATGGAAAGAGAAAATAGACATATTAGTGGCTGCAGTTGCTCGACTATTTTATGATATGGAAATCCCAGAAATATCGATTCTGTCAGACGGTAAAAAAGGATTTTTCAGCTACAGTGTTTTAGTCCCCAGCATGTATGCATACATGGTGCTGGTGTCCTTATAAAATGTTATACTGTCAATACAAAGCACAGCACCAGATGCAGAGCACAGCCACGCAGATAACCACTGGAAGAGCAGGAATGAAGAGGCAGCAATCAGGAAACTTGAAAAAAAGTTTAATCAGCACGCTGCTGAACACTAATTGCTTCGGTGTGTGTGTGTGTGAACGCCTCCAGGTTTATTTTCCTCATACCAGTTGAAACAGAGACAAGCTACATGAAAAAATTATGACGTTTTCTTAGCCAGAACACATTTCGGGAAACACTGACGCATATTGCGTTTGTATCAGATTCACTGTTGCCTAATAATCCACATGCGACCCCATTTCACAAAAAGGCTTCAGAGGGAGATTAAGAAGGTTTACAAAGCAAGCGTGAAAACAAAATCAAACATTTTAACGCCAGTGAATCCTCTTTTCTGACAATCCTCGTTAATACAACAAACGCATTACATAGAATAATGCGTTTCTTTTCCTGGACAAATGGAGAGACGGACATAAGCAATACCCAATACACGACATTTACGTAAATCAGTGTCGCAAACGGCCCCTTTAGGTCTTACCTGTCAATAATGCCGCACATATCGATTTGCAGGTGACTGTAGTTTCCGATCAGCCTCTGCTGCACCTTGATCAGGTCCAATGGCCGGTTGTCCACAGTCAGTAGACGCATGCATCCATGGAAAGCTTTGAAGGGGTTCAAACACTCCTGGCTATTTTCTTCAGCAGGACAACCTGGACAGAAGAGAAAACATCAATCAGTAAATGAAACACAGGAGAAATCAAGCCATCATTCTACCATACCACCATTATTGTAGGGTCTCTAACTTGCAATATAAAGCTGTTGTTGTGATTTGGCGCTATATAAATAAAACTAAACTGAATGCATTGCGATGCAAGATTCGATTATATAGACAAAGATGAATGATGATGCATGTGTTTTATCGTTCATTTCTCGCTTACCACCAAAGAATATATGACCTCCTGTGGTAATTAAAAACGAGGGGCTCGCGTGAGCACTGGCTCCTTCATCACCATCCACTGTGATGGTCAGACGTCCTCCTCCTGATATCAAGTCCACAGAGTGCCACTGACCATCATTCAGAGCTGAACCTGAAGAGCCACACATATATGTCTAAGTGTTTTTATTTTGATATCACGTTTCAATTCTAATTAGATGAAAATGGAAAAAATAGAAGATTGTTCTTGCTCAGGAATCTCTAAGTGCATGATATTACAACTATTTTAACATAAGAACTCCCAACAATGCTAGAAGAATAATTTTGCACTTTCTCAAATGCCACACAGCCTATAACAGGACATAATTTCATTCAGTTCTATTCTCACTGCTGGAAGTAGTTTCTATTAGGAAATGGTGACACTTGGAAAAATCATGCAAGCATACAAAAAGAAGAATACCTAAAAAATACCTGTGTTATTCTCACATTTGAACACTCAGCCATCAAACAGACTTCATACTATCAATCAATCAATCAATCTTTATTTATAAAGCACTTTTCATACAGCAATGTAGCACAAAGTGCTTTACATGATTAAAAGCAGCCCACCCCACCCCGCCCTCCAACTCACTCCCCACACTCTCATTAACATAAACAATCATGGATACATACACCCCCCCCCACACACACACACACACACACACACACAC
Organism: Neolamprologus multifasciatus; assembly: GCF_963576455.1. Taxonomy (NCBI): domain Eukaryota; kingdom Metazoa; phylum Chordata; class Actinopteri; order Cichliformes; family Cichlidae; genus Neolamprologus; species Neolamprologus multifasciatus. Next base: position 28,149,884 of record NC_140451.1, read on the forward strand.
ACACACACTTAAAAAGTAAAATTGGGCTGGACAGACATGAGCCAGGTGATTACAGACTAATTATGGTTTAGTTTGGACATCTGATGTTCGGGAGTCAGTTTTAACTACAAAAATGTCTTTCTGAAGCTGGTCAGGATTTTGTATCTTGATCAGTAAATTTGGATGTTTGGATGATATCAGCTTGCTGCCTTCCAGTGTTTTGGGCTCAAAACAGAACATTAAGCTCCTTTTTTACATCACGGCTTTAAATTAGTCCAGTTAGTAAGTGGAGGCAGGATGGAGGCGGGCAGACTGACCTGCGTTGAGCTCCAGGGGTGCCCTGCCAGACTTGTGGATCTGTAAATGTGTTCTGGCTTTGCTCAGGTAAAGCCAGACTCTGCCTTCTCGATTTGGGAGTTCAAAGGTCAGGAGCAGCCCGGCCTTGTTCCATGTCCGAAACTGAAGCCTCACTGAGATACCCAGTGAGGATTGATCTATCCTTGGTAACCGAAGGAAACTCTGGGGGCCGGTGAACGTCATGGCAACAAAAACGGGTTCAGAACATGAAAAGGTCACATTGCCCTGAGACAGATGGAGAAGAGAAGAGGAGATAGGAAAAGATATGAAATGAGTATAGAAAATAATCATGTCTGAATATAAATTAGTTCCAAGGCTGTCTGGTGCTACCCAAACACACAAAGATGTCATCAGCAATTCTCCTTTAAAAAGCATAGGAGCATTACCGTGATGATTATAGTCAGGCTTAATATAAGCACAGGCAGATCTTAGTGAACACCAATGTCAGCCAAACGATTTCTAAGGTCACACCAGGGAGCAGAAGTTTGGAGAGGCAAAAACAGATAGCGAGAGAGTGAGAAGCAGGCTTATAGTTTCGAGAAGTGGTAATTGCAGTAAATCCACCGCTGGGGCAGCAACAGTGACACGTTCCATTCCGTGTCCTCCAATGGGAATACTGGGTTTCTATTTTCAGTTCAGCACAGAGCACACTGACACTTGATCAAATCTAAAAGCTCTTTGTGGGGTAGTCGAAGCAATATAGAGCAATGCAGACTGAAGAGGTGAAAGCTAAAGATGGTCAGTTTTCTTGTACATATTGCTGCAGCTGGACGAGATCTAAAAGCCACGCATACACTTTCATGTGCACAAACACACACACACACAAGCAAACAAGATTAATTGGTGAATTTAAATTGACTGCAGATGTGGACGCAAGGTAAATAAAACAAGTAAAGTGCTGCATAAATATATGTGATGAGGCACTTTGTGACCTGCAGGTATAAGTACTTTGAGTGGTCACTAAAGACTTGAACGGCACTATATAAATGCCAGTGTGTTCTCTTATGTGTTGCATTTGTAGTTTTTCACCGTTTTTACTAAAATATTTGTTTTTTACCCGACTTCATCATTTCAACATCCATTAAAATTGTCTCTACAAAGTGTGTTTGTAGTCAGTTTCAGCATCCATGCTCGTTATAAACAAATATTCCACATTATGAATAGTTAGAGATTTGTGTAGATAGCAGAAGGGCCTCCAGAATTAATGAGAAAAAAGAAGAAAGTCAAACTTTCCTCTAAAAAACAGGACAAGAAAAATGAGATACACTATGTGCCCATGCTGTCAATATGTATAAAGCATAGACATAAATGTAAGATCACTCTGCTAGTAATGAGTCTAGGAGGTGGATGCCATCCAGCCAAACAGGACTGGCAAGTTGGAAGATGATACTCCCCTCACAGAAGGAGAGAGACTCAAAAGCTATCAGTGTATCAACATCTGGAAGTTTTAATCTCACGGTGTGAGAGTCAAAAGCAGCTGGTCAGGTGAGGTCATCATAAAACCATCACCAAGCATCACCAGAGAAGCTCTAACATGCAATGAAGGAAAGAGAAAGAAAGGACAGTCAAGAAACACCTGGACAGAGACCTCCAGGCAGACATCAAGAGGACAGAACTTACCTGGAGTTCGACACCCCTGGACTAGATGTTGGTCTGAGGTGCCATTTTTATTATAATAGAGGCCTGACAGAAAATATTTAATATGCAGAGAGATACATTGAACTATATTGAACTTTTTAAAACTAAATTAATTCCTAATCACATTTTTACATGCATTTAAATACATGAATATTGTGACATTATTTTTACATCTGCCCCTTTAAGAATTATTTATCTGTTTATTGTTTAAATCAAGTACTTTTACTTATAACTAGGTAGTTCTACTTTGACTCCTGTCTACACATTGTGAAAGATACACAAAATAGCTTTTTCAGCAGCACACTATGAGCAAGTTTACCTTCACTGTAACCCGCTGGTCTTTTTGTTTAGCGAGGTCTACCAGGTGCAGGCCATTGTAAACTGGGTTTTCCAGACAGCCATGAAATGAAGTATAGCTGAAGCCCTGCTGTGCTCCCAGTATCATCTGTACAGGAGACAGAGTGCACAAACAAGCAGATACAATAAAATGTCTGCAGCTGCGAGATTTGTTTCTTTCTGCCATCTGTCTTTTCATGAGTTATCATCCTATCCTCAAATACATACCTGATCATGGTCCCAATGTGCAAATGTTGGTGAGATGTGCACCCACTCTGTGCTTTTGTCCACTGTGAGCTTGAGGTGATTGCTGTGATGCTCCACTGCAACGTGATGCCAGTGCTGGTCGTCTAGCAGGCTGCCCAGAGTCACAAGATACCGGCTGTCAGGAGACAAACTTTTTCCTGGCGCGTGGGAGGAAGACGAAGAATGACACGATCATGTAGTAACAGTGGTTAAAAGAGAGAACGCTCGAATCTTAAAACATTTTTCTTTACCGATGGCGATAAGTATTACATCACTGACTTTTCTTTCTGCAGGCTGTCAGGATCTTTTCCATGTAGAAACTGTTTATTTTATTTCAGTTTTCCTCCAAATGATTTCTGCAGTGAAAGAATTTGACTCTGACATATTTATTTCTAACTGCACAGCAGGAGCTATCGCTTCTCCTCCTCCTCCTCCTCTCTGGAAATGAAGTTTCAAATTTCTCATCATCTTGAACTCCCCGCTGTTTTCTAGGTCTCTGAAGTGGTGCCACGGTGTCACAGTTTTCTGCCGGGGTTTATATCTTGGAAACAAAACCAAGGCTAGGTCTACATTTCAGAAGGAACCAGAAAACGCAGATGGCGAAACATTCAGTAATTAACACTAAACGGGGTAGAGAAAAAGAGAAAGAGAGGTAGATGGGTATAACAAAAATGACCAGTGAAATGCTTCTGATTCTTTCTACTCCCCAAAGTGTCAGCAGAGTGAAGCACTTTCACTGAGTGATGGGGGAGCTAAATGCATTCTGTCATTAAATATGAATTAGATATTGTTTGAAAGGAGACTACTTTGTCTGTGTGGGGAAAGAACGAATGAGTGAATGAGAAAAGGAGACAGACTGGGGCCAAGTTCACTGTGTTCTGTCATCAATCATAATTGATCTGTCAAACAGATAGTTGGCACAAAAGAGGGAGGGACCTGAGAAAGAGATGGGAGTAGTCATCACTGATCAGCAGACTGATGTCTGCGCCGCACAAGGATGAAGAGAAACAGGGAAACTGAGCAAAGGTGTAGTCTACTGACAACTGTTTTGTTTTTTTACTATACTAATAACTTCTATGTTTTGGGTAAAATATTCACTCACATACCAAATCACATGGCAGTAACTCTATGCATGTAATCATGTAGAAAACAACCTGGTCAAGCTCACAATGAGCATCACAGTGGGGAAGATGATTTAGGTGAGTTTGAATGTGGTATTGTCACACTATCCCACGCAGGCTGGTTTGAGTATTTCAGAAACTGCTGATCTACTGGGATTTGTCTGCAGAACCATCTCTAGGGTTTACAAAGAATCAACAACAAATGCCTTGTTGATGCCAGAGGTCACAGGACAATGGCTAAACCGCTTCGAACTCATAGGAAGGCAGCTCAAATAACCAAAACAGGACAACATCAGAGGGACAGCATTCCTCTTCACCCTCTACACTGCAGACTTCTCCATCAACTCCCCACGCTGCCACCTACAGAAGTTCTCTGACGACTCTGCCATCGTCGGCCTCATCACAGGTGAGGATGACTCAGAGTACAGACAGTGGACTCTGGACTTTGAGGACTGGTGGCAGCAGAACCACCTGCTGATCAATGCCGGGAAAACCAAGGAGCTGGTGGTGGATTTCCGGAGACGCAGACCCACCACACTGACACCGGTGAACATCCAGGGAGTGGACACTGAGATAGTGGACTCTAACACCTGGGTGTTCACCTGAATAATAAGGTAGACTGGAGCCACAACACTGATGCTCATTACAGGAAGGGTCAGAGCAGACTCTACCTGCTGAGGAGGCTGAGGTCATTTGGAGTCCAGGGAGCACTTTTAAAGATATTCTATGACTCTGTGGTGGCATCTGTCATTTTTACAGTGTTGCATGTTGGAGCAGCAGTTTATCGGCAGCTGAGAGGAAGAGGTTGGATAAACTCATCAGGAAGGCCAGCTCTGTTCTGGGATGCACCCTGGACCCAGTGCAGGTGGTGGGAGACAGAAGGACTCTGGCCAAAATAACATCTCTGATGGTCAGTCTCCCACCCCGTGCATGTAAATGTTGCTGAACTGCAGAGCTCCTTCAGTGACAGACTGCTGCATCCTCGATGCATGAAGGAGAGTTTCCACAGGTCCTTCCTCCCTGCAGCTGTCAGACTGTACAATCAAAACTGCTCCCAGAAAACAAAGATGTTTACATCAGCGCTGTAACTTGCACTATTTTATCAACCGGTTCACACTATAACCAGGGTTTGCCTCTTATCTGTATTTAATTTTATTTGATTTAATAACGGTACAGTACTCTGTTTTTGGTAACCATTCTCCTTGATGTAAATATGTAAAATTGTGTATGTTTCCGTTCTGTGTCTTGTGTACTGCTTGGGTGTATATGTGTCTTTCTTGCTGCTGTTACATCCAAATTTCCCCTTGTGGGACAATTAAAGGATTATTCTAAAACCAGGGAATGCAGAAGAGCATCTCTGAACACACAACACATAAATCCTTGGAGCAGATTGGCTTCAGCAGAAAAAGACCACACTGGATGCCACTCTAGTTTAGAACATAAAACTGAGGCTACAATCCACGCGTGCTCACCAAAACCTGACAACAGATGACTGGAAATATTAATTAAAAAAAACACCATCTCTCGTGCCAGCTGAGTCCACATTATTCTTCTCTCATGCACACACATACCAGTGATGCAATACACCTTTATACCAATGGTTTCACAATATTCCAGTGTTAAACAGCTGGCAACAGGTGCCAAAGAGACAAATACATTTATTATAATTATTACATCAATATGGCACCGAAAGCAAGAGAGAGGCAGATGGTTTGGGGAAAAAAAGAACATGGAGGTAAACAATTCAATACAAGTTCAAATTGTGCAAGAAGTCAACTTTAGAAATGTTTTATGAGGAAGGAAATGCATTCGGCACATTTGTTGAATGTATACATAATTTTTATTTACCAGAAAAGTTCACATGACATCTTTAAATTATTCGAAAACAGGCCATGAAGATAAGCAAAACAATGTGAAACTCTTGAATTTTTTATCCCACCGTAAAAGCTTTTTCCTGTCCAGAAGATCCTTCTCTGGAATATTTGTTGTATAAGTATCTGATGGACTTTTGGAAATTTCCCAGTATGACATCATCTTAATTTAGAGTATGCCCTCAGAATAAAAAAGATTTTTTTTCCAATGTTATTTTTACTTTGAAAAGTTCCTCAAAGCTGTTTTAATTTTCACATAGGTCCTTGTTTTAAATCATTTCAGACAGCTACCCAGGGCAATACCGCCTCATAATCTGCTGTCTACTTCGGCATTTCAGCACTTCGCTGCAGCTCTAAATCTAATTTTGTTAGAAGGCACTGATAGATGACAGACTGATATAATTGCTTCAGTATTTTCATTTTATTCTATTTAGAGTAAATGATTGAGACGGTGTGCACAATCAGTCAACACAAGCATAATGAACAACCTCTAAATGTGGCTCACAACACAAGCTGCTTGCTCCGGGAGCAAAAGTTTCTCAAGCAAGCAAAAAAAGTAAACAAAAAAGAAGGAATTACAGTTAAAAACAAAATGGAAGCAAGAAACATAGCAAATCAAGACGATATGAAGAATTTACAGTACAACTACTCTACTGCTGGATTGTTTCTGAGATGCATCAAAAAGTAAAGCAAGTGGACATGTACCCAAGTTGTTACATTGTTAAAGAATTGGCTCCTTTGGCAAATCCAAAAACATTTGGGCCTGCTCCAAACTCAAGACCATCCAAGTCTCACAGGGCTTACAGCTAATCAGTTTACAGTTGTGAGTCAAACATAGCCTCTGTGTCACTGAAATGATTCAGCTGTGGGCTGTAAAATTAAACACAGTCGGCTCCTTCTGACATGAGCATGTTGCTTCTTGGATGAAAGCTAAGCAGCTTATTTACAACCCCGTAAGACTGAGTAAGCCTGCAACGCCTTCGCATCAGTCAATACAGGCAGAGCAGAATAACAAGGTAAGTCAATATTGTAAGACGGTATTGAACATGACATGCAGCCCACCATTCACTGTGACAGCTGAGCTGGCAGAATGAGTCATCACCTGCATCCGACAGCAGGGTCGAGAAGAACAGCCACTAAATGACAGGAAATATTTAAATATTTTACACCTGTAATAATTCATCATGTGCTATAAAAAGCTCCGAGTGCTCATAATAATGCAGGCGATTCCCAGCTGCCTGTTGGGAGTAAAATACGACCAGTCACTTTTGACATGTTCGGCATTCTGATGTGCCGCCTAAGACTCCTCAGTTTGTCATTTTGATTTGTCATGTGTGCCTACATGGACAGTAAATGAACTGCACTCTGTTTGTGCAAATGAGCGTGCGTAAAAGAGACACACTTTATCAACAACTCTAAACGCATACTGTTGTGTACAGTTACTGGCCTTGGGACATGACCCCTCTGTTTAGTGGAACCTCACTATTTTGGGGGAGCCTGAAGGAGTCCCTTTTGGAGTTTTTCCCCCTCTCCTGTGGTGCCTGAAAAAAGGGCCTTAAGTACAGCTTTCCTTGTTATTACTGCAAATATCTACAGTGCATTTGTAGGAGCTATCTGGGGATGTTGTCTGCTCATCTGTCATTTTCTTGATATTACATATTTCTGCAAAAAAAGGCATTTATATTTTATACCTGTCTCCTAAGGGATTATTTTTACATGTAGAAAACCTCCAATATTTCCATGATATATATGTATATATTTATATCTTATACCTGGTAGGCAGCTTCTTTATTTTACAAGAGAAAAGTGCTACATTTTTGAAGCAGCACTGTCTTTATTCTTCACCTAACAAAAAGACTTGACCAGAGGGCAAAAGATCAGTGAACAATGTCTGCTGGCAGATTTGCTTTCACTAAATAATCAAAAGCCAAAATAAAAGAGAACTCAGCTTAATTACAAGCTTAGGTTTGACCCTGAGAACTATAATCCAAGAATTTGATGAATGTATAGTAACCATGAAATGGGTTGCTTCTGGAAAGAACACATGAATTTTAATGAGCCAGCGTATTTATTCAAACTGGGCTCGAGAGCTAAGCATCGTCTGTTAAATACTGCTGAAGGCTGCGTTGTGAACGTGGGCAAATAAAACTCTCAATCTAATGCTGGTACAGGTGCAAATCAGTCAGTTATTACCTTTGCTGTAATTTGGAAAGTTAAACTTTTAAAGAAGTGCACAGAATGACAAAGGGCTGAATTATCACAGAGTGATTCACTGAGCCAACAAAACTTATCAGACATAGCACGACCAGTTCTCTCCATGCAGTTCTGTGAATGTGTGCAGAAAAAGAGGGACATCCAAAAATGCATGTTTCAGCCATGTGTGAAAGTTAAGCTACACTGTCCTTTCTTTTTACCTGTGAAGTGTTTTGAAGAATCTCCTGTCAGTTTTTTTACATTAACTCAAGGTTTGATCCAAGGTTGATCTTTGGCTGGTGTAAAAAAACTGCTTTTCAAAGGCTTTCATGATCAAGAGGTCAGCGTTCAAAAAGCTCTGTCATCTCAGTCAACTTCAACCTGATTTTTGAATGTTTTCATAGTGATTATCTCAGTGGGCTGCATGCCTTTATTCTTTTCAGCATCTTGGAACAAACCCACAGATCAAGGATGGATTCTGGATGAACTGATGTTTATTCATATGCTCTTTAAAGAAAAACACATTCAGCAATTAAATTTGCTTTAGGCCAAAATTCAAACACAAATCACAGAGAGCTGCTTCAGACAACAACTTCCACCAGAAACTCACGACAAAGTCTCATATCTGTGTAGCAGCTAAAAGGAAAAAAGGGAAAAGATCGTGTTACACAATTAACCTTACTGTCGCTATTCCAACACTGACATTTTTGTCATGGCCAAAAATATTTTGGAATGAACTCATTCAAGCTTGCATGTCCAAAAAGTGAAAAAACATAAATCTATTTTCACACAGTTCTTTAAAAACCTTCAACAAATTTAAGCAATCTGTGTTGATAATGTTCAAGCTGAGGAATTTGTTTTCGCTGCAGTACAATCAGGAACTACAGTTGCAAATTAGACATTTCAGTCAGGTCTCATGGGTCAGCATAACTTTGAAACCAGTGTAATTCAAGTGGAAGAATGTGTTGCCTCTGCACACACTATGTTTTGGAACTTTTCTACGAATTTCACAGAAATGTATATTTTTAAGTTGTTAGTTGCAACCTGAAAGCAATACTTTCAGGTTGCACATATATAGGAAGAAGGGGGCAAGTAGGTGGGAAAATAATGAGAGAGAATAGGACAAATAAGCACAGTCCCACAGTTAATGGAAGGTAAATGACTCAATTTCAAAACAAAACATAAAAAGAAAGGCAAGCAGAGAACTGGAATGACATATTCAAAGGATGGTGATAAATTACTAATGCAGAACTGTTAAGGCAGAAGAAGAGACTGAGTGCAGAGGGCAGAGGAGCAGAGATAAACCCAACCACAGCAGCCAATGAAATAGGGAGTGGAATGACAAAAAGTAAAATACCAGAGGGAAAACATGCCCAAAAAGTCAGCTAACCAATCAAATATGGACAGAGTGGATTTTTGTTTTTAATTGAGGCATAACCGAGATTGCGGAGTGACAATAATAATAATAAGTCCCTATGATGACATACTGAACCCAGATAGGATCTAGGATATTTTCATTTTATCCACATCAAAGCAAAATGAATATCCTGTTTAGTGAAATAAATTAAACGAAGCGCAGCGGAAGTATAAAGGTTAGACGTTTAATTAAAACCAGAGAATTACTTGGAGGAAGATCTTTTATGAAATATTACTGTACTACACGTGGTAAATGTAAATTCAGCATATCCTGTAGTGATGAACTGAAGAAGCATAAACCATAGATAAATGTGTTCTTCTCCTCCATAAAATCTCTGGGATAACATTAATAAAGCTGGCAAGTTTGCCAACCAAATGAAAAACCAATAAAATAAACCATTGAAAGGTTATCTTGTGGCAGCTGGTTCTTACTTGATTTTTTCTTTAAAAACTATATATATATATATATATATATATATATATATATATATATATATATATATATATATATATATTTTACAGTTCTTTTAATATTATCTAACATAGCAAACTTCTTTGAAATAGCAGTGTGATGGAATAAAATATTGTGAAAAAGAAAGTTTTCTCATGACTTTGTGCAATAATGGAAAAAACAACCTTATTGCTTCCAGAGGAATCAGGAGGGTAGGTAGCAGCCAGGTGCTACTAATCTAGTCCACCTAAGTGATCATCATCAAATGTGATCTCCTCCATAAAAGCTGAGGTTTTGGCATTCAGGTGTGTGTTACTACACAAAGCCAAAATCTTCCCAGGAGTGGATGTCCTAGCAAATTCACCTCAAAGTCAGAAAATGCAATGCTTCAGATAAACTGCAAGACAAACTACATCTCAGACTCTAAAGTTATCATAACACTGCAATTAGAAAAAGACTGAACAAGTATGGTTTGGTGAAAACCAAACACAGCATATCAGCACCTTATACCAACTGGGCTTCTTTCCGTCATTGAGTCGACCATGAACTCTTCTGAGTATCAAAGTACTCTAGACTCAAACATGATTCCATCTCTTATTTGCCAGACAAAGCTTGAATGATACTGGGTAATGAAACAGGACAATAGAACAAGCACATTAGCAAATCTATAACAGAATGGGTCATGGACCCCTTGTTGATCCTCTACCTAATCACATGAGCCAAGGTGTGAAAACGGGTGTGGGTCACAATCAGCCAAGGTCTCGGGTAGGGATGGGTACCGGTATCCGGTGTTCTGACATAAACTGTAGTAACCAGACTGAAAAGCAGCGCACATTTCAGTGCTTTATTTCGGTGCTTTTTTTCCCCCTGAGCTGTGATACACTTTGGATTCAAGACAATCATTTTACCTTTCCAAGGATAGTAGGCGGGCCCAGGTACGTACGTTCTTTTAGAGCAGAGCTACAGATTAAAAATGCTCAAGGCGAAGCGGTCAAAAGCCTGGCTGTACTTCACAGCAAAAGATGCAAACTCAGCAGCCTGCAACAAGTGCTTTAAGCTGATACTGTCAAAGGAGGTAACACCTCAAATCTGATGAAACACCCGGCAACACATAGCGTTTTTTTAAAAGCCGAGAAATGCGCCGTATTTGATAGCTTGCTGCAAGACCTCAAACTTAGCAGCACATCTACTGCTTGTGGGTTGCCTGTTATCGGACCCGGAGTTAGCAACATCCCCCAAGAACCCGAAGAGGAGAGTCCTGGCCCCTAGCCCTGCCAGTGTGGAGCAGAAATGATGACGGATGATGATGGTAGCAGTAGCCGTTCTTCTCTGGGTGAGTGGCTTAATGTTGTTCGTGTGTAATTTACGTTGAGTAGGCTAACCACGTTATTACATTAATGCATGTAAGGTGAACTAGGAAACACCGCCGTAGTTACATGCAGCTGTCTTCTTGTTTGATGGCACATACTCCCTTCACCCTGGCCAAAAAGGCTAAAATGACCAAAGAAAAAGTGGAAAACAGCTGAACATGAGAGGTTTTTGGACAAAGTTTGTGTTTTCCATTCTTTAAGCACCGGTTCGAGCACCGTTTCAAAAGTACCGGTTTGGCACCGGTGTCGGATAAAACCTAAACGATACCCATCCCTAGTTTTGGGTGAACTCACTGTGAAAACTAGCCTAGCCTATCAACTACCCTATCATGTGATTTACTAAGATCAATTGGCCCAGGAAGTGAGTGGGCGTTAAGGCCCACTCACTTCTGCAGAAGAAAGGGATCTCCCAGAAAATGAATCAAGGTGTTGCAATGGTCTAGTCAAAGTCAGACATCAATCCAACTGAAATGCTGTGGTGAGAACTTAAGAGAGCTATGCATAAATGAAAATCCACAACCTTCAAGGAGTGCTGTAAAGTTAAGTGGGCCAAAATTCTAGACCTTGAATGATAAGCCCTGACCTTGAAAGTGAGGTTTCCCTTATGGTGAAATTTGTTTTTATGTTTTTATATTATTATTATTATTGGGAAGTCTTTGCTCTTTGCATCTAAGAGTTAACAGGTGTAAGATTATGCATATACACAACCCCCCCTGTCTAATAACAATGATGACCAAGCAACCTTCAAGAAATACATCCACCAGAAAATGCTGCAATGTTAACACAACTTTCATTTTATAGCTACTAGTAATTCACCAACAAAATGTTTGTTAGTTCTTTTAGTTTGTTCAATAAAAACAGCAGCACAGGCAGTTTCCACACTGCATGAATAAAAACTAAGAGTTGTACCTTTTCTGATGAGCAATTCAAGTTTTCCTTTTTCTAACTCCAAGGTGAGGCTGTGCCCGTTCTGTCCCTCTGCGTGAAGCAGTATCCCAGAGTTCTTCAGGGTTTTAAACTTCAGGCTGATGCTCTCACTGGACATCTGCCTCGGCCTGGGAGTCAACCTGTAGGTGAGGCTGCTTTGGCCATTGAAACTCAACACGTCAGAATCTTTAAAAAGACACACACACACAAAATCATTACCCTGGTTTCAGATGCTTGTTATTGTTATAATTCATTACACTCATTAAATATTTAATTATGCAACCCTGCTTTCCAGAAATCCCATCTGATATGCTGCACATTTTGCAATTTTCTGGTGCAAAACATACATTCTGGATTCTTCATCTTCTACCTGCAGTGTTCATATACATATAAAATATTACAGTAAACGCTTCCCAAAGGCAAATTAATATTTAAGCATCAATAAAAGAAGAAGAGAAGCTAATATTCAAATGATGTCTGACTATAGAAAGCAGATTAATGACCACTGTGCAGCTTTCGTGTCACTCTGAAGAAAATTATACACTAATGGTGAAAGTGTTGCTTAAGAACACAAATCTCTAGCCTACAGTGTCTCTATTGAAGCGTCAAATTAGAAACGCCAACTCAGACACATCAGTTATTGGATCCAGTGCATGTGAACTTCTACAAGTGACAGAAAGGCTGAAAGCACCAGAAAAAAAATGCCTTGAAATTGTTCAAAAGTTTTTCTGCTAGGGCTGGTATATTATATGCTTTACATAAATCTTCTTTTCTACCAAAGTGTGTACCCTCAAGTTAGTGCAGGCAAAAAAATCAAGTGAAAAATTTAAATTCCTTAATCATATAAGATTTTAATAAGTAAATAAAATTAACTCATATAAGATGCCCTTATGTGGGGTAAATCTTTGGGGCTTGAAATCTGAAAGACTTTCGTTTTTTTATTTACAAAGTGGGAGATCACATACAGTTACAGAGTTACAGAGTTGTGAGGTACATAGTGCGGAAAAGTCACAAAACGTTTGTGCGCTGCCAGCAACATGTCAAAGTCTAATTAAACCCATTAGCATTAACACCATTAAAGCTGCAAGGTTATATTTTCACACCGTGCTGAACCAGGCATGGCCATAGCTCCGCGCTAACCCTCTCCATCCACACTTCCTCTCAGCAGGTGTTTGGTGAGCTCCTACTGTCTGTTTCACCTGTGGCTCATTTCTACTGTAATCAGCATTGATCTGCCGCCTCTTCACCAACCCCCAAGGTACATTTACATACCCTGTTTTATGTACACATTGTTTTATTTACGCCTTTTGAGGAAAGAAATTTTTGGTAAGGTTCCAAAGGTAAAAGCAATGAAATTTATTGTTTAATTCTAAGAATTGGTTGGCAAATGCATTGATGTCCAACCCTTTCACAAGGCTAGACGATGCAAACCTGTCTCTATTAGATGCTAAGCATAACAAAAAAAAATAAAAAATGAAAAGAGACACTGAAAAAAAACACATTTTGGTATTTTACCCCCAAAATATGCTTCAAAGTCACACAAATGGGAATATACAGTAAATACAAAGTGTTATATAATTTTTTCAAGACGAAAAAACAAAATTAAGTGTCTAATCTACTGTCATGCTTTCAGTTAATGTCTGTAAGTGTAGAGAAACAAGTACTGAAAAACAAAAACTGACTGTAAGGACATCCATAGGTTTCCAGTCTGAGTCCAATCCGACCATTTGGATTCCAGTTGAGAGGAATCAGGCGGACGTAGCGAGCGATCACTTGGTGCTGTAGCTTATGCTGAACCACACTGTCTGCATTACTGTTACCTGCAAATGCCTTAAAGAAAACAAACAAACACATAAAATCACAGTTAGCTGGTTTTGTGGCTTTGCATTCATGCATCAGTCGACTCATCTTTTGGTTGTGAGACACTACAAAGATAACTAAAATTTCCTCCTGTGGACATTTATTGTAGTAGGATTCTTACAGAAAATGAACATTTCATCTCTCCATTGAAGCTGAACTAGTATCCCCAAGGTATCTGTGAGAAGTGATGTGTTTGATTTTTCTCCTAATGGAGGGAATATTGTTGAGATAGGGCCACGTTTCTGGTGAACGGTTTCTCAATCAGGTAGAAAATTAGATTTGTGAAGCAGTAGTTGTAGTTTTATGTGCGTTAAATGCTTTGGTAAACATGTGGTCCGTGGAGAATAACATTTATTAACTTCTGCCTGTCTGCATTTTGTTTTAGCTTTTCAGCTTCAACTTGGACTTAACGTGATGCATTAAAATTCTTCTATGTACGTTTTAAACCTTTAGCTGACTGTTTTTCTTTTCTTCTCCCTCCCAGAACCCAACAGGGACATAAGTAAAAGACTTTTAATAAGTAAATGACTTCCATTATAAATTGCAGAACCTAGTCTGTTTTTCCTAAAATACAAGCGCTTATGCTTTTTCTTAATATTTCCTCTCTTGGTGCTTTTCAATTAAAATGTTTCACTTGAAAGGTTACTTTGTGTACCTATTCAGATCATTATTTTTAATTAATATGCAAATACTGTAAACTCAACCTAAACAGCAGAATTGTAGCTCTGCGAGGAAATAAAGGATGGCTCAGTGAGCAACGTCCTTCACATGGAGGACATCTGCCCAGCTGGAAAGCCCTTAAACAAACCATTCAGTCCCCACTAGCTCGAGGCTCTGACAGGAGGGTGTGGAGCATGAGGTTAGCCGCTAATTCAAATCACTGCATTGGACTTCTTGACCTTGTTTGAAGTGCCAGGTAGGTTTGGTTAGATAATAATAATAGTAAATTATTACTCAGGTTATCTTTATCTTACATTAACATATGTATGATGATCCAAAGGGAGCAAATACTTCTTTCATAATAACTTGTTTTGTGAGCTGCAGTAGGTTTTTCAGCTGGTTGTGATCAGCTCATATTCACTGTTTTTTTAGGTCCAGCCAACTGAATTCAATGAAACCAAAGGAGTTTTTACTCCTTGACACTATAAAGTTGGTATAAAAGGCAGAATTTGACTCTAACGAGCATCATCACCTTAAATATAGACTCATATCTAATACCCTTGATCTACATCCTAACATTTGACCATGAATGCCACAGCCTCTGTGCACCAAACATAATTCAGCAACACACGTTTAGATAACACTTGCTTTACAAACAGTAGTTTAAAATGAACAAGACAATATATGCATAGTTTAAGTTTCCATTTTTTTAAACATTATGATGACACTCAAAGTGTCAAATATGTAGGACAAATGTGAATTTGATAGAGGACACATTTTGTGACAAACTGCACAGAAATGCTAAATGCATGCACGTTTACATATGATGATATGTGAGCTGCTTGAATAATTGCATTTGAAATGACCGGCCTCTTAAAAAAGAAACGTTTTTTCATTTAAATTGTGGCCAAGACTTTATTTACATTTTGACTATGAACAAATTCAAGGGAAAAGAAAACAGAAGGGATGTGTTGAAGGTGTAAGTGGGCTGTGGGATGTAATTATTTTCTTATTACTGGGCAAGAAATCTCCATGCTGTCAATCTGCAGCACACAAAAAACTAACCAATTAACTCATGATATGTATTATTCTGTGTATACGGTTTAATTGCTTGTGAACTGAAGGTGCCAGAAGGCTGCTTCAGAACACTTTAACCACTACTAAACCTACAAAGTCAATGAACATCCAGGAGCCATAACATAGACCAGGACAAATCTGCTCCACTACAGCCTTTATTTCAGAATCTATTCATGCAGCATCAGAAGGAAATGAAAATGTGTTATGCAAATCTAGTAAATTTACCCCTATTGACAATTAAAGAATTTGTATTTCTTAATTAGAACAGTATATATATCCCCAACACAATCTGCTCTTTTATACCATAACAGCTGATGTGAAGCATGAAAGGGGAGACGATGAGAGCGAAAATTAGAGAATGAGCGCTTCACTCAGCCTCACAAACTCTGTCCTCTAAGCTTAAAGGAAAAAGAGGTCCTGGAGGAATTGTGACTGATGAAGCTGCTCAGCAGTCGACTCTGTACCCTGAGAGCCGTGATAAACTAGGCTGACTAATATGCAGAGCTTTGGAAGGACTTCTGAGACATGCCAATGATTTATACCGACTTATGCTGTGTGTGAAATCAACAAGCTCTTAAGCTGTGAGAAGTCTTTTTTGTTCTTCCTCAGAAGGAGTATTAAGCTGACATTAGTTTTACTCTTGCTGTGAAAGTCTTAACTCTCCTAATCTTTAAAATAAAGCTATTTGCCACAGCATCAGCCTGACTGGGATTCATTACCCGCTAGGTGTGGTTTAAGCAATAAGTTGTTAGATCTTAGAAAGTGATCAGAAAATGCGATGCTAATTATTTTGGATTTTGTACATTTGAATAAACTGGAAGGTAGTTGTTAATATTCAGCTTCTGGCCAAGCAAAATGATCACTAGTAATGAAATGCAGACTCCTGGAAAGGTGATCCTTTTATTTAGTTGACTGAAAAGCTATCTGCTTTACTGACTTCTGATATTTTATATTTTTGCTGCTTACTTTCTACAGATTTCTGTTTCAGATCCAGCATTTTAGTCAAGACAATGCATTTGGATGGAAGCCCCACATCACCTAAGAACACACTCTCGGTCATATATTTTTAACAGTTTCTAAATTATTAATGCTGTTATAATAACATAATATTTTCAGTCTTGCTTCCACCAAAGAAGACATCAGAACACCGAGGAGAAAAAACACAGAGGTTTAAGAAAGAAAGTAACAATAGCTGAATTTCATTTAGCTCCTTCAGTTTCACTGCCATGACATTGTACTGTTTCTTTCCACGTGGTTCTAGACTCCTTTTTTAATTTCAGTATTTTTTTTAAACCTTTAAAAGAAAAACTGGAAATATAAAAATCTTTGTATTTTTTTCTGTCCTTGCCACAACTGGAAAAATTGGTTTATCAATTCTACAAAATAACATGGAACATTCTCAAGGGAAAAATTTATATATATATATATATATAAAACTTTTAAATGCCACCCAACCTTTAAATCTACCAATTAGTATTGAAGACTGATGTTATATTAGCAGATAAAACAACATTAGATCTTTGCCACCAATGACGAGAAAGCAGCGTCACCTAAATTAACACTGCAGGGGATTTTTTAGAATTGGTTCCCCTAAATTTGGTCAGGTCAGAAGAGGCAATGCAAGCTTGGCACCTTACTAAATACACATATTTAAATAATACAAAATTAAAAAGCCTATTTTACAATAAAATGAATAATTTATGTTTTATACTTTCAACAGTAACTCCCTTCACATCGAAATCCCCCAAAATCAGTCTGCAATTCAGCGGGTCAGTCTCCCCAGGCCCCTGCCACTGCACCCCACTCACATTGCACCTGACCTTAGTGCCTGCCTTGGCGTGTGGTTAACCCACAGGGCAGCAAATTGATGCTATTTTTGTCCCGCTTCAGGGCAACATCTCCAGTGCAGATAAGTCAGAGGTCAAAAGAAGCCAGCTGAGATGGTTCAGGCATTTAATTAGGGTGTCTCATATTCAGCATATTACATGTGCAACGAGGGGGAAAAACACACTGGATAAAGCCTACAGCAACATCCAAAAAGGCTACAGAGCAACCCCTCTACCACATCTAGGTTTGTCAGACCACATGTCCATGCTGCTGATCCCTGCATACACTCCCATTAGGAGAAGAGCCCCCCCCAGTCACAAAAACTGTGAAAACCTGGCCAGAAGGTGCATCACATCAGCTGCAGGACTGTTTTGAAAACACGGACTGGAGCGTGTTCGAACATCAGGACCTTGAAGAGCACACAACATCAGTGCTCTCATATATTAATTTCTGTGTCAACAGTGTCACTGTGGACAAACGTCTCCGGGTGTATTCCAACCAGAAACCCTGGATGACTAAAGAGGTCCAGGTCCTGCTGAAGCAACGTGACGCCGCTTTTAGATCCGGTGATGGTATGCAGTACAGTGCAGCCAGATCTGAGTTGAAAAGAGGCATCAGAGAGGCCAAGGCAGCGTACAAGAGAAGGATCGAAGACCACTTCAGCACCAACAACTCACGACAGGTATGGCAGGGAGTTCAGCACTTAACCAACTACAAACCTTGCAATACCACGTTGACTGAGGGTAACGCGGAGCTTGCGGAGGAGCTGAACCACTTCTTCGCACGCTTTGAGGTGAAGGGACCAGAGGCAGCAGCAGCAAAAACATCGGACAGCAGCAGCAGCCCAAGCCTCATAGTGCAGGAATATGAGGTGAGGTGCACACTGAGGGCAGTGAACCCCAGGAAGGCCGCTGGACCAGATGGGGTAACCGCAAGGGTCCTAAAAGAGTGTGCAGACCAGCTGGCTGGGGTCTTCACTAAGATCTTCAACTCTTCACTGTCCCAGTCCTGCATCCCGCCGTGCCTAAAGTCAGCCACAATTGTCCCACTGCCAAAGTGTACTAACATTAGCAGCCTCAACGACTACCGACCAGTTGCTCTAACACCTGTTATAATGAAGTGCTTTGAGAAACTGGTCCGACGTCACATCATGTCCTGGCTGCCACCCACACTCGACCCGCTCCAGTTTGCATACAGAGCTAACAGATCAACTGAAGATGCCATTGCTACAATGCTCCACACCACCATCTCTCACCTGGAAGTGCAGGGCCGTTACGCCAGGCTGCTCTTTGTTGACTTTAGCTCTGCTTTCAACACGATACTCCCGGACAAACTAATAGTTAAACTGCTGGAAATCGGACTTCCTTCTACCACCTGCCGCTGGATCAGAGACTTCCTCTCAGACCGTGTACAGAGAGTTAGAGTGGGGCCTCATCTTTCCTCAGCCCTCAGCCTCAACACCGGCTCTCCACAAGGCTGTGTACTGAGTCCCCTACTGTACACTCTGTACACACATGACTGTGTTAGTTCCCACCCAGACAACACAGTCATCAAGTTTGCAGATGATACCACCGTGGTGGGGCTCATCTCTGGGGGAGATGAGACGGCGTACAGAGCTGAAGTTCAGAGGCTGTCAGATTAGTGTGTAGATAACAACCTGGACCTCAATACCACCAAGACAAAAGAACTGGTAGTTGACTTCAGAAGGAAGAAGTCTGAGCTGCAGCCTGTCAGCATCAATGGGGAGTGCGTGGAAAGGGTCTCCAGTTTCAAGTTTCTGGGAGTGCACATAGACACAGACCTCCAATGGAGCTCTAACACCTCTGCGGTCTTAAAGAAGGCCCAACAGCGTCTCCACTTTCTGAGAATCCTCAGAAAAATGGACCTGAAGAAGGAGCTGCTGACCGTCTTCTACCGCTGCTCCATTGAAAGTGTGCTGACGTATTGCATCGGTGTGTGGTTCTCCAGCTGCACCACAGCACACAGAAAGGCACTCCAGAGGGTCATCAATATGGCCCAAAAAATCATTGGACATCCTCTTCCCTCCCTGAAGGACCTGTACAGCACTCGCTGTCTCAAGAGGGCCCGCAGCATCCTACGGGACGGTACACACCCAGGACACCGGGTGTTTAAGCTGCTGCCGTCCGGCAGGAGGTTCAGGCTGCTGAGGTCCCGGACAAATAGACTTAAGGACAGCTTTTACAACAGAGCAATAGCCCTGATCAATGCAAATAGCTGACCTGATTGGCTACCTCCCTGGACTTTTTTTAGGGGGGAGGTAACAATGTTTAAAAGAACAATAACAATAATAATATTTATATTTATAACAAGGTGCAATAATAATTAATGTGCAATAATAACAGTGTGCAATAAAAATACACTTATTCTTCTTTTTTATTACTAAGTTATTATACTGTGTTGTGTTGTTTGTGTTGCGTTGTGATGTGTCATATCGTGTCGTGTTGTGTTATATGTAGTGCCGACGTAGGACAGTTTTCCAATTTCATTGTACTATGTATGACTGTGCAATGACAATAAAGAGTTATCTTATCTTATCTTATGTGCGCGGAGGTGCCATTTGCCACTAGTTAAAACTAGAAACTGTTAGGGCCCCAGGTCAGTGGGGAGACCCCCAAGGGCTGACAAACTTTAAACTACAACAGTGGCCGTGTACAAGAAACTTGACCTTCTGTTATGTGACGGCTGTGTGCAGGCAGGAAAAGGACCCAAAGTGCAGACTCCAGAGACAAACGTAAACTCAAACAGCTTTAATGCTGAACTCAAACAGAACAAAAGTAAGACTCCAAATAACTTACACGGGCAGACAAAACACACAGCTAGATAAGGGTAGATCGCAACACGGACAAACTGAAACACAGGGCTTAAATACACAGAGGGAGCAATCAGGGAATGGGTAACAGCAGGGAAACACAGCTGGGGCAAATCAGGCCTAACGAGACAAAGGAAGCAAAACCAGACACATTTACATGAGACACGGATTTTCAAAGTAAGACAGGAAACATAACACAGACTGAACTATAGACACAGACTCTGACTGGACACAGAGAGACAGCAACTAGAGAACACAGAGACATAAACCATAAGACAGAACTCCAACAAAGAAACCAAAGACTAGAAATGATAAGTAACATAATAAACTCAAAACTCTGGCATCCTAACACCTCCCTCAAGGGGCTCCATCTGACTACACTCACTGCCGTCGAAGTTGTGTACATGATTCTGTTTAAGCAAATGTAATGACAACAAAGAGGACTTATCCTTCTGTGACTGACAGAAAAAGAAGAAGAGGGAAAAAAAGTAAGACTGTGGTGAGTGGAGCCAATAATAATCAAATATTAATCAATAGATCCTGCGCACTGCGTCCTGCATTCGGATTCACTGCTGAGTTGAACATGTGGAGTTAGAGTTGTGACACTAGCAGTCAACTTGTTAGTATAGCTAGCAGGGCGAAAGATCAGAAAGCTCATAGTTACAGTATTAACACTTCATAACCAGTAAATAATAACAACATAATGGTCATGAACACTATAGTAGTTTGAGGGTCTTTCTGTGGATATTTACCTAGGGCTCCATCAGACCCTGAGGTAGACCCAGAACCTGCTCTAGAGATTATATATCTGGCTGAGGAACACCTTGGGATCCCTCAGGAGGAACTGGAAAGCATTCCTAGAAAGCAGGATGTCTGGAATGACCTGCTTAGCCTGCTGTTCTCACGTCATATAATCAGTGGATGGATGAAACAACGTCTCCTGATTAGCATTAGAAAAAACCTGACTTAACCAATACACTAAATAAATGAAACACCATCCTGATTTTTTATTGTTTTTTTCCTTTTTTTAACACTAGAGGTTTGACTTCCACATTTTAAATCTCTCTTGATGCTCTCCCTCTGCAGTAAATTAATAGCAAACACCTGAAGACTTGGATTTTTTCTCTATTTCCACAGCTCGAAATGTTCACATAATTGTAGATGATGGAAACCTTAATACATTTCCACCTTTCCTTGATTTTTCAGAAAATTCTGTTTTCTTTAGTCACGCTTCAGTCTCACTTTCCTCCAACTCTGATGACTCTGAGCTATTACAACAAACTCACCCCTATACTGTCTTCCTGTCGATACTGTTTCCAGTTGTGCCCTGTGTCGCTGAACATCAGCAGGTAGGCTGTCTGCCAGTCAGAGCTGCCATAGCGGCCTTGTGTTGCAACAGCAGTGATTCGTGTCCGCCCACCCAGGTCGACTTCCAACCACTGATATCTGTCTGAACTCAGAGGAGACCAACCTCCAGCTCCTGGGCAGAGGGAAAAAGAGAGAGGGGAGGGAAAGAAAAACACCCTTAATAACCAGAGGAATTGAGAGTTGACTTCTCTATCTCATTATATATTTTTGGAGCTTAAAAAAAAGGTTAAACCTCGACAGTACAATACCTTTAAACTTTTCTCAAGAAAGTTAAGACTAAAAGAACACCAAAGGGGAATACAATCAATTAAATAGTATCAAGAAGCACTAAGCTATACAAAAATATCTGCTGAATGCTTTAAATACAATTTCATAATTAAGAAGAACAAAAAAGCATTCAGGCAAATTTGAGCAAGTTCTTCCTAAACTACTTTCACCAAATAAACTTTTTTTTGTAGTACAAGCACCTTAAAAGCAAATGCTTTATCAGCTTCTTTCTTTAGTGTTTAATTTGGAGTAAAGAGTTTAATCTCTGGCTTAAAATATTTTCTGTGCATAATAAAAGCTGCAACGAAGACATTTCAATTCAAGTACACAATAATTACGCGGCCAGCTCATGGGCTCATAATACGGTGAAGACAAGATAAAATCAAAGAATTCTTCCTCCCAGGATGATTTCTCCCTGTCAGAAATGTTAAAGAAAGCTATAAGGCACTGCACCAGCATTTTTCTATTTGGCCTCTACCTCATTATGTTTCCTTTGGAAAAACAAAAGACATGTTTGCACATTTTCCTTGACAAACAAGCAAAAACAAAAACAAACAGCTTGACAGGCGAATAATTAAAATACCAAAAGGTGATTTTTATGTTTGCAGTACTGGGTCACGTTCAACTGAAATTAGATAATAACAATAGATGTTACCAAAAAAAAAGGTTTTCTGTATACAAACTATAAACAAATGCTTTTGTTAATCCTGCTTCTCCCTCATTAGGAGATCTGACTGTTTAGGCTCATAACTTAACTGCCTTTCTTATAGAGTTCATAACTCTTTTTCCTATTTTTCTTTTAATTTGTTTGCAAATTAGTCATTAACACTTTATCTCTAATATATCATGGAGGTTTTGACTACAGGATAATTTAAGGACTAAGTCCTGGCCCAGTACTTTTGACCATATAGTGTAAGTATAATCATAGGCAAGTCAAGTCAAACTTATTTGTATTGCACTATTCAGAATAAAGGTAATCTAGAGTCTTTAACAGAACGCTAGATAAACACAGAGATATTTAAAACCTAACACAATTAGACACAAGAGACAACAACACTAGAGTTGTTTCCCATGTTCGCAGACACCTTGTTATATATATCTGCCGCACTAATAGATGTGACTGTCACTGTGAATAACAGTTGTTTCCACTGAAAGCTTAGTAGAAACGAAATGTCAGAACAGCAGTAAAACCATGTAATGATCATGTCCTTTATAGACAGCTGTTTTAGTCTGCCCAGTAATGACTGATCTTTAGACCATATGTGGACAAATAGGACAACCTATGAGAGGATCTGTTCACAGATGTCTATTTATATATTTTGCACTAATGTCTTCTGTAGCCAAAAACTGTCCTTGTACACTAAGGATAATGGGTAAAGCAATTAAATAATATATAAATAAAATAATATAAAAAAGTCAAATCTGTCATCAAGGTAAAAAACAAAACAATATCTAATGTAACTATGGATATAAACAGTACACAAGTGTTCAAACATATTTTGTTAGTAAGAAAAAAACAATATTTAGCAACTTCCTATTTGATGAATCAGCAACCCCAGTTTGAATAAGATGATTTGTTCTCATAACTATCTTAACAATTTGGACACATAATATATTTTTTTAAAATGTCTTTTTGGACGTCAGGGGTTCTGTAACTCTCTCAGTCAATTGTGCAGCATCAGTCACTTTTTATATCCCAGGCCAAGCTGAAATTATAATCAAAGCATAAAAAATATTATTCAACACACTAAACAACTTTGTGAAGGTTAAAGGAAATGGTCCTTATAAAGACAGTTTGATTATACCAAAAACAGCTATAATTCATTCTGATGTTAAAGCAGCTTGTGCTCAATTATTTGTGTGTTTTTGACTGACAAATCTTTTGTTCGTTATTGTTATTGTTGTTGTTGTTTTTGTTGTTGTTGTTAGAGAGATTAGAGAATGCTACGCCATAGTTCTCTGTTTTTTTGTTGTGTTTTGTTTTGGGTTTTTTTTGTAGCTCATTCTATTTATAGGCAGCAAAGTATTTAAATCCAGTTTTTCCAAGCTCGGTTTGAATAAGTGGTACAGCTAATGTTAAAGTGTTATGTGATCTGATATTGTAAGTGCTGTGTTTAAATTGAGTCAGAAAGCAGGGGTAAGCAGGCAGTCTTTGCAGTATAGAGCCTCCTAAATAAACATCGGACATACATGGTTATCACATTTTTCATGGCTGACGAAGAATCACCTGTGATCAGTTGTAATGTACTGTGATACACAGAATTGAAAGGTTTAAATGTGGATTTAGGAGAATGCATACAGATGTCACCAAATATCATCAGTATCATTATCTTCCCAGCACAATTCTTTTTATAATGAAAGACAATGATAATAGAAATATATGAATGCAATGTCTGCTTTTTTGTGAAAAACTTTTGAGTCTGTGATTAAAGCCCGCTGAGTCACTTGGTATCAGTAGAATTAAAAGTTTGAGTTTGAGACTTTGAGCAAAAATTAAAGAAAAATCACTTCTGCTCTGCTCACTTAATCCTTTGTATCTTCTCAAGGAGTAGGAAGTTCCAGAACTTTCTCCGAGAACATTAAAGGCCTCCCAAATCCAATTTAATGTAGAAAAAGTTAAATGTTTTTGCATAGCCAGTGATATTACTTTCACACAGCCAACCCTTTTGGAACCAGAGTCTGATAGTTCGAGGAATCAATTTCCCTCCAAAAGAGATATTATCATTTTGATTTCCAGCTTTTCTACTTAATTACAGTGCAATTGCACATTAGGATTTTGAAGCTGACCTCAAAGTTGGACCCTGTATGTTTGTCCAAAGAGACAGATGATTGAATACCCTCATCTGGTAGTTCAGATGTGTTCAATGCCGTGGCCATATCGCCTCAATAGTGACAGCTTCACAATTAGCCGCATGTAGCTAACAAAAGTCTGTTTTCCCATTATTTCTGCTATGTGAGGAAAAAAGGGAAAAGATTGAAATGGGGAAAAGCAAGGAACGGACAAAAGACATCAAGCATGTCAGTCTCACTGCATAAATTATGTCAGGCTGAGAAAACTAGACAGATCTAATTAAAGATTAAAAAGTACTGTTCTTTGTGGACATTTGATCGATCATAAGTTAATAGAAATGGAAAAAAAAGAAAAAAATTGGGCTGTCTGATCAGCTGCTTGATTGATTTTTTTTTTTCCAAGATGTGCTCATCTGTCCAAATCTTGTATACCGCAGCTCACCAAACCTATCCAAAAAATGGCAAGTTATCTTGTCTGTACTTGAATGTTGCAGCAATTTCTGTGTGTAGCAATTGAAGCTTTCAGGTTGAACCAATCAGAATTAATGTATTGAGTGAGAGAGAGAGGACCCAAACACAGGACACATAAGCAGGTTTTAAAAAGAAAAGTGAATTGTTGAGTTTTTGGCTCTACTAAAGTCCAACATGATCTGACAAAGAGAATGCATGCACACATGGAGGACATACATGGAGGACATACATGGGGACGTACATGGGGCAGGTGGAAAAAATTAAGTCAGGACAGACAAACCCAAAGACTGGAGCGCTGTAAACAAACCACGAGTGCTCTTTTTGACTTTGACAGTCCTTCATTGTTTCCGTGTATATTCAAAAGAAGGTATAATATCTTATCACATGTTGTGAAATGAATTAAAAGTAGTCATAAATGTAAAAAATATCATTAATACTATTATATGTCATAAAGTAGAGATGTAGTTGGGCGATGAAAAAAATTATTTATGATCCGATCGCATCAAACATCATAATTAATTGACATCACTTTAAAATATTTGATCCAAGTCAAACAGGTCTCATTTTGTTACATTTTGTTTGCTTTGACTCCTCTCCCTTTGCATCTTTTCCTCGCCTCCTCTGATCCCATCTCTAATGGGAGGAACAAAGGCAGGAATAGAGGATATGCTACTTGGGAAATGATAAAGGGGAGAATGAAACAATAAGAATTTTGACAAATATAAAAACAAACAGTAAAATCTAAACACGAACCAAAACTTAATAAAAAAGTAAACAAGAACCCGGGACTGTGAAAGTTTGGTTTAATATTTGTGACAGTTTCACTGGTTGCAGCGTTTGCTGGTGTCCATGCTGGACACTGGAGAAAAAAAATGATATCATGAAGGTAGGTGATATGACAAGATTAGCATTCTTATGACTATTGTTACCATTACAGTAAAAACAATAGTAATCATTATTTCATTACTTCTGAGATTTCACAGTATATGATGACATGGGAAGCTACAGTATGATAGACTTTTCTTCTTCTTGGATGAGATCTGTTTTCAGTGCACCCCTGCATTTACTCTCATCTAATTTAAGTACTCCTGATTAGCCTGCAGTTCACAAAGAATTACATGGCTGAATACGTTTCTAAAATGTTTTTCTGATTTGATTTTGGTGGGAAATCAGTTAATGTTTAAACAGTTTGTTTCCTTCAGCTCATTTTTATTTATTTATTTTTTAGAAATCATAGAAATAACAAACACATGGTATCTCCATTTTATTTTCCCAATAATTTGTTCCCAAATATTTAAATTAAATTTGCAAAAAAATAATAATAAAAAAAATACAATAAAATAAGGAAACAATAACTCATTTAGGATATGAAGAAAGCCAGTTAGAGGTTTAGGCAACATTTGCATACCTAATCATGGTTGCTCACAGGCTAATGCTGGGGTTAACAGTGCAACAAGACTGATGCGCAGTAATTTGAAGCAAAATTAGCAATCCATTTCTCTTAAACATCTGTGTTGTTTCATACGAGTCTGCTAAATGTGCTGGTAAATTAACTCTGAATAAGGTGGCTCCTTGGAGAATAACTATAGAGTATGAGGAGTGTTAGCAGCAGCTGGAGGAGACGTAAATGAACAGAAGCTGCTGATTTATTCACTGATTTCTTTGGAGAACAGTTGGGACTTTAAAATAAAAGCAGCTCTGGTTAATTAATCTGTTAACATGGGGAAATTTTGGATTCTTTCTAGTTTTTGTGTTAATACTTTCAAAACAAAATGCAATCTGTTAAGGAATCCATAGTAATTCAGCTTTAGATTCTTACCCACATAAAAGCTAAAACAGAAAACTAATAAGACTTTGCAACCTTAATGATCCCAGCTGTTAGTGCAAGAGAATGAATGAATGAAGCAAAATGAAGCATTTCTTATTATTAGCAGTAACTTAAATCCTCACTGATACTAAACAGTAGAGCCTGCGAGATTCTGTTTTAGCAAACAGTTAAACCTCTCAGCTCAGAGGCTCCATACTGTCTCATGTTTAAAACATATTGTACACCTTGCATGCAAATCAGCTGTATCTTGCTGTGCATGTGTATATACCAATCAATATGAGTAAGGCCCTATGGTGGGTAACGTATTTCCCTAACAAGTGAAAGTTCGCTAACTTGCGGGTTGCATCACGAAGGATATCCAGTGTAAAAATCTGCCAAAACAAATATGTGGAGCCATATTAAGTACCATAGAGTTACACAGTACACATGTGCAGGCAAAATGAGATTTAGAAATGGTAGTTTCTTGTTTGCACAAATTCTGACGCACATCATTAGCTTCAGTTTCGTTTTTATTCCAAATTTATTCTATCTTCATCTCCTTGGTGATATTTTTTTAGCCGTGTGGAAAAAAAGAAAAAGAAAAACTAACTGATGTTGTTCAGATGTACTTAATCTTCCTTCAGAAGCAACACATCTTCTGTTATGCAGATCAAACTCGGATCCGTAAACAAACGGAACAGGTTGACAGAAGTGGAGAAACACAGTGGGTGTGTTTGCTCACAGCTTTTGCCATCAAACACACCGAGGAAACAGCAACCTGCAGGCTGCGCTTCCTGCTGTCTTTTAGGTGGTGAAAATCATTCACATCCCGAGTTGTGTCAAAGACAAAGACATCACACTTCCTTTTTCATTTATGTCTCTGGTTTGAGTGCAAAGCAGCCAAATGATGGTGACTGATGCACCAAATTTTTTTCCCAGTGACCACGTAGCCACACATTCAGTTGTTGACCTCTATCTTCTAATGTGTTTGCAAAATATTCTCTTTGCCGATTCGTCAAATCACAAGGTGTCAGTTGATGTGAATCCAGCTGAAATGTGTCTTTAATGTTGCATGCTGCACCATCAGACGCGCTGCTGCACCATCAGACGCGCTGCTGCACCATCAGAGCAGAAACAAAGGACAGCTTCCCCCTACATCTGCTCAAGGAAAACACTGGAGAGTGAAAAAAATGACAATGATGCAGCAATAATTTATTAATGTTAAACTTCTAAATTTTATATGTGAATACTTGTGAGTATAGCAGAGGGAGGGATAGAATAGTTAAACTATTGTAACACTCTTTGTCTTAACTACATCACCAACCTTGCCTGTTAACTTTGAGCCTGTTTCCTGAGATGACAAGTAGATGTCATGAAAGATTTTAATCTAAAACAACAAAATAAAATGGTAAGTGCCAATGAGATGTCAGGATCCTGGGGTTCTGAAGTGCATACATCTGGTTTAAAGACAGCTACCTCTGAGGCGTGTTCAGGAAATTCGCTCAACCCACCAGTGGAATTAAAGAAGCACAAAACGAGAATGTTTATCTACAATAAAATCGATACATCTGCGTGAAGAGGATACATTTTAAAAAGTTATGACTTGATCAGAGTTGAAAGGATTCCCATAGCTGGTTACATTTTGCATCCATGTCCCAATTCTGGTCAAATAACAGTATTTAATAAGCTGGAAAAGTTATTGATTTGAATAAGCAGATAAATAAATAAATTATTGCATCCACTCTATTTTTCATCATAGGATTCAGTGGTGAGTCACAGAAATATGAAAAGGTTTCAGAAGCATTCAAATCCATTATTTGATTTTTATTAGCTTTAAGAAATATATAATATCTTTGACACAGTAGGAGAACGCTCTATGAATCTATTTTGGAGGATCGCACCTTCTATTTTAAAAGTCTTGCAAGCCCAGGATTCCTTTTATACTAGAAGGCACCGGCGAAAGCACAGACTGAAATATGAGCATTGAAAAATGTCACTTAAAAATACTTCTTCAAATATATATTTATACTAAATTCCTTATATATGAAGTTTCCTATACCTCTGTAACTCTGTCTCATATAGTTTTATATCCAGTTTATTTTATTGTTTTTCTTTGTTTTGTAGGTTTTCTTTAGTATTCTTGGGTTTTTGAATTCCTTTTATTTTGCATCAAGTCCATCATCATTCTGTGTTTAGTCTTTAGGATTTGTAGTTTTTAGTTCTCACTACTTTTGTATTTTATTTTCTGTTAGTGTTCAGTTATATTTAAGCCTTTGTGCTTTAGTTCATTCCAAGCTCATATATGTTTGTATCTTATCAATTGGTTGTCTCTATGTTACATGTTTATATCTTATGTTACTTCCTGTCTTATTTTGATAGTCATTTGTGTTCTGCTCCTTACTTTTACTTGCCCATAGTCGTGTCCAAATTCGTGGGCTGCATCTTCCTGAGGACCCGGCCTTCGCGATCTACATGGGCCGGGTCCTCAGAAGGTCAGGTAGGCCGGAAGTAAACGGCTGTGAAATTGGACGGTCTAGCCTTCAGATTTGCGTCACCGCCGTCTCGGTGGAGTTTAATAAACTCAGCTGTCTGCTCCTTCCTATCTAAAATATAACAGGACACTGGTGTAAATTCTCGACCATCTCTCACTTCTGTTTAATCGGTTTTCTGTTTGATGTTTATTCAGCTGTGTGAAAACCACCCGGGTGATTAAAAAAGTTTTTTTTTAATCTAATCTAATCTAATAACTTTAATCTCAACCAAACCAATTTACTCACGAACAAATAAAACACTGAAAAAAGCCAAACAATAACATTTTTAGGTTGTCTAAGTGACTTATAAATTAGTTTGTCGTTCTCGGCGGCTTCAGTGACCCTCGAGCTTCTGGCTAGCTATCGAGCTGGTGGATAACAGACGTCTCCGAAGACGTTTTGCAAACATGTGATATCTTGATAAACTGAGCATATTTGAAGTTTACACAGCTACATTCTCGCCTGAAAATATGTTAAAAGTTTATTTTGTGACCCAGAAAGAGTAATAAGAGTAATTTTAAAACTTAGTACCTGTCATGATCCGGAG
Source organism: Neolamprologus multifasciatus (assembly GCF_963576455.1). NCBI lineage: Eukaryota > Metazoa > Chordata > Actinopteri > Cichliformes > Cichlidae > Neolamprologus > Neolamprologus multifasciatus. Next base: position 28,179,824 of record NC_140451.1, read on the forward strand.
TCTGTGACTCCGTGTTTATGTTTTAGTTTATTATTATTCTGTGGTTTTGGTTACCTTGGGTGTTTGTACTCTTCTGTTTCATGGTTCATGTTCCTATGTTCTGTGTCCCTGTGTTAAGGTTGTGGGTTATGTCATTACGTGTATGTGTTTCCTGTTTTACTTTGAAGATCCGTGTATGATCTCAGTGTGTACAGTTTACTTTTCCCCTGTCTCGTCAGGTCGGATTACTCCCAGCTGTGCCCTCCTTTTGTGTCTCATTCGCTCGTTATCCTTCTGTGTATTTAAACCTTGTGTCTGCTTCTGTTAGTTGCTGGTTTGTTTGCGTTTCTCCCTCTGTCGTCCTTTGTGGTTTTTTCTCTATGTTCTCGTCATCTCCCTGCATCTCAGTTTCTTGTCTCAAGATTTCAGGTTTGTTTTTCCTTAGTTGTTCCCAGTTTAGGCTTTCTTAGTTTTAAGCTCACCCTCGCCATCTCTGTTTGTATCTACTTTTGCTAAATAAACTCACTTGCACCAGAGCTGCCGCATCTTGGGTCCTAAATAATTCACACACGGTTTGCGCCGGCAACCCGTGACAGTAGCGGCCGACATTATTGAAAAATGGAATTGGCTGAGCAGCGCTATGAATTCTGGGATATGGTGGGCCACGAAGGACACACCGACCCATCCTTCAAATTCGGGGAAAATGAGGACGCATTTGTCGGCTGCATTCGAGTCTACGAATTTGGACAGCCTTCGTCGCGTCGCTGTGACGTACTCGGCCTACAAATGCGGCCTCAGGAGGATGCAGCCCATGAATTTGGACACCCCCATGTCTCATTTTCAGACTTGGTTCAGCTGTGTCTTGTTCCCCTGGTGTTTCCACTCTGTCTTAATTAACTTAGTGTATAAATAGCCATATATTTCCTCTGACCTCTGTTAGTTTTTTTGTGTTCCTTGCTTGGTTGTTGTCCCTCATGTGTGCTGGGTGACTTTTGATTCTGCTGTTTATATTTGTTTTTTGGATTTGTGATGGACTTCTATAATCCAACTAACCAACTTTTTTATTAAGTTTTGCCTTGAAACCTCTTAATTTTTGTCCCTTTTCCACCTCTTACAACATTGGTTATATTCTAGGCCAGGGGTGGGCAATTCCAGGCCTCGAGGGCCAGTGTCCTGCAGGTTTTATATCTCACCTTGGGTCAACACACCTGAATCACATGATTAGTTCGTTACCAGGCCTCTGGAGAACTTTGGGACATGTTGGTCGTGTCCAAATTCATGGGCTTCATCCTCCTGAGGACCCGGCCTTCGCGGTCTACGTGGGCCGGGTCCTCAGGAGGTCGGGTAGGCCGGAAGTAAACGGCTATGGAATTGGACGGTCTAGCCTTCTCAATCTACTCCCGCCCTTAATTCAGAGTATTTCCGGTTGTCAGCGCCACGGCACGAAAATCGAAAATGGACCCCGAAATCTTTCTCCGTTTTTTGTGTTCATTAGTAATTATCAACGAGCTAACCCACATTCTCGCCTGAAAATATGTTTAAAGTTTATTTTGTGGCCCAGAAAGTTTAATAAGAGTAATTTTAAAACTTAGTAGCGGCCGCCATTGCCGGAAACTGGAGCTTGGCTGGGCCGCGCTATGAATTCTGGGATATGGTGGGCCAAAAAGGACACACCCGACCCATCCTTCAAAATCAGGGAAAAGGAGGACGCATTTGTCGGCTGCATTCGGAGGAGTCTACGAATTTGGACAGCCTTCGGCGCGTCGCTGTGACGTAATCGGTCTACAAATGCGGCCTCAGGAGGATGCAGCCCATGAATTTGGACACGACCGTTGAGGAGCTAATTTAGCCATTTAAATCAGCTGTGTTGGTCCAAGGACACATCTAAAACCTGCAGGGACACCGGCCCTTGAGGCCTGGAGTTGCCCACCCCTGTTCTAGTCCATGCTTTTCTAACTTCTAGCCTATACATAATAATTTCTTGTTATTAGCTTATTCTCAAAGCTCCCAGTGAAGTTATTCAGTTGAGTTTTAAAAACCACACTGAGAGCACTAACAGGGATGAGGGAGAGAGATCATATTTCTCCTAAATGTCACTGCCAGATTTAATTTGTGAGTAGAAGGGATTCAAACTCTTGAATGATCAGCCCATAATATTTAGTCATAGTACATTATAATAGAACACTTCATTCTCAAACTGCAGGCTTACTTGCAGGAGTTTCCAAAAATAAAATGGGAGGCTGAACTTTTAACTATTGGTCTACTCTGCTGTGAAAACTATTAGTAGTTTGAGTTCAGGAAATTAGGCTTAAAACTTCTTGATTGAGTTTATAGTTAGGGCTGGGTCAGGCTGTGATAGACTGAAACTTCAGAGGGACTCTCAATGACTCAATTTTTTTTTTTAACTCTGCATGCAATCTCTGCAACAACTGCATGTCATTACCTTTTGTCTACTCTGTCCTGTACAGAGGTATTGCTTTTCTTTCCTTTCTTTACCCCTAAGCCTCCAGTGTGTGGGAGGAAGATGACTGCTGCTCCTTGAGCCTTGGTTCTTTCAGAGCTATCTTGCTCCCAAGCATCATGCTGTCCTTGTGCAAAAAGGACTGTTAAATCATTGGCATTAACTGTCTAATATTGTAGGTGTTAAGGGGCTTTTTACCATAATATAAGTGTGTGTGAATCTGTGCTATATAGAAAAAACTAAACTTTAGTTTATCTAGCTTCTTAACAACAGCTCCTTTTAGAGTTACGCCCTCCAATTTCATATTGACAGTTGTACATGGGTTGCCGAAACACAGCAGTGGATGGAGTTGCTAAAGTCTGCAGAATCGTTCATATCACACAGTTTCACACTTTCGTTTGATTAAGTATTAATATGAAAAGTAATGCCTACCTTCTGCCCTAAGTACAACACTTAGGGAAATCCATGTGGAAAGCTAATGGAGTTTGATTTATTGATCAAAAACATCTCAGCCAAGACAAATGCAGTAATTACTGTTACTCACCTTCTCTCCGGTTCAGCTTGGCAAAGCCGGGTCCATGGCTGCCGGATAACTGTGATGAGCTCCTGAACGATGATGGTGGCAGGTTGGATACTAGCGGACTGTGACACACCTCTGAGAATCACAGGACACAGAAAACACATAATTTAAAACAATAGGTGAGCATACACCTCGTCATTGTTGCAAATGTTAAACACAATAGAGATTAATGTTCATAACTATTGGGCTTTAAGCTGTGTAGTGTTCTCGCCATCTGACAAAACACATTCATTTAACATAATGGCCAACAGTGGAGTGGATCAGTCATGTCAGGTGAGGCTACTCATACTGTCTAATTCTTATTGACTATATTAAATTGATGCTGAGTGTAGTACGATACATTTAGCCTTTCTTTCAATTTACAGACTCGGCAGCATCTTTGAGCTTTACCAGCGACTCCATGATTACATGAATATACATAATTACATTTTTACGTTCATTTAAAAAAAACCACTGCAAGCATAAGTTCAAGGCAACATTTTGTCAGTTATAAGCAATAATGAAAAGAAATATGCAGATTTGTGTGCATTCATGTCTGATAAACAGTTATTTAACAAACTAAAATGTTCAGTAATCCGCTGAAGTGACTTGAGGATTGGACTTCAGCTAAATCCTCCTTCTGCTAGATGATCTTTGTGGCCGGGAGCCAAATATCTTCGAGAGCTTGGAGAGAGATATCTCTTGGTGAGATTATATAAATGAAGCATCTTAAGCTTTGTTTAGTCAAGATTTAATCAGACTTGGCCTTCCTGCTTTGATATTGGATTTCTGCCTGTTCTGGGAAGTTGCACAGAAAGTTTGACTTTGCTTTCACTTTGATCATTTTAATTGAGATTAAACAACACGGTACAGAGAATTTTGCAATGTAGAAAGTAAAGCATTAAAAATCAAGTACAAAATTACTCTGGATTATAAACAAAAGTACTGGCATGCAAAGGATAAAAATGACCAGAAGCTAAATACAATTGAACTTTTTGATAAAGCGTAATAGGCATTTGTGTGTTTACACAGTTTAACGATTATTTGCATAAAATTTTTAAGATCTACATCTGTGCACTTCATCTCCAAACAAAAGCACCTGTTTCTGGCAGCTGATAAAGGGGAGCAACTTAAAGATAATGCATAATTATAAAAATCTACTAATGTCTCCTTGATACTTGAATGGATATCCACAATTGTCTACAGTCAGGTGTATAAAAATGAATCTTTTGAAGTTGGATGGCTGATTTTGAACAATAAATGATCGGTTCCTGTTCCTATGACAATTGATGTTTTGCAATATATTTTTAGTTTTTCACCCCACCCCTTCCTGAATGAAAGTGCCATCTAGTCTATCTTTTCAATTATCAACTGAGAGAGGTGAAGCTGACAGCTGCATTTTTCATCCCCTTTCAATGTATATGAAAAAGACACTTAGAGTCTGGACTTGAAAATTAAGGTGTAAACAGATCTTCTTTCGGTGAAACACTGAAGATTTAAACCGTATATATGTTTAGGTATACCATGGTGTTTGTGCCATTGCCTACACAAAACAAAATACCTATATAGATTTCCAAGAATGCCAAGGTTGGAAGTTAATATAAAAGAGAGGTATAATGTGTACTGTTTGTGGCTTTGTGTGTCTAAAATTATGCAAAAATAAGAAATAAAGTTTTCATGAGTAAGAGATCATTTGATTCTTTAAGCAGAGAAGTTATAACGTAGTCGGTTCCCATTTCTGTGTTGCTGTCAAAGCTAATTTTGAATACAAGGTGTCCTTTAGCGGCAGTGTGTAGCGACAGTAGTGAGATGGATAGCTGACTTCCAACTAGTTACATATAGCTGCTCATATGTCATGCTTTCCTGATCTTCTTCAAACATTTATTTAAGTTAAACCAGACCACGTAGTTTTAGCTAGTTTTAAGTAAAAAAAGAAACTTGCAACACAAACGTCCAAACAGGACATTAACCACAACACCCTGCTAACTTCCAAATCTAGACTTTGTGCCTTAAAACACAACTGTTTTAATTTCTCAGGAAAAATATTGCTGCATTAAGTGCATCAAGGACTAAAAGCAAAGGTGACCTTCGACATAGTGAGACAGGTATTTCACAAATAGGCAGAATGTGATGATGCAGGATGACTAGGCGTTGGTTGTATTTCCAGCAAACATATGTGATAAAGATATATTAATTCAAAACTGCAATAATAATAAACAGTATCTTTGAATATATTGTTCGAACTCCTATGAAACATTATAATACAAGATATTTCAGGCATTCTTGAATGTCAACATTTTATTGATTTAAAATATATTTGAAATTTCTCGTGTCCATTTAAAGAGAACTTCGAGACCTTGTTCTTATTTATTTTGTTCAGTGTCCAGTTATTCATTCATTATATATTTGAAATGCAGCTTTTTGTGTGTTGAAATTAAAGACCTTCACTGAGTTCACCTATGTACATTTAGCAACAGAAAGCACAGGATAAAGCCATACGCTGAGGAGTGCGATGCTTCTGAAACTGGACCACGTTTCCTGGTTCCACTTCTTGAAAAGGGTGACCACTGTCCGGCGTCAATACAGAGGCACTATCCCTAACGTCGATCTGACGCTGCAGAGGTGTGTCAGTCAACTTTAAGAAACCCAAAGCAAAGCTTTGTCACTTTTTGACTGCTTCAGTGACCTCGGCCACCCTGATAAGCGAGTCATCCCCATCGTCCCCTGCTCTGCTTCCACTTTGAGGATCTCCTCAATTCCTCTCACACTCTTTAAAGTATTCTTTGCAACAACTGACTATAACCTCAGTTAAGGTCAGCAACACTCTGTCCCCACTGTATACACGTTGAAAAGGAGGTTGCTTGCCATTCTGCAGTTACCTGACTGTTTCTTAGAAGTGCCTTGATGTTGGCTGAAAGTCTTGCTCGATGGCCTAGCCAAACTCCTCCTGCATCCAAGTTTTTGCTTCACATACTGCAAGGACCTCGCTCCAACTGTCCTTTTTGTACCTGTCAGCTGCCTCCAGAGTGTCACAACTTAACTAAGCCCAATAGAACTCCTTCTTCTGCTTGTTTCACACTCATGTATATGAAGCTAAACCTGTGGATTGATAAAGGTGGAAATTTTTCCAAATTGGATTCTAATGGTTTTAATACCTTTTAAGGGCTTCTCTTAAGAAAACTTAAGTTTAACTAACTTTAACTATTAGGTCTGCACTCACTCAATCACAACATTTTATAGGTCCAGTAGCTGGTGTTGTTAGCTGTGAAGCTGCATACACAATCACAGAATTGTGCATAATAAATTAAGTTGGCTCTGAACACTTACTGCTTACTCAACTGGAGTTCAGTTTCTCGTGGAAGAGTTAAGACATAAAACAGAGACCACACAGTACAATTAAATTCTCTGGTACTCATTCTGTTTGCTCCATGTTGCTTTTTTGGTTATTTGTTTCCAGCCCATATTTTTAAGACCATGTAGAAGCAGACAGTGTAGGCTCTCAGAGGAATGGGTGTTAGGGCTAGTAATGGAGTGCTAGCTTGACAGCCCTCAACCTAAATAGTGATATTGTGAATCATTAGCCCTGACAGCTCTTGTATTCAAACCTCCTGTGACTTTGAGAGTGCTATAAAAAGAGAACCCCTCCCAGTGCTCTGCACGCCCATGGCATGTATGAAATAAATATATATCCAAAAGAATGAACTTTACACACATTCTCTCATGCATCCTGCCATCGTGTTGTCTCACCAAATGGAGTCAACTTTACTCTGTCAGTGAAATAGCAGAAGCATTCATGAGTGGCTTCATCTAAATGAACAAGAGCTGTCAGATTTATTGGTATGGAGCTCCTTAATGATACTGGACTCTCAATACAGTGGTGCTTAATGTCTAACTGACTTTATTTTCTAGCCAGTAATGCCCAGCAAAAAATATTAGAGCCTCAAACTCAAATATTCCTCAATCCTCCAACAAGAAGGTGCCAGTTAAGCTCACTGAGATGAGCAGGCGGGTTCGAGTCCGAGCTGTGGCCCTTTGCCACATGTCATTCCCTCTGCTTTCCTGTCACTCTTCACTGTACCCTTTCAAATAAAGCTGTAAAAAGGCAAAAAATAGGTTTTTAACTAAATCCTCCAACAAAAATTGTAAGCACTTATTGCAAATACAATAGTTTATGTTTCAGTAATACACACCAGGAAGTTGTTTCCATTAGCAGGGTAAGAGTTCCGTAGCATGACCATAAACAATAACACCTGTGCTTTTTTACTGCCATTGGAGTTATTAAGGTTTTGGTGTAACATACAGACATCCAGAGAAAGAGCTGTCCACTCACCTTTACATTTTCTTTAATCACAGGATACCAAACGTATACAAAGAAAAAGCAAAATATTTCTAGGGATAACATTTAATCATTTGGCACATTATTTATTTCGGATTTTGCAATGCCAGGCTGTCTTGCATTGCTTAGGGGCAGATGTTGAAAAACTTACTAGATGATAAATTATTATACAGATAATAGTGGAGTGGATCACTGTGAATTATGTGCACCAGAGACCATTTTGCAGTGACATCACACCGGCAGCAATGCCCATTACGATGTTTATATTTCTATTTGGGAGCACCTAGGGACTACTTGTATTGACAAATCTGTCCAAAGAGAGAGAGACCGACTTCTAAACACCTGTTGAAGTACTTAAATCCATCGTTGTGGTACTTCCCACTACAGTTGGGATCTCAGGACTGCATTTTTTCATGATGGTGCGCATACACAGACCCAATTAAGTATGTGCATCTTCAGTTGTCTTTTAATTTAAAATAAGCTTCGTAATGTCACGTTTTTGCTAGTATATAGGTAGCAGAATGGGGCATTTCATCGGGGAGATCTCTCTTCTGCTCTGACTTACCTGCCTTCATTCCAGCATGTATCTCTGGCTTGACACAGGAGCCTGCCTATTGAATAGCTCCTGAGCTGCGACTGAATGCTAAAAAAAAATGTTTCCAGTCCTGCCTTGTTATAAACACCTCTGGCATGCTGGTATTGTTTGAAACAGATGCTTATCCACTCAAAAACTGCCAGTCAGTAGCTCAGTTCACTGTCAAACACAGTATCCAGTGCAAGTCATATCTTGCAAAACGTTAATGGAAGCGTATTACATCTTCTTTTTTTTTTTTTGAGGAGGCAACATGAGTAGATTTATTTTCAAATACCTAACAATGACACATAATGTCTTAATGCTGATTAAGTAGAGTTATATTTGAGGCTGGATATTGCGTTAGACTGTGTTACATTGCTGTTGCTGTTGATCGTGTAACACCTTCAGAAATACAATCACTGCTCGCTGACACAAATTTCAGTTTAGCCAGTCATATGGCTCAAAGCATGTAGGCATGTAGACATGTTCAAGACCACCTACTGAAGTTCAAACCGAGCATCTGAATAGGAAAGAAAGGTGGTTTTTGTGACTTGGAATATGGCGTGGTTATTGGTGACAGATGTGCTCTGAGTATTTCAGAAACTGCTGTGATTTTCCTACACAACCATCTCTTGAGTTTACAAAGAATCCCGTCAGAGGCCTTACTCTAGATGAAAATGACTTGTTGTGTGAGAGGAGAAAGCCCAGACTGCTTCAAACTGACAGAAATCCAACAGAGAATCAAATGAAATCGATTGTTATATCCAAGGTATGAAAAAAAGCATGTTTGAATGTAAAACACATCAAACACTGAAGCAGATGGTCTACAGCAGCAGAAGACCACACTGGGTTGCATGCCTGATGGGAAACCGAGGCTACACACAGAATTTAGTGTAAACAACATGGGTCCATGTATCACCGTAGTGGTAAAACGGTGGGGGGAATATTTTCTTGGTATACTTTAGTACCAGTTGGGTATCATTTTAATGAGTACTGTTGCTTAACCATGTCCATCCCTTTATGACCATATACCCATCTTCTGATGGCTGCTTCCAGCAGGAAAACATTTAATCTCTCTTAAACTGTCTTCTTGAGCATGAGAGTGTTCACCGTACAGAAATGGTTTTCACTGTCACCAGATTTCAGTCCAGTAGAGCAATTTTAGAATATGCTGGATTGCGATAATTGCATTATAGTTGTGCCGCTGACAAATCTGTGGCAGCTGTGGGATGTGTCATGTCAATATGGACATAATAACTTGTACATGTTGACGTGTACAATAAAGCCAACCGGAGTTCTTTGAGTTAGGGAAGATGTTTCACCACTCATCCTAGACACGTCTTCAATTCTAAAAAAAAATATGAACCACAATCACTGAGGAATTTTCGCAGTTCATTCTTTAAGAGTAACAGATAAAAATAAGTTCACAGAGACAATGTTTTTCTTTAGTATGCAAATATGAGATTCTGGAAATTCCTGGTTGCAAATAAAATAAAACAGAGACCAGAGAGAACTCAAAGAAGAAAAAGGAAAAGAAATATGTAGTTCATGTCCTCTCTAGAAATGCGCTACGCATTAAATCTCCACTGGGCTCCTGCACTGAGCAGAAACTGTGGCTTCCTCCCCTGGTGGGAGGGCCCGACCCCTGTGTATGGTGCAGAATTCTAACAATATCGAAGTATCTTTGTGCTCATTGCAGGAATATTTAGGGAACAAGACAGGTAGAAGTCTTTCATGCTGCTGCAAAACCTTGTGTTCGCTCATGCATGTCCTAGGTACAATCCTTGTCACATTCGCATATAATTTAGGCCAAGGGCAAATAAAAAAGTAGCAGCTCGGTGAAGCATATTTTCTAACCAAATTTAGATTCAATAAGATTTTGGCAGCATATCAAGAGAGCTGTCTACATTACGAAAATGTTTTCAAGTGAGAAACAGACCTTTACTTGAGATGTGCGGGTGACTGTAATCCTTTGAGTACCAGAGGAGCAATCCTCTGCATACACGTTTAACTTTCATCCCATCTGCCGTGACAGAAAACTGAAACCTGGTTCTTCAGTGCTGGAAAGGTTACAGAATATGGCAAAACAATGCAAAACGTCACAGACTTCAATTACCGGTGAAATATTGGACTCCCAACTACTCACGTAGTGCAGCATAGAAATCAAAAGGAACATACTAAAAGAACAAAAACAATTCATTAGTGCATTGCTGGCAAAGCTTGTTGATGGTTCCTGTTTTGCATTTTTGAAATACTGAATATTCAGCTCATCACATTAAGTCTATCATTTGTTGGAATAACTGGGAGCTACTAGTTAATGATATATGCGTGAACGGGAAGCCTTTTCTTGTCACAGCATGACATTTTTATTATTGTTTTGCAAGTTTTTAGTATTTCCCATCTGAGAAAATAACCAAGAGGCAAATTCCAAAAACTGGATTTTACACTAAATTTACAACAGTGCAAAGACAGCACAGCATGGACTTCTCTTAAGCTGTTGCTATACACCTGAAGCCATTTCATCTTTGTACATTTGTGCGTTAAAGACAGATTGAGTGCATAACTTATATGACAGTTACACCAACTGCATTAACCTCCATATTTAACTCCATACTTCATTATGGCTTCATGCTACTGCCTCTACCCCGAGGAGTTCATAGAACTATCAACAAAAGATTTTATTTTACAGCGTTCATCTGCCTTTCTTTCTTGTGTCTCGTTGTATTGGTTCCTGAACTAGTAATGCACAAGTAGATTAGTCCATATACTATTGATCAGCACTTTTATAGTTGGCAGGGATTCATCGTTACACACAAACACATTTTTAGTAAGGTCTGTTGACGCAGGAGAGGATATAAGACTTCCTGTTGGGAGGACATACTTCAAAACTTGATTAGTAATTTCCTAAATTTGGGATAAATTAAGTATATCCCCCTTTTTAAACCAATCCTCAAAGGGTTAATGCTTATTTTGGTTTCCACTGACCTTTTCCTGGTTTTCTTAACAAAGTGCACAATATATGTTAGTAGAGATTTAAAACTTTAAAATTCCATTCAATAAGATTCAATGTCTGAAGGTTCACTTAATTTTTTGAGCATGTGAACACAATGTAAACATGTGGATAGACAAAAGAAGTACAACAACAACAGGAACAAGCGCAAGGAAAATCTTTGGAATATACACTCACCAATCACTGCTAGTACCAGTTTGGACCCCACTTTGCCTTCAGAACTACTTTATCTTTTCATGGTATTGATTTAACAAGGTATTGGATACATTACTCTGAGAGTTTGGATCATATTGACAAATTTAGTGAGCCTGTGCACATTATAGCCTTAGTTTCCTTTTCTTCTGCGGCTGCTGTAGCCCTTCAAGGTTCGACATGTTGTGCGTTTACAGATAATCTTCTGCACACCTTTGTAACAGTGGTTATTTGAGTTGCTGTTGGCCTCCTATCAGCTTGTCAGTCTGGCTATTCTGCTCTGATCTTTGGCATCAGCATGGCATTTTGGCTCAGAGAACTGCTGCTCATTGGATATTTTTTCATTTCTGGAGCGTCATTAGCAATTTCTGTAATATTCAAACCAAGTCTGTCTGGCATCAGCAACAATTTCACATTCAAAGTCACTTAAATCATATTTCTCCAACCATCTTGATGCTCGGTTTGGATGTTCACCAGCAGCTGAACAGGGGTACCAGACAAAGGGACCGGTTAGTGTACCTATATCATTAAAATTAAATGGGCTGTAACAAGCAGTGACCCTAGAACTAGGAAAAGGTAAACATGGAAACCAGAAGCCAACAAATACACCAAAAAGCCAACAACATGACAGGATGCAACATTAATGCAACAATAACTGTTATATCTTCTTTTATTTATGAAGAAAAAATTAATTTTGCATGTATTTGTAATTATTTAAGTGTTGCTGCGAAATCTTATTTTCTACACATTAAACTTGAACTGAATTAGGTTACTGATCATATTCTTATATGATTTTTCCTAAATGAAACAATGTTTGCTACTCATTATCTCATCTCAGACAGATGCATTTATAACCGTGGCTGCCTGCGCCTCTGACAGATTTTATGATTATTACAAACAATTCTCTGCTTGCTTCTGGAAGAGGGATTAGTATGCATGAGAGGGAAGGATGAAAACAATTCAAATGAGATGATGCTAGATTTTAATCAGTGAGAAATATTTATGTCACCAGCTAATTATTATTATGTAAAATGCATAAGTTTTAGCCTATTCATAATTTGGGGTCACAGTAGTTACAGTAGGAGTTTTCTCAGCTGTTTGGTGTAGATTTTTGTCTTTGAATCTTTGCCAGCTGCTGGGATGCTATTCTCAAACTGATTATATAGTGAAGTAACATAAAATGAACTGAAAGTTTCAGCACTCTGATGGTGCACACTCATCTTTCTCTGCTATTTCTTCAGCCTCATTTACTGAATCGTTAAATTGCTTGTCAGATATATATGTCTCTTACATCTCAAAGTTTTAGCTTTGACTCAGCTTTATCCCGAGGTGCTCAATATCAGATTATGTCTTGGCATTTCAACCGCTCTCACATTTGCCACGATGCTGCATCTAATCTAATTACAGTGGCAGCTCTGAGTGTGGTAGGTTGCAGAAGATGATTTGCAGTCCAAAGGAATGTGAGGATGACAAAGCATACATGTGGCAAGCTAAATTATTTCTGAATTATGAATACATTACGTTGTCCCTGTTCTTTGTAAAATATGCATGTTAGAGATGACATTCAGCTGTCAGCGACATCCATTAAATCAACCTAAAGTTAATGCATTACAGTCAGGGCAGGTGTAATAAATGACAGGTAAACAATGTACGGTACGTGCAGAATAAATACGTACAACACAGAAGTAATACTGCATGCTTACTAATTAGACAAGTAGAAGTATTATAACAGTACATTATAAATAATAAACTATGACCCAGAAGTACTGTAGAAAGGCTTTTATGTAACTGAGGAGTTCCACATTCAAATTTTTGTGAAGAAATGCATGTAGGTACAACATGTCTATCAGCTAATGAGAGAGATACAGTGCATGAGCTCAGACTTGGAGCAGAATGTCACAGCTGCGTTGGTACAAGGGTAGTATTTTTACAAAAACTGTGAAAAATCTTGTTTTTGTGTGACTTGGCAGTGTCAGTGTCAATTTCTTTTTTCCTAATCCTAACCACAAGCTTAACAAAGAGCAAGGTAAAACAAAAAGAGAGGCTTCTTTTTGTTTGCTTGTTTTTTAAATATAATGTGGAGGCCTACATATTTACCCTTCAACGATGTTTTCAGTGAGGCTTCATAATATAAAATCATTGCAAAACTATCAAGGTCCAACAAACAAAGCCAGTGTCCTTGGAGAAAGGATTTTTACTCACGAACAATCTTCCAATCTTCTTATGAGAACTTTTCTGTTTTCTACTGTCTTCATTACCATGTCTAATAACCAGGTAATTGTAATCCGATTACTTTTCTCACGTAACGAGTAAAGTAAGGGATTACTATTGCAAAAACGGTAATTAGATTACTGTTACTTTCCTGTAGGAACGCTGCGTTACTGCGTTACTAAAACCGTGATTTTTTTGCGAGAATGTCTCATGACAGTGACGTAAGCGAGTGCGACGTTGGTGACAACAGCTGTGTGCAGATCAACAATGGATCATATATCGAGTGCGGGAGAGAGTATGAGCGTGCAGCGTTTAAAGTGTGGAAGTACTGACCTTACTTTGAGTTTGATTCCATAAAAAGTAACAAAAACATTAGCGTCTGTTGTGCGTGGGAAGAAAACTTCTTTTTACAGCGAAAAAACCCCCTAAACTTCTGAGCAAGCACAGAGTGCGCTACGACGTAATGGGAAACTCACAGAGAAACTCGCGGATTCTTCAACTGACCGCTGCGGCACACCTGCACCAGCGTAAACCTCCGCCTACTGCACTCCTGCTTTACAGGTGAAAATAGAGCAACAGGACCGCTAGTCTTTGACTTTATTTATTTTCTGCTGTGTTTTACTTGCATCTATTTGAAAGACTGAGTGTAAACACAAAAAATATTTTATTTCATGTGCTGGAATGTGCAGAAAATAGGTTTAAATGTTAAACAAATTTCCTCCAGTCAGAGAATGGTGCATATAATTAAATTTTTGCTTGATGCATAAAGTTAAAAGATTAAAACTGATAAAACAAGTTTTAAAAAAGGAGACTTTTCCATTTGATTACATTTTGTATGATGGATTATGCAGAAAAAGTAGAATTGGGCTGAAAGATCTATCACTTTATCACCTATTCAGGTTGTAAATCGTGTTGTTAAAAAGTAACTAAGTAACTAAGTAATTAATTACTTTTGAAAATAAGTAATCAGTAAAGTAATGGGATTACTTTTTTGGGGAAGTAATCAGTAATTAGTTACTGATTACTTTTTTCAAGTAACTTGACCAACACTGCTAATAACCTTTTGTGCAAAGATTGATTTTACGTCCAAATTAAATAAGAATGCACTGAAATTTCTTTTCTTGTTCTAAATGTCACATGATGAGTCTGCATATTTGATTTCATGCAAATTTCATGCAAGATGGCCTTCCTGACACACATCCCTCCCCCACTGGGAGTGCTCACAAGAATATTTGCTTATAAGCTGAATGTATCAACCATGACACTATGGAGCCACTCCGCTCATAGCTAATGATGGGATTTTAAATCTGGCTAATCAAACTTTTGAGATCCTTGAGAGTTTTAGAAATCTGAAAAGAATGCATCTGGCCCTGAGTTAGGTTTAACATCACTTTATTCTTCTAGTATGTTGGGATTCTCACACTTTGCTCAAGTGATTCTTTACAGCAAGGTTTAAATCTTCAACCAGTAAATTCAAGTTCTCTTCTTATACAAACTAGGACCCACAACAATGCAGTGACCGAACACAATGATCTTAGCAGAGTTTGACAGATTCTTGGACCAGCTACACATGATCTACAGTGATGACAGGACCCTGTGATAAATGAGCGTGTGTTTAGGGAGCCAGAGATTCAGGGGCATTGGCCTTGAGCAAATATCAGTGTGTCACAAACTCAGATGGATGGACCGCACAGCACTGTCAGTTTTATCACTTAACTACTTGTCTCTGGGTTAATAAATCCTGATTCTTGACTGACAGCTCCAAGTTTACTCTGATGGGTGCCGCCGCCGTAACGTGGCCTTGACTTCATCAACTCACATTCATGACTCGCCTTCTCTGAACACACATTTTCCTAAATGACACTAAAGAAGAAATATGACAAGGGGTTCTCCTTAGCTTCCTCTCACTTTTCTCATCTCTGCTGTCACAAACCAGTGTCTCATGAATCATTCATCACCATCACATCAAAGGCGTAAAGAAATGCACAACACTTTCCTCACTAATGAAATTTGCAGGTTTATGTTTATATCAAAATAGTGAAAAGTAAAAATTTAATCAGGATATTCTATGTGAAATGAACAGTCGGGAATCAAATCAAATCTTGAAGGAAAATCACATATCCAGCATTTCATTAATTACCCACTTTGTCTAGTGTAAATCTCTTTGTGGGTGGGAAATTAACATCATAAAATGTGAAAATGTAACATGCAGTGACAAAATAATTACTTCTGATTTTCATTTTATGAATGGAATATACTAACCACTTAAATATTTTACTGGAATTTGGCTTGTGGCAGGTGCTAATTTACCCAGCTCATGCAATTTTCAACCAAATTTAATCATCTTGAGAGTACTGAATAGATTTTATTTTCCAAAATGTGTTTAAAAAACAGACACACACTCTATAGTGCTCGAAGGTTTTCTGTTAACATCAGTTTTACATATTTGAACATTAGACTATGTTATGAGCACATAAATGTGCTGTGTCAGAAAATGCATCTTCAGTCTGTTTGTGACAAAAAGAATGTCGGCTTGACCAAACTGTACTTCCACTTGTGGCCACTTGAGGCTGGCTCCAAAACTGAGTCAATCCTCATACACTAACTATTAGTGCAACTTGAAACAAGGCAACATTTTGAGAAAATAACTCAAAATTTCGAGTTAGCCATTAGAAAATCAGGAAACTCCATAAATTATGTAAATCGGGTAGTGACTGTATCAGTGAGCTAATAATGTATATTAAACATGAATACATTGCTGCTATGCTGATAATAAGAACAAGCGATTCAGCTAGTGATATAAAGATTTCATCATTTTTAAAACCCCGCAGAGAGTACTCAAAAGTTTATTCATTCATGACCAGCTGCTTTAGCACCGGTAGCTTAGCTCCAGAATTGATGGTAAACTTTCACCTCCTGCTTCCAGGTAACAAGGAAATGGCATACCTTCACAGAGCTTCCTGATTGGCTGAGCTCACTCTGAGAATGATTGCAGATTAGATGGTGATCCATGAGATGAATCCTCTTGTTCATATTATTCCCAGGTTATTTTAATTTATTTACTAGAAAAGCAATATTTGATTTTCCTGTATCGATACAATATTGCCAAGCAAAAATATCTCAATACTATGCTGTATCAATCCCCCCCACCCCCCATCCCTAAGGATTACACAAAGCAAGTGATTCACAGTAAACAAGAAATATGTTAAATCCTCGATTTAAGATGTTTCTTGCAAATTTGTGTCATTAAATGTGTCATTTGTGACACAAGTGCTGCAGGAACCTCGTAACCTGTATGGCGGCTAATTTGTTGTGTTAAAGTAGAAGGTGGTTGAAATACTTCTACTCTTCATGGAAGGTTCACATAGCAGTTTCACGTTAATACGACTGTTTCAGTTCCTGCAATTTAAGTTCATTTTGCATTTGTTTTTTTAAATTATGTACATATATTTTCCTAATTTCTTCTACTGGCATAAATATCCGTGCTTGAGATTAATGTCAGTCTTCTATAAGCTTTAGCCTCCGTGCCTTTGATCATGTTTACGTTTATTAGGCTGAAATATCCTCAGATTTTTGTTTTTACCCTGTCTGAAAATAAGGTGATCTATTTAAGGTCACTGGAAACTTTTCTTGTTCTATTGTGTTTTCCCCAGAATCTCCACAAGTGCCTGCACGACATCAACTACAAAAGGAAACTGAACTTAAAGAAGACAACACTTCCTTGTGCTTTTTTGTTTTTACGAGATGCAGCACCTACTGCCACGTAAGTACCGTATATATGTTTCAGTTTGGAAACCTCTCTTCTGGGTTATTAGTATGTGTAAAAGACTGTTGATTCATGCATTATGTAAACATTTTTTAGACATCATGTGTGCATTCACAGGCACATCTCTTATTAGCATTCCTTTGCTCTGCTTTCATCATGTTCACACATCCTCTTGTCAGAGGATGCACACGTTTCACACATCAGCGCATGCATGCTCCTACGCACAGACACACAGGTTAGAAGAGAAGTGGTATTATCTGTCATTAGGCCCCGGGTGAAACACACATTTTACAGAGTCCAAAATTAGCTGAGTGAAGAGATAATGAACCCACGTTGGACTTTAGAGACAAGTAGAAGAAGAGAGAGAGAGAGAAAAACATCCCTCGCACCTCTTTTACGTGTAGAGTCTTGTGTGAACAGACACAGCAGTCTGGACGCGTGCTTTGTCTCGTCATTAGCGGTGTGTGTTTGTCAGCATGTGTATTTGGAGGAACGTTGTGTAGATAATTGGAGGAGATAAGTGCATTCTGTGCATTCAGCTGGATGTGCCAGGTTCACACAACCTATGCGGGACCATTTTGGAGTGGAAAAACGTGTCTTTGAAGCACGGTGTTACAGAGGAAGGCTGTGGTTGAAAAAGAACCTAAGCTTTTAATTTTATGGATGACAGAGAAATAAATAAATAGCATACTCGTGGTACGATCATAGCTATAGTAATAACCACATCATTATGCAGCAATATAATGGGAAAGTTTTGCTTAAAATTTTTCTTATATATACTGTAGGGAAGGATCATGGGTTGGCTTTCTAAAGTTTTTTGCTGTCATTATTAAAAAATTCACTCTCGTTGGTTATGGCAGACTTGTAACTTGTGAGTAAAAAGAACCACTTTGACTGTTGGTTTGAAATGAGAAACAAACGGTTATTGAAAGTTGGATGTGAATTTAATGAATGCCTCATAATTAATGAGAAGAGAGTCATTTTTATTGTACAATGGCCTGTGGAGACACGGAAAATGTGTTTAGGTGAGTGGCCTTTTATCATCCAAACAACATGTCGTTTTATCTGTAGTCAAAAATCAACCACTGTTGTCTTTCTTCAGGTGAGACTGGGGAGACTTGGAACAGGATATCTAGTCACGCTGGGCTGTGAATGATTCTGATAAGATGTTAACAGTTAGGTGCAGTGTTAGTGAGATATCAGCTATATCAGCTTCATCTTTCCTTCTTCCTCAAAGCTTTCGTTATCAGCTGTCTTTACTTTGCTGTTCCTACAGCCACAACTTCATTAGGGAGCTTGGTGATCCTGGACAAATCCCACCACTAAATTGCATCTGCGCTTTCTATGATCTGCAGAAAATAACTGTACAAACAGTCAAGGGCACCAAATGAGCAGCTGTTTTAGTTCATCAGGAGAAAATTACAAACAGATTGTGAACACAAATTGATTGAAACACACTGGAGGGGAAAAAAAGTTGTTCTTTGTGGTTCTTTGGTCCAGAGGGATGACTTTAAATTGTAAACTATTCCTCAATCAATGTGCATCAGTGTACACAGCCCTAAAACCCTAAGAATGTTAAAACTGGACACTTGTGCTAATTCTAAATACATTAAATTACCAGTGCACGTATGTCCATTGTTAGCATCTTTCAAATTATTCTGTAGGACATGACTGCTTGAAGCAAAGCTTCCATGTGTGCAGACCATCACAAAGTCGCTTCCAAACAGGCAGCGATTCAATTTTTTTCACATCACTATGAAGCTGACGATTGGTTACTAACGCACATTCCAGGTTCCAGTTGCCTAGGTAACCCTCTAATGCTCTTCTGTCATGTGTCAATCACTCGTATCTTGTGCTCT
Source organism: Neolamprologus multifasciatus (assembly GCF_963576455.1). NCBI lineage: Eukaryota > Metazoa > Chordata > Actinopteri > Cichliformes > Cichlidae > Neolamprologus > Neolamprologus multifasciatus. The sequence continues at coordinate 28,198,771 of NC_140451.1, forward strand.
TAATTTAGTTACTTTAATCGCTTACCTCAGAGTTGGGCATAGAATGTCACTGATTTTCATCCGTGTTTGGTCATCACGCCAGTTCACACAACACTTCCCATGTGGGTACACTTTAATACCCACTTTTTTTTTTACTGGTATCATTTGGAATTCATAAGATGGGATATGGCTAATATCAAAGTACTTCCTACAACGTTAATGAGCTGATTATAACCTGAGATAATTCATGTATTCTCTTGAAATCTTTGCTGGCACCCTCTAATCAGAACACCTGCTGTTGTTGATGTTGAGCCTTTTCATTCGTTAGAAGTCTTCATAGGGCAAACAGGCTGCCCATCACAGACCTGTCTGAAGCCTGAATTGTCATGCCACAGAAATGCTTGTCCGGCCATCCACCTGCTGCTTCTCCCAAAAGAACATTGCTGCTTCAGTACTTTCGGGAGAAGCAGCGGGTGGACGGCAGGGTCACTGTGACCAGATGCAGAAACAGAAGCATCTGCCCTCTTGTGACGGTTTTACCTCCTTTGTTCGCTCTGACAAATAGCTTGAGTCAGACCTTGCCTATGGCACTGGCTCAGCACTAACACAAAGTCAAATAAAATGTGGAGAGAGGTCTGGACACTGGAGATTATTAAGTGGATGATGTACTGTATGTTTGCTTTCTGAGAGTGCAGAAATGGGTTACAAGTGCGCCTTATTGATTTGAGAGAGACCGCTGCATTTTCTTTTGTTTTAGTTATAGTTTCTGATAGGCACTTTGTTCAGCCCAAACCATTTCCTCCAAGGCAGAGAAATCTCTTTATCTCTTTTTTTCACTCTTTCAAAGCCCATAATATCAGCACATCTCCGTGTCCAGCGGCTGTTGTCTGTCAAGGGGAATATAAGCCTGACGTAGTAATATCTACCATTTATCTGCCTGTCCAACGCTGCCTCCACCGAATGAAGCCTGCGGTGCTTTCTGAAAAGCTTAATAAATCGTATTTGTTCAGGCATGTTGACTCAAAATACAGTTTAATACGGCATCACCTCTAGGAGAGGAGAAATTTGCCCACTTCATTCCACTGTGTTAGCAGCTTTGTCACTGATACACCAGTGTGTGGCACATGCAAACAACTCAGATGTAAAGTGATCCCTCTGTTAACATTTCCATCAAAACAGTGTGTGATCTGGATCCCAGTGGTGTAGTGGGATTATGTGACACAAGCATTTTGGGATATATTTCACTTTGTGAGGGCAGGATACTTTGATTCATGCCTACAGTTGATCTTTTATGCTTTGCTAAATCATCAGCAATTATGCTTCAAAAGTTCCAAATCAGAAGAAACACGTTGCAAGTGATTTAAAACAAAAAAGGGAGAAATAAATCAAAAGAAATGTGTTACTGCAAAATAATTTGCAAAACACAAACAGGGAGAAAAAGATGAAAATAGTAAAACTTAATGAATTTAGTCTGAAGTTTAAGTTTTCAGAAACAAACAGGCCTTTTTTTCTCACACTCTGAGCATTTTGATATCTACATGCTACTAAGAGGAAATAAATGAAGAATTATTAAAGTAAAAAACAACAACTTATTTTATCTTTTTTCCCTGGTTCACAATGTTCATGCTTCTAAAGTATGCAGCTTCACTGGAGCAGGTGCCTTGCTCAAGGGCAGCTGCTTAATAAGGTTTGGGAGAAGAAATTGTTTCTTGTTCGCTTTTCCCACCCCCATGCTTCATGCACTGGTTCCCAGTGCCTCCTTTTAACCGAAACAAACTCAATGAAAAGATTTGAGTGCATTTTCCCAAATCCAGATATTGTTTTTGTAAAAAGCATGTGAAACAGCAAAGTTAGTTTTCATGGATGACACACAGAATGCAAAATATCCGAGAGCTCAAAAACTCCGACTCCAAGGCAAATGAGCTACTTGTATTAATGCAAACTGAAAAAACAACTTTACATGACATCTCATTCTACTCACCAGCTTTCACTGCCCCATACAAGCTGAATAATATAAGGGCGACATGTGCATTAATTCCCAGGACTGTTTTACTCCAGAGATCCATGACGAAGTGAAACGATGCTGAAGAAAAGCACGGGGAAGGTGGGAGACAGTCTGCCTCTCCACTCCTCTTTACTTCAGTCCTCCAGACTCTCTCACTCCCCAGATCCCTGATAAATTTTTTTGCTTCTGCGTCCAACGTGCTTACCAACATCCGCCTGGCTCCAAAGAGATAGCACCACAAGCAAGGCTGCTCTCTGTTTGGCTGCACTCTGCAGAGTGAGGGGAAAGAAGTAAGTGAGGGAGAGAGGCACACAGTCACAGAGAGAGAGCGAAAGAGAGAGAGAGAGAGAGGAGTGAGAAAGCTTTCATTATGTCACAGCGCCAAAGCAAGCTACTTTAGTCATTAAGAGGACTTAAAGAAATTCTAGTGTGCTCGAATCCTTTGGTTAAAAACTATGGAAAACCCACTGCAGGCTGGGCTATTGTGTTCCAGCAACATTTGAGAAAAAGTGTCATCTTAGGTCCCATTAGGCTCGGGGCTCCTGCTCACGGTCTGTTTGTCATCGTGTAATCCAACAGTTCAGGTCCAGTGGTCAGTGACGGGATCCCCAGCACAGTTACTCGGTCGCTGCAAATCAGCAAAGCAGCACAGTGAGGGATGATACAGGAATTTAAAGGATGACTTCAAATTAAAGGTCTGATTCTCAGCGCTGTTACTTTAATCTTTACTCTGAGCAAGATCTAGATCCAGAAACTGTCCCAAAAATGCATGAAAATATTTTTATGGCAATAAATGCAACATATGCACCATAAACTGGTTAAAATAAGGTCAATGCACAAATCTATAACCACTTTGAACATACAAGCTAATCACCATCTTCCAAGTATTTTAGTCAATCAGCTTTAATCAATGAAGAATTATAATTATAATGAGTTTACGCCCTCTTGTAATCACATCTAAAGATTTTAGCACTACACTGGCTTTGGTTTGACAGCATAAATGCCCGCTGGCAATGAGTGCTTCATAGCATGAAAACATAAGTCCTTTTAATTAGGTCTGAAGTTGTAATTTGCAAGTATTTATATACACTAGTCCGAACTCCTCCAACATCCAGAACAATTTATTCTCTGCTCACGGAAGCTAGAAATCAAAATCTAGGCTTCAGATTTTCTTCATCTCTATATTCATTTGATACATTTGAGTCCAAGCATGGGAACATCTAAACTCCAACCAATTAGAAACAGATATAAATATTTATTGCTTCTAAAATGTATATGGCAATATGGCAACACCTTTAAAACACTAATAAAAAAAAAAAGCCAAATCGAAACAATGATCTTGGATTGTGACAGAAAGCCTCAGGTATTGTTTTTTTTCCTTCTCGCCACCTCCAGTCTTTGTACTCAAACAAAAAGACAAGAAAAACAGGCCTGATAAAACACCACCTGTCTAAAAAATACTCTTTATTGTCCACTTGAAAAGTCCGACATTGCTGCGCAGTCATCTGTCATTTGAAACCAACACATAATGAGGTGAGAGAAGTAATTTCTCTGTCTAAATTGGGTTTTCACACGTTGATGTGAATACTGTGTAAATATCTCACTTCTTCTGAATGAAGAAGTAGATAATACGGCGGTCTTTGTGGCATTATCACAGTTAATATAACTATTCCTGGATCACGCCGCTGTGCTTGTTTTATCTGCCATGATGACTTACCATGCAGCCACTCAGGAATGTGAGAGAGGCTTTTCAGGAGCAGGGAGGCAAGCTGCATATGAATGAGTAAGCACTGTGACAGAGAAACTAGAGATACGGGCTGAAGCTGCCTGCATCTTATTGAAGTGTAATTTTAGTTTTAAACGTTTCTGAAAGTGAGAAGCTGAAACCCACTCTCATCCTATTGTGCACAAACAACATGCATTGTGTATTCTGAGTATTTATACGTCAGCAAAAAGGTCATTCAGAGTCAAATTACATTTATTGACAAGCTTTTACACAAAGAGACGTTGGCTTGGTGCCGTGCAAAGAGTGGTACAGAAATGGAATATCCAGATGTGGTCAGATGTTTACATAAAACCATCTTGAACATGAATGTCATAGTAATTTGGGGGTTTTGATGATTTCTGTTCTTTCAGGGTAGAATGATTGTAAAGCATGCACCTTTAATGACTTTAAAATGACTTTTAAAGAAAAGAATTAGGTTAACAAGTTTGAATTTAGTTTGGATTTTCTCTAATCCACACAGGCTTAAAACTCTACATATAGCCTCAAATATATGCATACACTCATTAAAATATTTGAATAAATGGTACTGAAGAGTCCAAAGTATCTTTTAACTTCACAAGACCAAGGCCTATTGACGTCACACTAGTGATTATGATAAAGTAAAACTGATAGTTTCTCTTTGCCAGAAAAAACCCAAAAGCATTTGTTCTGATTGACCAATACAATCAGAACGGAGAAAGTCCAGCAAACTCGGTGAACAGACAGAGACAGAAGAGATTTAAGTTGGGATAAAACTGAGAGGATAAGTTAAGGGATAAGGAAAGTTAGGAAATTGGTTAGGCTGATCAGGAATAATCCAAAGTCTCAAGCCTGCCATGCACTGGAAATTGTTGTAACACGAGCATCACTGTCCACAATGAAGAAAGTTGTAGATGGACTAAGAGGGTGGAAACTAAGCTTCCCAAGTATGGAGAAAAGTTTAATGGTGAGACGGGAAGAAGATTGACAAGAAGACAAGACACAGGAGTAAGGGTGAAGCTTCATAATCTTAACAACTTGCTGTTAATAATGGTAACCTTCATGTCAAGCATGGTGATGGTAGCATCATGATCTATAATCTAACAAACCATCTTAAATAAATTCTACCAATTTTGCTAAGAAGAGTGATTAAATCTCCAGCCTTTATTATGACAGAAGCTTACTGACTAAAACATCTGGCAAATATTTATACATTTTACATTAAAACACTAAAAACATCTGATTGAGGTACAACTTGCAAAGGGACAGATAAGGATACGATTTAAGGACGTTTTCAAGCCTGGATGCATGTTTTTGACAGCAGGCAGGGAGATGTGCAAAATGCAAGTGAAAGCATGATCTGCAGAGTTTCTAATGAAACCAGTGTGTAAAATGTTACAGCCTGAGCAAATAAGTGTGTTATTGTAACACATCAGCTATGTCCTTGACCAATGGTAGGGTTGCGAGTGGGGTGTAGGGTATGTTAAGAAGTCCAACTGCATGAGGAGGGAAAGTGCTCATGTGCCATGAGGAATCTGTCCTGATGAACCCTAACTGCAATCTCCAGGGGGATGGGTGGGAGAGCACGCTTTCTTATCTCAGTATCCCGGAGGTGTGCAAGCAATAATTACCATGCATTAAGCTTATCATTGCTTCATTTCTAAAAAGCATGACATTTCCAAAAAGTTTCTACTCTGCATAGACTTTATAAAGTGACATGATGACTCTCAGTGCCCTGTAGGGTAATGACCAAGCTGACTGTAAATATTTCCATGGATAACATTTACTCAGCATTTTCAAATATTTCTGTGTGTCATCAGCAGACTCACTGTGTAAATACTGATGTAAAAACAATCTAGTGATCATCCATCATTTCAGTGGATCTTTGAAAAATATGATGATTTTCATCTTTTTTAGGCTACACAGTGATGCAATCATCTCACAGCAAGAAGGTCCTGGGCTCAGCAGACATCTGAGGGCCTTTGTACTGTGGAAGGAAGCTGGATAACCCAGAGAGGACCCATGCAGGCACAGGTAGAACAGGCAAATGCCATGCACAAAGGCATATGTGGTCCCTGGGCAAATGAAACTTTACAATAACCAAGATACACAACAAAAACAAAAGCAAATTCAGTATCTTACAAAGATGAGCTAAAGGTGACCACAGATCTGGTTTGCCATCATGCATTGTTTGCGATATGCCTTAGAAGAAGGATGTGTAGGAGTTTCTTTCATTGCCATTCGTATGCTATTCCAATATTTAGTTCCCTTTACTGAGAGCAGTTTGTCTAAATATGCTGCACCTATGAAGCAACTAAAACATCTGGTTAATAAATTCACTTAATTAATTTATATTTTTTATTCAGATTGAGAGCTGAGAATCTTTTTTGATCAAAACTAACAAATACAGTATGCAACAAACGTATCATCCATTCGATTTCTTGTGGTACAACTGAGTACAGCCTTTTCCAACCCAATTTACTTAAGTCACATATTAATAGTGTTCCTTTAAGTAGATCTATGCTAGTTTCTGTTTCCTGCTGTTTCATCCTGGATGCAGAATTATTTTTTCATTTTTGAATCAACAGATCTACCATCTGGGTTATAATGTGAAAAATATTTTTCATCCAAACCATGCCATTTCCAAATCTGCCTGGTGGCAACTCAAACAGCTAATGAATTCCTATGAATTGTATCAAAGTGAAAATAACTGAGATTACTTTGACATTGTGTTTTTGGTGCATTAGTGCTTATTTCGCCTTGACTTTGTCCCTCTGCTTTGCAGCTGTATTTGAGGCCCTCTGAAGCCACGTGTCAGGGATCATTTATTGAAATCGTTTTTATTGTTGCATACCAAATGAAGCCCACCAATGACTGATGTACTCGCACTCTGCTTCACTACACTGTCTGTGTAAAGATTTTGTCTTTGGGGAAAGCTAAAATTCATCCTGTTTTTTTATATTTATTATTAAATTGCCAAATGTCAGAAAAGGGAAATCTAAGACTTTTCTCACAGTCTAAATTAAATATGAATTTTGTGAGGTTACAAATGTATCCTGTTAATGGTACAATCGTATGGGTTATTGACACTATTATCATGTTGTTGTCAGGCATTTCTTAACATTTCTCTCATATGCACCGTTATTGGTTTAAGTACTTGGACATGAAATAAAAAAAGGGGAAAAATTGTATGTCCACCACATTTCCATCACTGACAACAAAAGCTGGAGCCAATAAATACCCATGACCACTGCAGAACAATCTGATCCAGGAATTACTGCTGATTTTACCCCGTGTAATGAAGACCAAGGACAGTTTTTAATGGTTGTCACTGTTTTTATTTTGCTTTTTGCTTTTTTGGGGTTCATTATGAAGTGGGTATGAGTGGTTACAGGGTAACAGAGATGTATGGGTTGTTTTCCTAATTACAATTATAAGTGTTTATCATAAATATTAGGAAGAGATGTTAAGTGTAACTTCCACTGAGAAAAATGCTGCTAGTTTTGAAGTATTTAGCAAATGCAGAGCTGGTTTTTGGATTTGCTTGGAGTTAGATTTTTTACCTGAGCAGAAAATGTTATTTAAACATAAATGAAAGCATGATCTTTTAGTCAAGGTCTAGTGATATCCATGAAATGGTAAGCATTTAAACCGGTGATGTTGCTCTTTTTCTCTTCATTCACTGCATTGGAAATAAAAAGAAATTCACAGATTTCTTTGTTAACACCTTAAAAAGGGGAATAGTGTTGGTTGTTAATGTTCAGTCTTTGGTCACCTTGAATATTAATGAAAATTTATCCTGTAACACAGAAACTGACTTATTTATGAGGGGTATCTGCAAACCACTGGCATGCATTGTTTATTTGGCAGCCTGGAGCACTTTCTTGCAGAAAAGTGCATCTACACTTTGGTAGCAGCAGTGTTTGCCTAGCTGATTATTTGTTTCAATTGAATGTGCAGCTAATTCTTAAATAATATGACTAAGAGCGCTTTAGGTAGAATTCCTCTACATGGAATGCAACTGCCTGCTATGGCTAATTTCACAGAAGTGGCTGTTTCCACTATTGACTTCACTTTTTCCACTTTCATTACTGGCCATGAGAAATGCTTGGTTTCTTTGTATTTCAGCTGACCTTCAAAACAGCTAATGCATGAATAATTTTAATAAACATTGATGAAAGAGACTGATTCATACAGCGCTTGTGTTTCTTGTTTTGAAAAATCAATGTCATCCATGAAAACTGTGTACATGCATAATGTAAGATTTGGTAGCTTAGCTTTCAGTCAACCCTAAGAGTGTGGAGAAAACAGAGGTTGCAATACAAGGGCAAATTAAAGTACAACAGGGCCTCGGGCTCTGACTTTTTCAAGGCAATCCCTTCCCCCCATTCACTTGCATGACAGAGCTACTGCACTGCTCAACCTACCAAAATATCAGCCACTCTAAATTTCCATATATTAATGCCCCAGCAATCACTCATGACAGCAGATTAATTTAATGACTGCCACGGCACCAAACACAAGTCAAAAACTGATTATGAGACCACAATGGAGCATGCATAAGAAAGAGGATAGTTCCATATCAGTCCAAATAAACAGCACATCTGTCTGTGAAGCTGATGAAAATTCTGGACACTCTCTATGTTATAGAAATTTATCCAATCAGCATTGTGCACTCCTTGTTACTAGTCTACATATGGCCATATTTTGGTGTACACTTTAATGTCAAAGTATGCATAATAATGTAATTACTGCTACAAGCACACAGCCCACTGTGAGACTGGATAATAAAAAAAACAAACAAATAATTTGGCATGATAAAAAATATTCAGATAGAAGATAAAATGCCTGTGATGAAACCCGGGGCTCATCCTGAGGACGGTCACTGTGTAACAACAAAAAGCTATTTGAAACCTCCATGTTTGACAGCTCACCTGTCACAATGTTAGACAGCTGTGGATAAAACCCAAGCTGTGTCTCTGCAGAGACATACGCATAAATCAGCGCAGCTCTCTTACTTCAGAGATGCTCACACTGATTCTGCAGAGATTTAATACATTCAGAAGAAAAACTGCTGCAAACACCTGGAAGCAGACCATTTCACCTCCCGTTAGCATTTTTTGCCTTCTTCACTTTATATTAAATTTTTAGACACATTTAAGTTTTTATGAGATTTGAAACAATATTTTTCCACCACTTTGTTTCGGTTTACGGGGTGCGTTTCTGTTACCCACAGTCCAAATCGTCCCACGATCCAAAGACAACTGATGATTTTAGAGTGGCTTTGTGTGTGTTTGTTTGTCCCTGTGCACATGTGTGTATGTGCTTTTGCATGGTTGTCAGCGTTAATCCCATGACAGGCTGGGCACCTGTTCAGAGTGTGTCCTAAAACAGCTGGGATAGGCTCCTGTGTCCTTTAGTTGGATAAGCAGAAGAAAATGGATTGATTGTCTCCCACAATTGCTGATTTCTGTCCTTAGTGAATGAAGGTTCAAAAGCATTAAAATAATCTTTACTTCGCATGCTTCAGGCCACACACAACTTTTTTCTATAAATCTCACTAGTGTGTCCCTGCGTGTTCATTTGGCACAAATGTCTAAGCTGGGCTTTTTGCAAAAAAGTCCCTATTATGTTAATATGTTAACTTTCAATTGGATAAGATTAAAAGCAGAATCAGCCAGTCACTACTGATTAATGATTTTAAAGCTTGTGACCTCAAACAAACAAACAAAAATCTGCAGTCGACCACCCGAGCTGCGATCTTTAGCTGAAAAACTGACTTTCATATTTAATGTCTCGCTGTCTTGCTGATTGAGTGACTGCTCTTACACTTCCCAGACATATGACAGCTGATTTGTTCTTGGTGGCTCCGACCTCAGTGAGCAGTGGGGTGAATGAAAGCATGTCCTATAGTGTTCTGGGGGCCTTTAGGCTCAGGCTGGGCTTTTTCACGGAGCTGCTGGGTATTGACCGGTTATTGAAGCGTGATATTAGCTGCAAGTCTTTGAGCCAAGATGCCTCAGAACCTTAACGATTTCGGAGCAATGCTTACCCATCTGCAGTGACTGACAGGAGCCACTCGGCTGGAAGAAAACACCACTTTGGGGGTGTGACTTTTACTAGCTAGAGAACAGGATAAGTGCCAGAGGGTAAATTTGCTTGGGACAGAGAGGACGTACTAAACCATGCAACACTTATTATAACATGAATTTAAATCAATTCAGCTTTTTTGTATGCAAACCACTTCAAAACAAGCACATTTCTTGCAAATAAGATCTGCCTGTACCTGCTGAGGCTACATTCACCCTTTATTTACTCTGTCATTATCCAGCGAGATGAGGATCTTGCAGCCAGAACTGGTGCTGAGATGATATGGAGTTGAGTCAGAGGGTTTGATGATAGGAAAGACCTCAGTTCAATGTGCAACTCTGGGGAGAAAATGCACATCAGCCTTAGCTTTGCCTTCATCGTTTATAAAAGGAAGTTTCCAGCAAGGCAAAAATATACTGGAAGAGATGTGGATAAATCTCACCAATAACCAGCAAAATTGGTTTAAGGATTTCTCACTCTCTGACCTACATTGCTGTTAAGAGCATTCAGTCAGTGAATCTGTCATTGTGGTGACCTCTGACCCTTATAGTGGGTTTGTTTAGTGTATAATCTGTTCATAAAGTTGAATTCTTTCTTCCCCCACCGTTAGGCACAGCAGCACTATAGAGTAAATATCCCACATATGAGGCTGCCATTTCATTTCTCAGCGAGTGCTCCATTAAATTTATGTAGGCGACAAAAATCTCTCTGAAACGGCTCGGCAGATTTCTCAATCCTGGCTTATGATGCAGTGATCAAGAGACCAAGGACAACGATAACCTCTGGTTTCCTACCCACTCACCATCCACATCCAAGCTAACAATTCTCTCTCCGTCTACCTCGGCTCTTTGTCGTCTCTTCATTTGTGTCTCTGACGTCCTTTTTGTCTGTCACTGCCAACACCAATTTCCTCACAGACAATCTCCTGCTGACAAGAGCTGTGTTAATCTGAGTAAACTGATTTTCACGCTTACAGGAGGTAAAGTACAGTATGGCTTCCTTTTTGTTATTTTTGTAACTCTGCAAGTTGCAAGTAACTCTGAAGTGTAAAGTAACATATGTTTATTCATTTCTTTCTTCTAAAACCAACCATTTCAACAGGGTTTCTCTGTTCAGGTTCAGTCGTGCTCATAGTGATAATCTCCTAATTTTTACTTGAGGAAATAGCTCCATTACTTGGGTTAGCTACATTACTTTTCAAGTCAAGATATGACGACACAATATTTCTATACTTGGATGACTGGATGGTCAGTGTTGGGAAGGTTACTTTTAAAATGTATTCCATTACAGAATACAGAATACATGCCCCAAAATGTATTCTGTAACGTATTCCGTTACGTTACTCAATGAGAGTAACATATTCTGAATACTTTGGATTACTTAATATATTATCATGCTGTTTACAACTACGTGAATGTTGTTTACTGTTACTGAAGGTTCGCGGCTCCGAACCGTAGTAAAGGGACCTCTGACTAATACGGTGGGTTCTGTGTCGGGCTCGTAGCCGAAAAATAGCTTTACTTTGTTGTCTGGGTCAACTTTGCTTGCAAGAGACAGAGAGAGGCGTTGAAAGGCTGCTCCAACAGAACTTATTGTTTTGGACGAAAACACGAACACGGTGTACAGTGGAGTCTTAATAGCTTACTTACAACTGGGCTCGTCAGGCGCTCTTCTTGGCTGCAGTGGTTATTATTATATTTACATGCTTCCAGCTCCTTTTGCTCGATGACAGCTCGTACTTTTCCTTTTTCTCCCTCCCTCGCTCACAGACACATAACGTGTATGGCAGTCCATTCTCCCTGCAGCACGGACTACACCGCCCATGATGCTACATTCTTTAGAGCTATACCTGTAGCATTCTGCTTATTAGCTTAGCACAACAACAACAAAAAAGCGCTCTCTCACCCAGGAAACACAGAAAGAGAGAGAGCGTCACCCTGTAACCATGGCAACCGTAACGCTGCCGCCTGGAACAACAGAACGTAGCTGTCAAGCAAAACCCAAACAGTCCTGACCTGCGACAATATGAAACAGGGAAGTACCGCCGTGTAATCCATTTATTTCAACAAAGTAACTGTATTCTAAATACCACCTTTTTAAACGGTAACTGTAACGGAATACAGTTACTCATATTTTGTATTTTAAATACGTAACGGCGGTACATGTATTCCGTTACTCCCCAACACTGTGGATGGTTAAGTTCTGGGTTTTATTTTTGCTGTTTACATTATTTCAGTGTCATTAAAGACAAGTGAAATCCTTAATTTTTCATTCAAACTTGAGAATAAAAATACATTTTTTAATTTAGAAGGACCTTCAGTGATCTCATATTTAGGATAGGATGTTTTTGTCATTTGAAGAATGAAACTTTGAATTCATTGCCTTTCCACATGTCTTGATTTGCAATTGTTTGTGCAGTGCACCATGAATTCCTATTGCGGTTTCTCTTATTTTACTTTTTTATATTACCTGCAAAGATCCTATTAGTCCATCCTACTTTATATTTTCATACATTCTAAATTACATTCAGCTGTTGTTTTCAACATCATTTGCCAAAAAGGAATGATTGATCAAATCATATAGAAAATAACAATATGAATCTAGGAGAGATACTAATTTGTGATTTATATTCCTTTTCCTCAGTGAAAGTTTGTAATTAATCATGCATTTTGCTACAGTCATGTCATTAAATGAAAGCTGCTCATAAGTTATTCTTAAGCAGTAAGCCAAATGTAACTGTCTTATTGCATACACAGCTTCCTAAAGTAGCTCTTCTTTTAATTATATGAACCTTGAGCTTCTTCCTGTCAGCCAACAAATGACATAATCTCAGTAGGTAACTCTGCAGCTTCATCTTCTAAAATTTACATAGCTTTACGAAGTGTTATGAATACATTTTCATCTCAAATCCATATCAGTCACTGAATCTGTGCACATTTAATCACTTGGCTGATTGAACTGCCTGCTGCTGGCAGTTTATTGTGGTAAACCAGCAGTGTATGGAGGTGACGAATTAATGGAGAGCCTAACGGCATTACAGGATGGTAATGGAGCTTTTTTGTGCATCAGTGGTTCCAGGTTCACCAGGCTAATGGGGTATTACTTGTCTAAGACAGTGATGACATGTAATGTGCTATAGAGAGATGTGAGGAGGACAGGATGAAGCATGTAGGAGACAATAGGAGGGTGAAGAAATGCAGAACTAAGAAGGGAAAACAGAGGAAACGAGACGGAAGCATTATCTGGATACTGTTTCTGTTCTCACTTCTCATAAGTATAGTTAACGTTTGATGACACTGATGTTTGGTTTTAATTGCAGTCAACTACTCATTGCCGTTGATCAATTGCAATATAAACCCAAAGCAGAAGGTTAAGGATCTGGTTGTGTGGAATATTAAACTAGATGAGGGAAATCGTGTGATGACCTTCATGGAAACAAAACCAAATGCTCCACACTACTTTCAAACTGAACATACTCTGTGGTCTGGCAGGATGATGCAAGGTGGTGACCGCCAGACCTTCTGTCTTTATATTTGTTTACCTACATGTTTAGTGTCACAGGAAGTGGGTTGGGGGTGACTATTCTACTTCAGAAAATGAATCTAGCCCCTTTAGACGGGGTGAAACCTGAAACCTTGAAAATGCAGAGGATAAAGCTTTCTGACATTTTTTAATGTCGTACTTTGACTGAAAACAAAAGCAAAAAGCAGTTGTAAGAGACAGAGGTTTGGTTTCTAGTTCAGCTCCAGGAAGAAAGGTGGGACAGAATGACTCGGAGAGCAGGTGACTTTGCAGCCTGTGCATGGCACACAGAACAGACCTAGAGAGCTGTGAACCGTCCAAAGGAGACTTTGCTAAACCTTCCTGATAGGTCAAGTGTATCCATGCTCTTTACAAAGTGCACAATGTTGAGTTCGTGTGGTGTGTATCCAGAGGAGCAAAGAAAAGTCAGGTATTCACAGCAGCCTGTCTATCATTTATACTGAGAAGAACGAACTGCTATGGAAAAGACTCAAAGACCTTTCTAGTGGCCAAAAGCTGTGTGTGTGTCCTGCTTCTTGCTCCCTTGCTTCATATATAAGACAGATTTTATTGATTCTCACTAGTGAAAATGCCCCTATATGTCATTTCAGGGAGGCTCAGAATCAGAATACTATTCAATCCCTGAAGAAATTATGTGCTCACCATTGCTCCAAGAAATTAGGGACAGTAACTAAACTATATTAAGCAATACAACACATTCAAAAGTTACTAAATGTAACAAAATAGCTCTAATTATAAATATATCGCTATTAGACTGTAGTAGCTGTTAGACTGGAGGAACAAATAATATAATAAACTCAAAAACCCTGGGTCAACGACCCAGGCATCCTAACACAATTTGTACTTTGCATTGTCTTTTTGTTGTGTTTCTGCTCACTGTTGCACTGAAGGTCGTCATGTGGGCAATTTTTCACCCGAGCTAAAATTAATTTTAGCCGCCTGCCTCTACCTCTGTCTCTCTCTGTCTGTTTGGAGGAAGAGGACGATAAATCAGATAACTAAACTTTTCCTTTTGTCTGTGGGGGCAAAGACACTTGCAGTGGTAATAATAAAAAAAATTAAATAAATAAACAAAAAACTTCATTTTTGCTGAAGTAAGACTGTAACTCTTTTTAGTGCTGTGTCATCAGTTACGCTGAATTGTTGTTTCGTTTTTGCAGCTTGGATTGTTTTGTTAATAGCTCTGGAGTTAGCACTTTGCTTGACAGTCTTAGCATAGGCAATGTTTCACAACTATGACAAAGTCTGCTATCAGAACATATCATTTTATTTTATTATTTTTAGAATTGTTCTACCAAATCTTGGAAACACACAAACAAGAAAAAAAAGCATTTTTTATTTATTCTAAATAAATGCTTTTCCCCCCAAAAAAACTTAGAGTTAGGGTTAGTTAAGACTAAGACCTCCAATGTTAAATGTTTTTAAAACTATTTTACCATTATAAAAATGGAATAAAGGCATTTTGAGGTGGGCGCTTTTTAAATTTTCTTTGAAAAGGATTAATCTGAAACGCTAATGAACTGCTGAGCACATGAGAGATGAGAGATGTGCACACGGAAGAGACAAGAAGCTACATGATAAACAGAGATCACTGAACATCAATGAAATTCGGCAACTTGAAGTGACGGGAAGCAAATTAATAGTGGAGTAAAGTGGATCGGTAATAGGTTAAATTAATCTGAACAGTGAGCTTCAGGTTTGAGGCCAGCATTAGGAGCGAAGGATACTGTTAATTGAAAATATGTTACCTGAGCAATGATAGCATGGAATGTTAAATAGAGACCAGCTGTCTGCCAGAGAGCAATATTATACATAGACAGGGTTTCAAGAGTGAAGATAAATTTATGGTCATATTGGCTCCGACAACACCAGAAAAAAGGCAGTTTAGCAGTGGTATAGAAGTAGAAGTAGAAACAGGAAGAAAAGATATCAAGTTGGGTTTTTTTCCCCCAGTTTGCTCTTGAACGTCTGTTCCAGAACATCGCCTATCAAGCTGTCGCAATCTGCAGTTCATGAAAGCCAAAATGATCCCAAAGCCTGGTGTGCACCAGCACTTTTGGCCACGGTCCATGAGAGTGACAACATCAAGAACAAACTGGGCTTACGTGTAAGAGAGACTTGTTAAACTTGCATTCCCTGCACGGTTCGGTCTGTGTATCACAAGGCACCTCCATATCTGAAAAATGAAGCCAACAAAGTGGCAAACACTAAAGGCTGGTTCCAATCAATCACCACTGTCTCCCAAGCTAAAATGCCCAACTTTATAGCATAAGAAATTATTACTATTATAAAAAAAACTGACAGCCTGTTATAGTTTTGGCCTCTATTTATAGTTTTGCCCATTATAACAACTGATCTAAAGAAAAATCAATCTCTATAACTGAATAAAGAGTATTACCACACTGATACTGTCTTCTAACACAAGCAGCTGGAGCCAGTCTTTTAGGCCTCATTCACTACTTTGAGTCATTAAACCTGCTGATGGTGCCCTTTGGAGCATTCTAATGGTCCACAAAGCACTAATGAGTCAATGTGTGCCTGTGCATTTTACACATATGGTTTATGAATAAATCTACAGAACATAACTGTGACTACATACACCGTTTATACTGGTGTTCATGTGTGTGTATTGTCCAGTTATTACTCATGGTGTAACAGAGGGTGGTACAATAGATAAAGGATATCATGGTGGGACGGTTAGGATTGGTGGGAATTATGCACACTTGGTGAAAGTATAGACATTTTATACTTTAAGTAGAAGTACAAGCACTACTGTTTGTAAATACTCCAGTAAAAGTACTGATTTAACTTCTTTACTCAAGTAAAAGTAAAAATGTACAGTCTCTGAAATATACTCAAAGTAACAAACTAAAGGGTAGCTCTTTGGAGGATGTTTCTATCTTTGTGCAAACCTAACACAACCTTTTGCCATTAAAACATTATAATAAGAAAATATCAGTAGATAAGAATACAAACTTTATTCTAACTTTTTCTATTCTGCTTATAATCAGCTTGAATCTGAAGAAAAAGAAGAAAAAGAAAAAATATCTATTTTCTGTTGCTTACACTGTAGAGGGTGCATTGCCTCTGAACAGCAGTGAGTGGGATTCAGCCGATGGGGGAACCCTAAAATTGGTTGTAATTGCTCAGTTTGAGGAAAAGAATCACAACTCACAAGAATTTCTATTGAGAGCTCGAGTAGATTTTCTTAGTGCACAGGCTGTGATCAGCTGACCTGCTGCTCTTTGTGGATGTAACTGAATTTAACCAGATGTCAGCAGATGTTTCATGAGCTGTCCTGGCTGATTTCCATCCTCTGCACTGACAGTACACTGTTTATGCTGTCTTTTTTCTAGATGGTATAAAGGTGAAATTCAGTGGATAAATATAAGCATCATCAGCTAAAATGCATATGAATCTCTGCTACACTTGATGTAATCTACCTCCGACCATGAAACCAGTGCACCAGTCGCACACTGCAGGTTAGTGCAGGATAAACAGATTAGATTAGTTTAGTCTACTGTGATGGACTTAAAGTAAAGAACAGAGTATTAACAGTTAGTCTACTTCAGTTTGTTTTGCATGTTTCACACTATGAAAAAACACAATGTCACATGTTCAAACCCAATATCTGATTTAAAAACATGATTACTTTAAATTTCCAGCTTATTAAACACCACTGAGCAGTTCTTACCTTTAAGTATAACATCTCTTCTTCGTCTCCTGTCCTGTCTTTCTAAATTTCTCCATCTCTAAGTGAAGTTCGGTCTCTTTCTTTTCTCTCCCTGTGAAATACAGCAGTTGGATCTTTAGCTAGCAACACACTGTGAGACAAACTCTTTGTTGAGCTGATAGAAATGTTGCATTTTAAATTACCTGACACTTTTAAAAAGTCACTCCCTTTATGTTTGCTCTTCTTTTATAGAGCTAACTAGATGCTGAGTTGTGGCATAAAACAGGCAAAAACAAAACATAAAACACCATCCCACTATAACCCCTGACTTTGACACACATCATCTCTTTTTAAGCGACATCTTCTGGTGATTAATAAACGAACATGAGTGTCATTCATTTGTTTCTGTTTGGGCTCAAATCGGTTTGATGTTCGAAGGCTTGAAATGACGAAATAATAACTCCTCCCAATTGCGTTAAAGCAAAAGTAACTATAACCTTTTTTGAAATGTAAAAGTACAAATATTTGTTTAAAAATGTAAGCAGTAAAAATAAAAAGTATTCAGAAAAAAAACTACCAAAGTAAAGTATAGATACCTGAAAACTGTATCTAAGTACAGTAACAAAGTATTTGTGCTTCGTTAATTCCCACCTCTGGAATTATGGTTAAATGTACAGGAAATTATGTAATTCAGTGCAAATACAGTCCACTGTGGGTTTTTGGTGTTGTGATATTCTTGTACTTGTTTTAAGATAAGATAAGATAAGACTTTATTGATCCCACAATGGGGAAATTTTTGCATCACCTCAGCTCAGGTACAGATATATGAAGGAAATACAAAAATACAAATAAGTACAATCAATGAAAAAAAGTAAGATAATACGCTATATACAATGGTAGCATACACAGTATGTGATTATGGATATAGTTGGAAATATGGAAGACAAACTATATAGCTTGGAAGGTCATGGAAGGTCCATTATGCATGAGGTGGTGACCGTGGATGTTCACAGTGTCCAGTGACTTATGACATCATGATTGAGGAGTTATAGAGTCTAACTGCTGTTGGGATGAATGATCTGCGAAAGCGCTCCTTCCTGCAGCGAGGGTGTTTCAGTCTCTGACTAAAGGAGCTGCTCAGCCCACTCACATACTCATGCAGTTGGTGATGTGGGTTGTTCATGATGGATGTCAGCTTTACTAACATCCTCCCCTCACCAACCACCTCCACAGACTCCAGGGGACATCCCAGCACGGAGCTAGACCTCCGCACCAGTTTGTCAATCCTGCTCCTGTCCCTGTCCGTGCATCCACTCCCCCAGCAGGCCACTACATAGAAAAGGGCAGATGCTACCACAGTGTCATAGAATGTCCTTAACAGAGTCCTGCAGACTCCGAAGGACCTCAGTCTCCTCAGCAGGTGGAGTCGACTCTGGCCCTTCTCATACAGGACGTCTGTATTTGTAGTCCAGTCCAGTTTATTGTTGAGGTGAACACTCAGGTACTTATAAGAGTCCACTATCTCAATGTCTTTCCCTTGGATGTTCACCGGTGTTGTTTTAGGCAGCAGGATTTTTAGTAAATTTAGTCTCTGCAAAAAGTCAACATGTACTTGAAAGATGTAGGAAGAGACAAACTCAAATGACTGAAAATTGCTTCCAAACAGGGGCGACATTAACGTATTAAATTGCAGCAAACAGCTGAAATTGGGTCCTTCATGTGCATTAAATGATTATCAAGAAGTGGTGACAAAACCCAGCCAGATGAAAGGACTGTATTCACTTTGGGACACACAGTGAACAGCCTGTTTAATGCATTCCTGTCCCTTTGTAAATTTGTCATTTCTTGCATTTCATTCTGTTGTGTGCACGGAGTGATAAGGGAAATGGAAAAAGGAGGCTTGGATCTTTTCCCAGTTTTTAAAAATGATTTTCCCCTTTTGTTGTTCTTCATTTGAGAAGGTCTTGCATGCTCTAAAAAATGTACTTTATCTGAGATTCTTTGAAGGTCCAGTGCATGTCATGAATTATTTGCATTACTGCTGAGCCTTTGTAAATCATACAAAGATTTTGAATAATATACAAGCAACTGATGGCTACATTTTCACTTTCTAGAGCAATCAAAGAAGCTCCAACACCAAAGGGTTTATCAGTGGAAGCTACTTTGTCAGGAAGCTAAATATAGACTGAACTTCTTTAAGTTTTTGTCCCATTTTTTCTCCGTAGACTTGCTCACCTTGTGAAAATATTTGTAAAAAGGTAGAAAACATATAAAGCAGAATGTGTGCAGTGAAGACTCCTTTTGAAATATATCAGCAGTGATGCAAGCTTACATACCACAACATGACTGATCAATGCATTTTTTCAAAAGGAGCAGAGCTTAAATGGATGCGAACTCATATATAATCATGTCATTACAGTCAGAGTGAAACCTCTGAAGAAAGCTTCTGCGATTTCCTCTCCGTTGCAGTCGGGGAAAAAAAAATCCTCTAAATGTTCTTCAAAGCCTTTTCACTTTTAGGAGTGCAGCTGCTCCAACGCTGCCATTTAGTATTCTGTTTATGACTGTGGAATCAGAAACTGTGTCATTTTCACTGCTCTGCACAATCAAAGCCAATCCGAAAGCTGTGATTACATCTTAAAAACAAACATTACAGTTTTCTGTCAAACCTGCAGTGGGGTCTGCCGGTGATTTGGGTTCTCTTGTTTGTCCAGATAAACCTGAGATTGAGAGGTTTACCTGTCATCACCGCCTCATGCATATATAATCTTAGAGTAATCAGCAGTTGGAACAGCCTCTGCATTGCTCCGTTAACAGAATGAAATGGAAGTTGAGACACCGGCTCAGTGAACTGTTGCCCAAAGAAGCCAACTGTGGTTGGACTGCAGAATCACAACTACTGTCAGACTAACTTTACCTAATTTCTACGAGGACGCTGATGAGCCACATCTGAAATTTCATCCTGTTCCTGTATAGAAGGTTAAATAATGTGATCCTAAATCTTGTGAACCAGCTCCAGTCCCACCAGAATCTGTTTTACTTTAAAGGTAATAAAATGTCATAAATTACACGGTACCAACAAATATATGCATGATATACAAGCATACATTCACTGCAGGCATGAGGTGTTCAGATGTAGTCTTACCATCAGCAAGAAATTACAGAGTCCATGTTTGCTGCCTGCTTTCTTCAGCTCCTCTAGACACTTGTCATTTTAGCTTCAGTCTGATGCCGTTTCAAGGCAGACAGCTCATCATGTTGAGTGACATGAGGGGATGTGAGCCACTGAGGTCAAGTGTAATGGGAGTCACGCTTTCAATGGTGCAAGGCAGAAAGCTGCATGAAGTAGTTTTAATCATAATAATGTGCTTTGATTTCTTTCTGTGGGGAAGTTATCTGTATATTTGTCCCCCTTCAGGGAGTGTAAAGGTCAAGGGCAGATGCAGCAGCACAACTGCAAGACATTCACAGTCTAGGACACTAGATCAGTGGATATGCTTTCCAAATAAGCCCAGACTTCCTGATCAGCAAACGCCTTCGTTGCACTGGCTGTCCTCTACTGGCCTCCAGCTGAATCTGGTTGACTTTAAGGTTTGAGTCCTTGCTGCTGAATAAATAACTGGATTTTCCCCAAGTGTATATTGCAGAACTTTCATCATCCTTTAGATCTATACTGAAAGCGTTTTCAAATGTAAAATAGACATAAAAGTCTGTCGGTTTCAGGGGACTTCAGCCTTATCATTCAGGGCTGAAATAAAAATGCATTGTGTTTAACTATGTAAACGATGTAAGTTACATTATAGGAGCCACAAAATATCTGTGATAAAAGCATAAATTAAATAACTTTACTTGTTTTGTCTGCTTGGTTAGGAAAGTGCACACATCACCGGAAGCATCACCGGAAACATTTTTTTAAGAGACATGATTTAGCAATGTTACTTATATTGATTTAGGCCCAGGAAATGCTAAAAAGTTTAATACTTTAATATAAGTAAATCAGTAACCAAAACTTAGACAAGTATTCTCAGGTTTACGAGCAAGCAGGAATGCCAATAAGTGCTGAAATGTTTAGTTATGCAAAAAGACTCTGCAACCTACGATCTGTTTCCTGAGAAGGTAGATGAATTCCACAGTAACGACCAATCTCCCTTCTCCTTGCTGGATACCAGTGACTGTGTTTGGCCCTTGTAAAGCAGCGTATTTCCTGCACGCAGAAAAGAGTGGGAATAGCAAACAGGCACATTGATAATGGGATGGGTTTTCCAAAGAGGATCCTGAGCAAAGGAGAAGAAAGGAGCATGGATGTTTCATAGATTACTTGGCACCAGCAGATATTATAACCTGAGCAACACAATACAATTAGATGAGGTCAACAAACTGCAAATGAGTAGTGGAGACGTTTGAGCTTAAATACCAAGCTTGATTGTAAATGGATGATACTTGTACTTACCAAAGGTTTTCAGGGACCACACCTGCTGTCAGATATGATAGTTTGTTGCCATTCATCCCCACACTTGCACAGGCAAGTGTCTTTGTCTTGCTGTGATATTATATTGACATTATGACTTGCCTTTGAGAAGGTCATGGTCCTCCAAGAACATCCTAGCCACAAAACCTGGATAAGTTCCACCAGTGACTTGTGGTGACTGCTGATTTGGTTATTATGGACTTTAATGATTAATTAATTCACAGATTGCTTTACTAACCCAAATTACAAGATAACACCAAAACTAAAGACATGCAATGATTAGTAAATTGAGAGAACCACTATTGCCTAGATGTTTTGTGCATCACATTCCACTTCTGAAACCATGCTAACTATGCGTGGGGAGCAGGTGGTTGATTGTTTTTTATATCTTCTGCCTCCCTTTCCACACTGAGCCATGGAGATCTGATGAAGTTTAATTAATGATTTGATAACTATCGATGCATTAAGAAGGATGAAGGCGTGAAATACCACTGAGGAGCATGGCTAAGCGGGATTTCTTTCCACCTGCTTCTCCATATGCTCTGCATCTTCTTGTGTTTACCCTCTCTGTCGTTGTCCTGCCTTCTTTGTTTTCCATCTGTCTCACTGTTTCATTCAGTGTACCTCCTGCTAGCCGGCTTATCTCTCTGTTTTTAACAAACTCACAGACACACGCCTCAAGCAGCAGGCGGTATGAAACTTTGTAGGAAATCTGCGAAGAGCCTCGCAGTCACTTTGGTGTCAGAGCTAAAAGGATGCAGGGAGAAGAGTGTGTTATTTTGTCTCATTAAAAAACAGCCGTGGTTCCACTTGTATCAGGACAGTGTCAACGGTGCATCAGTGATACTATCTGGGAGTCAACTTGGATGAATAAACAGCTCTGCACAGTGAGAGTAACACACGATTACCAACTGTGGGGCTGTATCTGTACTATCTGACCTTATCTGTGTGCTAGTGTGTGTAACAGTAAAAGGAGGAATGTGTGTTTTTCACCATTGGAGGTGATAACAGTGCATATATAAGTGTAACAATATATATTCTGTGCACAGTTCAAATCTAACTTTATAAATGTTAAAATTGTGACATAACTGAATAACTTTAAAGCTTAATTAACAGGCTGATTCCTAACCCATATTTACACCTTGAATTACAATGAAATCTTCTGAACACCTGTGATAAATAAATGTGTATGTATTATTGTTTACAGTTTAACTGTAAATGGGCCCATTTGTTAAGTCAGTCGTTCCCAACTTACTCCCCAACTTCAGATGTTGAAATACAGAAATCCCAACTGGGATCATCATGCCAGCTTAAGCTTTTTTTTCCTTCTTGAAAAATTAATGTTGACCTTCTTGAGATTTGCTTGTTAACGTCGGTTATTCATTAATAGATTCATTTCCACCAGGTAAATCTGACAGCCAGTGCTTCATTTTATTTGTTTCCTGCAACTGATCATGTATGACTTGAGGTTCAAAAGTTTTTTCATTAGTTCAATTTCTTCTTTTATTATTAAACAATCTGTTACGTGCCAAGAGGTGTGGCTTTGCTTTTGTGTTCTATTTATCTTTCAGGAGTCAAGCCTCCACCTATTGGCCAGTTCGAAGTTGATTGGCATGTGTCTATTGGCTGGTCTGGGGCAGTCGGCCAATCACACGCCGAGGATTACTACAAATGAGCAGCTCCTTGGCCAGCTGGTGGCTGCTGGCTTCTGCTATGACAAACATTTGCGAACAGCCTTCTTTGTATTATTGTGTGGTGGGAGGCTGGACAGGTAAGCTGGGGTACCCTATACACTGGTTGCAGGCGTTAAACTGTTAGACACACTAGGTTATGCGGTTGATGCCACTTTTGGATGTTTTCACTGACCTTTTGTCGAGCAGCTAGGTAGGCCTTTTGTTTTGCATTTTTGTTTTAGTTAGGCCCTGGGAGCTCTCGACCTCTTTTTGTTTTTATTACTTTCTTTGATTTGGCTCAAATTGTATGAAACCGATGACAAATTTAAAAGAAAAATACTTAGAAGCATATTTATTGTAAATTACTTCTTGTAACCAAATTGCCGGTGTCTACACAGGAACTTTGAGGAATCAATACTTTAAATGCACCCGTCCTTTTCATTACTTCCCAAACTACCAGGGGATGGAACGTCACCTGTCTGGTGAGGATGGAGCCTGAACTAGTGCGTGAGGCTAGATATAGTCAAGCTCACCTCAATGCTGTGAATCCTGGAGAGGAGGTGATCTTTATTCCAGTCTGGGTTGCATTCAGAAAAAGCGGCATGTTGGTGGTATGTTGGCGTCAGTTTTTACCAGTGGATTTGAAGGGGATGACTGATCATGGATCAACTGACTGATGGATTGATGGATGGATTTCCAAACAAGGCACAAAAATTCCAAACCAAACCACAATCCAAACTAGATTATATCAGGAAAGGGATGGAACTTGGACAGAGAAGGACACAGTGAGGCTGCTTTTGGTGTGCCAAGGTTTCAACAATGAAATACTCATAGAATTAAAGCTGAAAGTCTGCACTTCATATCATCTCCATCCCCTTAAAATACTCTGTTGTACTGTGAAGAAGCCAAACAAATTAAGGCCCTAATCGTACATGACATGAATTACACCTATTCTCAGTGAATTGCAATGCTAATCATTACATTAGTTACAGCTGTACATTATGGTATGTATCATGTCAGTATAAACCACTTTAAAAGCACTTCATAGCAAGGGTTATTCAGAATAAACTATTTGGCAAAAACAAGAACATATTCTGTATGCAAATGTTTGCATGCCAGAAATGTAGAGGTGGCAGCTGCACAATAACAAAAGAAAAAGAGAAAACTCTCCAGCTTAGGATGATTAGTTATTAAAATTCCTGAATTTGCATTGTGTAGTGTTGTACTCTGCCTGCTTGAACTAACTGGACTGCCAATAGAGAGGCACTTGCTTCAGTTCTGGCTTGGCTTCCTCATTATGTTCAATATTTCATATTCTGTTTGATTATATATGCACAGAAAAGGGTTCACTGGTACATGTTTCCATCACACCATCTATGTCAGCTGGGAACCAGGTTCTGAGTTGATATTTCAGAGAATAAGAGGATGACACATGTGGAATTACTTCCATAAAGTAAAAAACAAACAAACCATAAAACCACAAATATCCTCATTGCAAGTGTCAGTCTAGATGCTGGACATTTTTGGCTTGGCATTCTCTCCACTTTGCCCTCATCTGTGTCTTTTTTCTCTGTGGTTGGCAGTGCGAAGAGGAGCCATCTGTTTGGGAGGAAAGCTCATCCTTTGGCTGTCTCTTTGTTGTTAGAAATAAAACATCCCCTGTGCTTATGCTTTTTTTTTTCCTGATCTTTGAAATCTGAAAGTGCCACATGTTTCACAATCGTTGCTTGCCCAGATTTTCAGGTTAGATTTGTTGAAGATGTATGGAAATACAGTATGTAAGGCAAAAGCAGAGTTTGTACAATTCTAATGAGCTTGATAATCAATATTTGATATGACCACCTTTATTATTTAACAGTCTGAATTCTCTTAGGAAAGCTTTCTTAGAATTTCTCAAAGAAGTCTTTAGGAATAGCTCTCAATGATACTTGACATTTCAAGTTTGTCTGTTTTCTGTTACAATATCACAACACTACTTCACTAATGTTAAGTCTCAGGCTACGAGGAGGCCAGTCCATTGTGTGGAACACTGTTACTTAAGTTCAGGTATGCTTTTACTAAATTGGCTTTCTGGTTTAGATCAACGGTCCCCAACCTTTTTTGCACCACGGACCGGTTTATGCCCGACAATATTTTCACGGACCGGCCTATAAGGTGTCGCGGATAAATACAACAAAATAAAACTAGTACCGGTACCGAAAAAAAGAAGATTTATTCATAACACACGTGAAAAGACCCAGGAAAACAGAGTTAATGATAAAAACGATAACAAAATAAGACTGAAAACCGATAAAAACCCTGAAAACCATACATTTCACACCTGAGCCTCAACTCTCGCGGCCCGGTACCGGTCCGAGGCCCAGGGGTTGGGGACCGCTGGTTTAGATAATTTAAATGTTGAAAACTGAATCAGACAACTTTTCAGATTATTTAGCATGTCACACTTTTCTGTTTAGAGAATTCCATCAATTTCGACAGAGCATGGACCATGTTTTACAGATGTGTGCCGATCTCATCGTTGTTCCTTTCTCTGGACCTCCCCCCATACGAATTAATGATGATTTAAACCAAAAACTCTCCATTAAACCAACTGCCACTGACTTCCAGTGCTTGTGTAATGTTTCCCCTCCTTCATGCCAGCCACCCTCCCACAGATACCATTTCTGACAGTAGTTGATCACCTAAAGGACCACATGAATCTGTCAGGTGTTCCTCGTGTGTCAGGTGTTTGCTGTTTTTTTTTTTTCTTTCCCATTTTGTATTTTCTTCAGCTAGGTTGTCTATTACATATAGACACTGGTTCATCCCTTGAGGTAGGGGCCTTTTTTAACACTTGAATAACTAATAATTCAGTTTTAGGTGGCTTAAGAAATGACAAAAATAATGTTTCTCAGAAAATGGTAGAAAAGAAGAAGCCTGAAAAACACTCAACACTGCAAAATAGTTTTGTTGCTAGTCCAAAGAATCTCCTCATCCTATTAGCTAGAAAACAAAAACTTTCCTTCTCAAAATTATTTTTGCTCTCAGACATTTTAACGATCACCAAAAAATATATAAGAAGACAAGAGTGTGCTTTTAAAGTCCCATTCTTCTGTTTTTTAGGTGGGAATAATGACATAGAGTATATTTATGCCCAGACACAGTCCTATTTGTTTGCAATAATTGCGCCAGTAAAACACCACTTGACAGTGAGTTGGTATATATTGCTTATTTAACAACATCAGCAAAAACTGGATGTCCAGCTTCTAAACTCCAATATAATCAAAGAATCACGTCATCTTTATTTAGACAGACTCCACTGGTGGGCCACCATCTCTGAGTCTCAGGAGGGAATTAAGAAACCTGCTGTATATGTAAAATAAAGAGTACCATACCTCATTAAAATGATGCTTTGGCACAAGCACTGATTTCTTCTAGATCATCTCATTATTTAATTAAGGTAACGGTGCATAAAGTTATAGAGATACCTGGATACGGAGAGACCTGGATGGAACAGTGCTGAGTTTGTTTACAGAAACACCAACATGTGACAGCGCTTTGCCTGCTGTTTACTGCATGAGCACATTTTGGCATTGCTTGCTGTCAAAGAATCACTATAAATATAAACTTGCATTAAAGTTCTACGAAAGCAAATTAAGTTAAAAACAAATTATCCACACAAGGCAGCATATGTTGATATTTTCATTTTATACACAGAAGGTGACAGACTGTCACATCTTTCTGATGAAAGTAAACTGACCACAAAGTTTTGCAGAAACTGCTGTGCTTGACAAATCTGAGATGCAGCTCGTGTTAGAACCAACCACTGGTGTAAGAAGTAAACTTTCAACATGTCACTACAAGGATTTTACTTCCCTTTTTTCCAAACTCTTCAGCTAAGACAGGCCACAGAGTCAAGCTCTGCCATAATCCCAGAAGACCAGGCCAATATGACCTCATGTAAGGTGATAACTCTGCCGATTTCCCTCAATGCATCCGAGTAATCTAGAGCTATTTACGCTTCTTGAGCCCGCCTGCAGCTGATGCAGAGCTACAAGCCACGTTGCCAGCCACCTCTGCCCCAGCTCTGACTTTTTATGTAGAAAAAACATTAAATGAGAGAGATTCTGCTGAAAATGTTTATATTAACCTCCAATTGATAAGATTCTTTGATTTATTTTCATACTTATAATCTGAACTGAACTGAAACTCAACTGAAAACAACTGGCTTTTTATAGCAAGTGAAGTTAATTAGCAGAATCTAAATCTTAGAGTCTGTAATCCACGTTACTTAACTGAAACAGGAGCACAGCAGCTTTCAAATAGTCCTGTCCATCTGAGTTACAGAAAATGATGTTAAAAAATTGGTTGGTAGAAGCATTTGCTGTTTAATGTACATAATTTAATAGAGCACTTTGTTCTGCCCTGGTAAGTCCATAATTTCCTGTTGGATAACCTTTAAAATTCTGTGTATATTACTCAGTATTTGAGTACCACTGTGGCTTCATTAGCTGCCATTTATTTCCCTAATTGTAGTTTTAACAGGCTCTCCATTATAGCACCCTGTGTTTTGCAGAAGTGCCAGGTTTTATCTAATCATCTTGCCCTCGGCTTGAACAGTAACTCCATAAAAGGTTATTGTGCTTTGGGTCATTGAAAACCTTTCACGGGTAATTATGATTTTTTTTCCCTTTTTTTTTTCTGAGCTGCTTACATTCAAAAAAGCCACGAACCAACAACTCTGTCTTCCACAACAGGCCCGAATCCTCCGAATGGGAAGCTACCTAGAACAGATTATGTCTCCCCGTTTAAATCCTTAGGAAGAAGCTATATTTTGTAATAATTTAGTCAAGAGGAGTCAATCACGAGGACCATGAGGTGAGTTTGCAATGTTGGTCATCAGCGAATGTTATTGATATAAGTAGTGTTGGGGAGTAACGGAAGACATGTACCGCCGTTACGTATTTAAAATACAAAATATGAGTAACTGTATTCCGTTACAGTTACCGTTTAAAAAGGAGGTATTTAGAATACAGTTACTTTGTTAAAATAAATGGATTACACGGCGGTACTTCCTGTTTCATATTGTGGCGGGTCAGGCCTGTTTGGGTTTTGTTTGACAGCTACGTTCTGTTGTTCCAGGCAGTGTTGCCAACTCCTTAGTAAGGAAAATCGCTATTGGCTGTCCTAAAAGTCGCTAAAAGTCGCCAAATGACGTCATCACCTAATTTGCATAATTTGTCATGCTAATGTAATTGTAACCTACGTTGTTGGAGAGAGAAATAACGTTGTGGAAGAGACATAAAGTGAGTAAAAAACGTCCTAAATGCAGTTAGAATTTATTTAGAACTACAAATTAAATTTATTTTAGCAATTATTGTTTTTTAATGTCACAATTCCAACCCTGCTCCTTTATCCAGACCTGGACTGGCAAAAGTGACCCGAAATTGGCGCTCTGGTGGAGTTACTTTGTGTGTGAGAGTGTGTGTTTATAAGTAGTTTTAAACCTTGTGATCCACAAAACAGCCTAACAGTAAAAGAAGAACTCATGCGCGATTCATTTGCAGTTTGGACGCACAGGTGTGAACGTCTCCTGCCCTGATAGCAGCTGGGGGAGGACTATCCTCCACCCGTGAGCGCTTTGGCACGGGTGAGGCGCCCACGGCAGCACCGCTGCTTGTTGAGAGTGAGAGCGATACGCGTTTTCACGTCAAAAAGTCGTCATAAATAAGTCTCCAATAATACCAGAAAAAGTCGCCAGATTTGTCGCTAGTCGCTTTTTAGAAAAAGAGTCGCTAAGGGGGTCTGAAAACTCGCTAAATATAGCGACAAAGTCGCTAAGTTGGCAACACTGGTTCCAGGCGGCGGCGTTACGGTTGCCATGGTTACAGGGTTACGCTCTCTCTCGTTCAACGCCTCTCTCTGTCTCTCGCTAGCAAAGTTGACCGAGACAACAAAGTAAAGCTATTTTTCAGCTACGAGCCTGACACGAACCGACGTATTAGCCAGAGGTCCCTTTACTACGGTTCGGAGCCGCGGACCTTCAGTAACAGTAATAAATCACAGCAATAGTACATTCATGTAGTTGTAAACAGCATGATAATATATTAAGTAATCCAAAGTATTCAGAATACGTTACTCTCATCGAGTAACGTAACGGAATACGTTACAGAATACATTTCGGGGCATGTATTCTGTATTCTGTAATGGAATACATTTTAAAAGTAACCTTCCCAACACTGGATATAAGTAGGCACATTTTCCAAAACTAGTGTTTTTAAATAAAACAGAACATCTAAGGGCATGTTGATGGCTAAATAACTACAAAGTCCAAGGACTGAATCCAGACTGAGACGTTTGTTGCATGTTTAAAACTCTTTGTCTCCCTCTCTCTCAAAGCAATTTTGTGATATTGGACTTTCTAGTGGTCAGGGGGATTGTTAATCTACCGTTTACGCGGTGCCACGTGGTGCTGTTTGGTCTGATGTTGCCCGTTTTTCATCAGTGGAATTGTGTGTGCATCTTTGCAGGTGCATCAAGACACCACCTGCAAAGATGCACACACAAAAGGGGGCTTCTGTTTATTTATTTATTTTTTTTACTGCCTTTTTAAATTTAGCTTTTTCCTGCTTTTTAGTTTTAAGCATTAAAGGGTGCTTGCTTTAAAGCTTTAAAGCACTTAGGTAAAGAAAAAGATTGGCTGATAACATGGCCTTTAAATTCTTTGCACTGATAAATGATGGGTTGGGAAAGACAGGCCTGTTATACTAATCCCATGAGGTGGATTTTCAGGCACAGCCACCACAGGACGTCTGTGGTGTGTAAGTGAGACACCAGAAGCTTTGAAAAAACTGTATTTTGTTCACTCAGATTGAGAATGCCCTGACCAAGCATCAGAACTTGTTAAGCGTCACCATTTGACATCCATGAGGGTAATTAAATTTTTTCCCCAATTCTTAATGAGCTCTTACTGTCTGGATCCTCAAGACAGAAAGATCAGAATTCTGGATGCAACCATGTGTGGGTAAAGCCAGCACAGATTTCACTTTTTCAGTAGCTGCAAAGTAAGTGGTGATTTAAAAAGATTTGCATTGTATATAGTATCTTCTCTGATTCAAAAAAACCTCTTTTCTAAAGACCTCACATGAAAAATCAAACTCAGGGGTTTCCAACTCCAGTCCTCAAGACTAACTGTCCTGCAGCTTTTAGATGCATCCCTACTCCAACAAGGCTGAATCAGCATGCCGTCAAGTTTGGCAAAGGCCTGATAACAAGCGATTCATTTGATTAAGGTGTCAGAACAAGGATGTGTCTAAAAGCTGCAGGACAGTAACCTTGAGGACTGGAGTTGGACACTCCTGAGCTAAGTGAAGGTAGAGTCATGGAGTAAATCTGAATGCTGACATTGGAACTCAAAAAAAAAAAAAAAAAAAATATATATATATATATATATATATATATATATATATATATATATATATATATATGTATATATATATTAGTGCCAAGCATGAACTGCACATAAATAGATTTTGGAGACAGCAGAGGTCAGCTCAGATTGTATATGCATCCCTCATCCCCTACATCCTCATTGAGTGCATTTAAAAATTAGTTCATTTTCTGCAAAAAAAAAACTTCCTGTTTGAATTAATCAGTATTTGCTTTAGTGTTGATGATTTATGTTTACTACTTGAGCGTGTAGTGTCCTCTTGTGACTTGCGGGTCATAAAAAAAATATGATGACGACAATGTTTAACTTGGGGCTTCAGAACAGTAATCTACAAAACAGCAGGTGACACGTCACAGCATTTATGTTTGTCTTTTGCAGCCTTTGATTACA
The DNA here is from genome assembly GCF_963576455.1 of Neolamprologus multifasciatus. Classification (NCBI taxonomy): domain Eukaryota; kingdom Metazoa; phylum Chordata; class Actinopteri; order Cichliformes; family Cichlidae; genus Neolamprologus; species Neolamprologus multifasciatus. Next base: position 28,229,765 of record NC_140451.1, read on the forward strand.
AATACCTAATAAGTTTCATTTAAGCTTCTTGTCCTTTGTGTCGACACATCAGAAATCTTCTTCTGCTTTTGTTGCTGTTGATGGAAGACACAGTTTCCCTATTTAATCCAGTGGGTTTTGTCAAGAATAACTGGGAATTAAAAGCAGGAAGTGAAAAGGGAAGTGAAGGGAAAATGAAAGACAATATATTTCTAAAACCTCATCTTTTCCCCTTCTTTTTTCCAAAATCATAGCTTCACCCTTGGCTTGGGAAAATAAAACGAGTTTCACCTGAAACACCCAAACCGCATTTAAATCACCACCAGCAGCTGGGTGATTTCTGCATGGCAGCAGCAGTGTGGTAAAGCAGAACCAACTAATCACTCCTAAAGTAATCCACGCTGAAAGACTTTCACGTTAGCAGAGCTGCCTATCCTTGAAGCCGTTAACATGCCTTACATGGAGCAAATAGATTTTTCTGGCCTGATTAAACTTGGCCTGCCTGTGATTGGTGCTGTTGACTGACAGTGATTTCCCAGACTGATTCTGGAGGCTGTGATTGCTTGGCTTGTTGTGTTGGCAGACACTTCATTTAAACACAGATTAGTAGAAGGGAGCATGGAATCTTTACTTTCAAAGAAAAGGTTTTCAATCTTCTCTCCACTTTTGTTCATTGTGTTCTTTGTTTTTTATAATGTCAAAAGTCAGCCAGTAACTGATGGTTAGTGAGCTCTTACAGAAAGCTCGCCGTAGCACCCACACATGGAATCAAAATGTGTGAATCTGTCACATTGTATGTAAACTTTCACATGTTTAGACTTACAGAAAAGAATTAAATTTATTGTAACCTCTTTGAAATTCAAAGAAAGAGAAGGAATAAAAGAAATAATCATTGCAATGAAGAGGATATGTCACTTACTTATGGTGAACCTTGCTGAGACCAGAGATGGGCAGTAACGCGTTACTTGTAAGGGATTACTATTGCAAAAACGGTAATTAGATTACCGTTACTTTCCCGTAGGAACGCTGCGTTACTAAAACCGTGATTTTTTTTTGCGAGAATGTCTCATGACAGTGACGTAAGCGAGTGCGACGTTCGTGACAACAGCTGTGTGCAGATCAACAATGGATCATATATCGAGTGCAGAGAGAGTATGAGCGTGCAGCGTTTAAAGCGTGGAAGTACTGACCTTATTTTGAGTTTGATTCCATAAAAAGTGACAAAAACATTAGTGTCCGTTGTGCGTGGGAAGAAAACTTCTTTTTACAGCGACGAAAAACCCCTAAACTTCCAAGCAAACACCGAGTGCGCTACGACGTATTGGGAAACTCACAGAGAAACTCGCGGATTCTTCCACTGACTGCTGCGGCACACCTGCACCAGGGTAAACCTCCGCCTAACCCCACGCCTGCTTTACAGGTGAAAATAGAGCAAAAGGACTGCTAGTCTTTGACTTTATTTATTTTCTGCTGTGTTTTACTTGCATTTATTTGAAAGAGTGAGTGTAAACACACAAAAACTATTTTATTTTATGTGCTGGAATGTGCAGAAAATAGGTTTAAATGTTAAAGAAATTTCTTCAAGTCAGAGAATGTTGCATATAATTAAATTTTTGCTTGATGCATAAAGTTAAAAGATTAAAACTAATAAAACAAGTTTTAAAAAGAGACTTTTCCATTTGATTACATTTTGTATGATGGATTATGCAGAAAAAGTAGAATTGGGCTGAAAGATCTATCGCTTTATCACCTATTCAGGTTGTAAATCGTGTTTTTAAAAAGTAAGTAACTAAGTAATTAATTACTTTTGAAAATAAGTAATCAGTAAAGTAACGGGATTACTTTTTTGGGGAAGTAATCAGTAATTAGTTACTGATTACTTTTTTCAAGTAACTTGACCAACACTGGCTGAGACTGATGAAAGTGAACCTGACCACCAGATGTGACAGAAAGTCTGTGATGGTATGGGAATGTGAATGATCTTCTGAGGGTGCAAAATCATCAGCCCCTAAACTCAGAAACATTAACAGGTACAAATAGCTACAGATGGCAGACTGTAGAGTTTTGTGATATTTATTGACTGGCCTGTTTTGTAGGTTTAACACATCCATTTCCAAAAGACCAGAGAACACTCTGGCGTTCATCGTTCAGATACTTCCTTGTTTTATTTTTTATTTTTTATAAAGTTTCCTGGTTTAGCAGTTTGTTTTCTTCCTATTTTCTTTCTTCAATTAGAAATGAATGATGGTGCACATTTAGTTAGTCGGCATATTTGAAAACTATTCATTAAATTCCATACAATATGTTGAACACCTACATGGACATCAACATCCTCAACTTTGAATGGATGTTTTTAGTGCCATTTATATTATAATTATTTAGAATTCCTATTAGAGAACCAGGTTGAATAAGTAGATTTCCTGTGGCACAAGATGTTGCTGTTGAATCTCTGTCTTTTAATTGGTTATACTGTTTTTATCTGTTGTTGTCTGTGCTTCTTATCATATTTACCTGAGGCAAAGTGATGCATATCTAACCATGCCTCTTTTCACTACTCAGAGGAACCAGCTGTTTACTGTGGCTTTCAAATGAATAACCCTCATTCTTTAAGGACCCCAGTAATGGATTTAATGGTGTGAAGTTAGAGTCTTGTCCTCTTGTTTAGCCTGTGGGGAAAGTCTGCTGTTCTGGCCACTAAATGATCAGTCTAAAAGGGGATAAAATGCCATTCGATCAGCAGATTGGCCTTTCTGGATAAATCTCATTAACTCAGGAACATGCCATTCCCTCGTCACTCGTCAAGCCAAAATGTCACAGAAAATTGGCACTTTTGCTCCGGGTGCACAGAAATTTCATATGACCCCATGAATTGTTCAGCCTCCACTGCACCACTTTGCACGTCTGGGTCTTCTTTTTTTCCACTGAACACTCTTCTCAGCTTTAACTGGTTCAACAAAGTGTCCTGGATCAATTTCCCATTCGAATAACTGAAGAAAAGTATCTTTATATAGCACACATGCTTCTGGGTGAATAAGACAGGAAGAGCTTGGAAATGTGCCTGAAAGACTTTCAACTTGCTATATATTTGACATTTCATATTTTCTGATCAAAAAGATCACAAATAAACACTGATGTGAACGTGCATTTTGTTGGAGCATTGCACTGTACTATGTGTGTGCAATTGTGAAGCATATTATCATCTTTCCTCTATATAATACTTACTTAGTTTTAGTGATTTTTGTTGTGGACACTTCAGACATTCTCTTGGAGCCTTCTGTTTTCAGTTTTAAAGTAACCCAGTGATAGTGGTCAGGGGTTCCTTTTGTATACAGTAAAGGAAATATTTGTTTACAAAGTTGATTCACTGATGATTTTGCAACATCAAAGCAAAAATGAAATAAATACTTATACTTACACTGTAAGGCATGTTATTTAAACCTAATCCAGTACTGTTAAATGAAGAGTAAACTAAAAGGTTTGTGACTATTTGATTCATTACTGTTTAAGTGAGGGCCAACTTGCTTCGAAACCAAAGGAGACATCACTTCAATTTGTGTGAATAGAATAAAACTCCAAGAGTGCAGTAGCCTGCGAGTGTGTGTGTGTGTGTATGCCCTACAGCCCTCAGAAAGCAGAGGCTCTCACATGCATGGTGGCTGTTTTGTATGCTTGACTTCTTTGTTCCACACATGTGGTTTGCTGAATTTGCACATGAGGACAGTAGGTGTGTGCGCATGTGTAAGTCACTGCACTTTTTACTATCCAACATAAATATGATGTCGCAGTTGCATGAACATCTGCAAAAAGTTGAGAAACTGTCTCAACAAAGTTTTCACATAACTCTATGCAGTCCTGTGACAAAGTAAGTACACCCTGTGTTCAGCAGCTTGTAGACTCACCTTTAGCATCCCACTCAATTTTATCTATTCAGTTCCAGAAGTCTTGTAGTTTGTTCAGATACAATTGTGCAAACCTAAGGTGTGCTGCCATGTTCTTTTTAAGCCTTGATTATACTCTGTCTCTGAGACAAACATTTAGAGACCCAATGGCAGGATAGTGATTATTGCTATATTTCTTTTGGTCCACTTAGTCTGCTGGAAGTCCATCGCATTTGGCACACGTATGGTTGATGTATCGTAATGTAAATTCTCCGCACAACGTGGACCCTCGTGCTTGTCTGATGAAATGTATGTCACTCAGATTCAAGTGAACCCGAGCAGATTCACAGACATGGAAAGTGTAATCAAGACTAGAGAAGTTCTTGTTTATTTTCAGGTTCTGTTGCTTTGTGATTTTTTTGTTTTGTTTTAGTTTTCCTAATTGTGTAGTTTTACTCAGTGTCATGAGTTTTTTTTTTTTTTCCCCCATGGTTGTATTGTAGTTCTAGTTTCTTTCCTGTATTTATAGAGTTTATTTAAGTTAATGTTTCTATTTTTTTAAATTGTTAGTCATTTCATGCTTTACTTAGTAGTCAAGTGTTTCTTGTGTCTTGTGTTTAATTATACTTCTTCCCCTGTATGATTAATTTTATTGCCTTCACCAGTGTCTAGTTTTGTTTCCACTACCCCCGACTATCTAACTTCATGGTGATCTGTTATTTTTAAGGCATTATTGGATTTGTTCTTGCATCAGCTTCTGTATACAAAAAATACAAGTTACTTGTTTTTTTCCTGGGAATTATTTTGCTACACCAGAGGTTTCAGTTGATTCACAAAAATATAAAAAAAGTCATCTAATTGTTTTTTTAAGTATTTTTTTTTCTCAAAAAATACAGTTCCTGTCATGGTGCTGGGTCATTTGACCGAGCCTTTTGAGTTTATGGTGGTTTTTTGTGTTGTAATATTTGGTTTTTTTATTTTCTTTGTGTCTTAGTTACGTGCTTCCTGTTTTATTTTGGTAGCCTCATGTTCCATGTTCAGCGTGTTTAGTTTTGCTTCCCCTGTGGCATCATGTTCATTTGTATCACCTGTGTTCCCCATGTGTTTCCACTTCCCTTGTACCCTTCTGTGTATCTAAGACCTCTGTCTTCCTTTGTTCATGTTGTCCTCATCACATGTCCACAGATTTCAGGTTTCTTGAGTCTCAGTTTTGTCATGCTCCTGTTCATTTATTTGTTATGGTTTTTCATATCTAGTTTAGTTCTCCCAGTCTAGGTTACTAGTAGTTTCACCCTTGCCCTTTGTTTGTAGTTTTTCCTAACAGCTTGAATAAATAGCTCACTTTTAGTTTAACCGAGTTCAGCCTCTCGTGTGTCTGCTTAGGTCTGCTCCACAAACTCACCTGCCACTCGGCCTTGACAGTTCCTAAATCAAGCTCGTATTTTCAATCCTGAATATCCAGAACATCCGTGCATAGGTTATTGCAGAGCTTCAGTATGAAACCCTTAATTTACATAAGATTATATGCAACCCAGGTTTCGCATTGATGTGTTACAAGTTGTCTTTTCACCCTTTGTATAAATGATGTCTGAAGTAAATTACTTCACCATATTGTAGATGGGATTCTATACAATTTGTCTCTTTGTTATGAATAACTGGTGAATGATATCTTGTTAATTCCAAATAAACTGTCATAATCGCAAGATGAAGTGAAGAACTGATCAAGGAATAAAAAATGCCGCTATAATGTTGGGCACATGATCTAAAGCAGGGGTAGGGGGGGACTCCAGGCTTTAACGGCCAGCGTCCTGCAGGTTTTAGATGTGTCCTTGATCCAACACAGCTGATTTAAATGGCTAAATCACCTCCCCAACATGTCTTGAAGTTCTCCTGGTAATGAACTAATCATTTCAATTCAATTCAATTCAATTTTATTTATATAGCGCCAAATCACAACAAATGTCGCCTCAAGGCGCTTCATAGATACAGAGAAAAGCCCAACAATCATATGACCCCCTATAAGCAAGCACTTTGGCGACAGTGGGAAGGAAAAACTCCCTTTTAACAGGAAGAAACCTCCGGCAGAACCAGGCTCAGGGAGGGGCGGCCATCTGCTGCGACCGGTTGGGGTGAGAGAAGGAAGACAGGATAAAAGACATGCTGTGGAAGAGAGACAGAGATTAATAACAGATATGATTCAATACAGAGAGGTCTGTTAATACATAGTGAGTGAGAAAGGTGACTGGAAAGGAAAAACTCAATGCATCATGGGAATCCCCCGGCAGCCTACATCTATTGCAGCATAACTAAGGGAGGATTCAGGGTCACCTGGTCCAGCCCTAACTATATGCTTTAGCAAAAAGGAAGGTTTTAAGCCTAATCTTAAAAGTAGAGATAGTGTCTGTCTCCTGAATCCAAACTGGAAGCTGGTTCCACAGAAGAGGGGCCTGAAAACTGAAGGCTCTCCCTCCCATTCTACTTTTAAATACTCTAGGAACAACAAGTAGGCCTGCAGAGCGAGAGCGAAGTGCTCTAATAGGGTGATATGGTACTACAAGGTCATTAAGATAAGATGGGGCCTGATTATTTAAGACCTTGTATGTGAGGAGCAGGATTTTGAATTCAATTCTGGATTTAACAGGAAGCCAATGAAGGGAAGCCAAAACAGGAGAAATATGCTCTCTCTTTCTAGTCCCTGTCAGGACTCTTGCTGCATCATTTTGGATTAACTGAAGGCTTTTCAGTGAGTTTTTTGGACATCCTGATAATAATGAATTGCAGTAGTCTAGCCTGGAAGTAATAAATGCATGCAACAAAAAAAAAACAACAAAAAAAGAGAGTCATGTAGTCCTTTTGTATCTTTGCCGAACTGTGATTGAAAAAAAGGCAACCTGTATCTATTTAAGTCATTCAAATGCAGAAGCAGTTGGGTTGTTTTTTCTCTCTCTTTCTCTTTTATTTTCACTTTGATTCAGGTGTGTTGACCTGGGGTGAAATCTATAACCTGCAAGACACTGGAGTTCCCCAAAGATAATGAAAGCAGGTCTGCTTTTTTGTTAAAGTTTAAAAAAAAAAAAAAAAAAAAAATCTCTCTGCAACCATCGGCCAAAACTCATGAAAAGGTCAGTCCCGTGAAATCTGGATAATGTTGCAAGGATCAGGTCTGGAGCAGCTGTCTCACATACACAACAGGAAATGCCTGGATGTTTTCCCACGATTGAAAACTCTGTTCATTGAAGCACACTCAGTCACCCTGAACTCTCTGGAAAATTACCGTTTTAGCTAAAGAGTTGGCAGAGTAAAGGCCCTTTAATATCCTGTTTCAGTCAGTTGGAAAAAAATTGGTTATATTTCTTATTAATTTAAAAAAAAAAAGAGAGAGAGATAAAACAAACATGACAGTAAGATCCCAGTATTTTTATGTTTTTGTCTTTTAGCCAAGGAAGAAATGTTTTACACAAAAGTTTTGAAAATTTCCAGAACAAGGCCAAAAACAGCATTGATGATTTCTAAATGTGTGGGATATTGGATAGTAAGAATGTGTGTGTGGTATAGTGGGATAAGAATGACACTGCTGCTCAAAAATGGTTTTCTTTGACTAACAACTATGTAAGCTCAAACCTGCATCACTCCCAGAACTACTACACCATCAGGGCCATGATGATGGAGTGAGACTGACTGTTTAGACCAGATACATTCATCCTGGTTAGACTGTGAATACATCAGTTTAATATGTTTTATTACTCTAATGAAATGATCATATGCTCTTTTGAGTTAAATAAAGAGATCAATTCTCAAAACAGTTCTTATTTGTGACTTCTTGCCACAAACGTGCAAATCCATTCTATCTTTATGAATTCGCCACAGCTGTGCGTACAATGCACTTCCAAGATTTTCTATGAGAAGAGCATCCCTACCCTCTGAGTGGAAAATGTTGCAACATACAACAGGTAGAAATTGTAACTAACAGGCATCACTGTGAAACTTAACCAGCAGCTATTTTTATTATTTAAAGTACTCAGAGTTTGATTATGCACTAATGTTTACATTTCCTGTTTTTATTTTGGATGAAGCCAGATTTAAAATTCCTGTTACAGCAACAAGGTTTTTATATAAGGAATTTGGGATCTATTTTTTGCACATGTTTGTAGAAATAAAATGTTCTATCAAGCAATCTGAATTATATAAGATCAAACCCACTCTAAACAGGTACAGAATGTAGATAGGGATAAGAAGGTCTGTGCTGACTGTAGTTTCTGACCCACTCCAGAGAGTAGAGAAATATTCATTTTGAGGAAACGTCATTGAAAGATATATACTGCAACTCCATTCATTACAAAAAAAGAGTAGAAATTGATTTAAAAGAATAGTAAAATTATCTTTTATTCAAACCTGTCTCCCTTCTACTCATTACCCTGGGAATGAAAAGGCCAGCTGAAACTTCCACTCTTCACCAGATTGTCATCACCTTTGCAGTGGTAATCAGGCCCACTCCCTGTGAATTGCTCACCTTTATATTTCCAGTGATTTGATTTCTCCTTCTCATCTTCTCTCCCAGCACCCATCTAGTCCTGTATTTTGGCTGTATCTCGAACAGAATCTGCACACCAAGAAAGTTTCTGTGTTGTTTCTACTGAGAAAAAAATGAGAAAGATTGAAATTTGGTGAATCTGTTGAAAGATTCAGAAGATTCAGCATCCACCAGTTCCACTGCTCAATGTCTTATAATACTGGCCACAGTATACACTTCCCTGATTATTGCTTGTGAAAATAGTTAAAACTACAATTGGTCCGCTGAGTCTAGTGTTTGAGTATTTCATTCTAGCAAAAATGACATTGGAAGCCAGGCAGCACAGCCAGTCTAGACCTAAGACCTGCTAAATGCACTAAGTTACCTAATGAATCTTATTAGCTCATAGGATTTTTTTACACACTGACTTTAAAAAATACTCAAGGAATTAGTACAGCTATAAAGAATAAAAACTATAATTTTGACTCAAAATAATTTACCTTCAGTTGTTCAGAATCCAGTTTTATTTAATACAGTTAGGTCCATACATATTTTGGACACTGACAAGTTTTTACCTGTTTACTGAAACACATTATAGCTATATAATGGAGTCTTAGCTTTCATTGAGGGCATCCACATTCAAATTGGATGAAGGGTTAAAGAGTTTCAGGTGTACCACCGTGTTTTTAAAGGGACCAAAAGTAATTGGGCAGTTGACTCAATTGCTATTTCATGCTAAGTGTGGGCAATTCCTTTGTTATGTCATTATCAATTAAGCAGGTAAAAGGCACAGAGTTGATTTGAGGTGTGGTGCTTCCATTTGGAAGAGTTTTTTGTGAACAGAAAACATGGGGGGAGATGAGTTTTCTATGTAGGTGTAACATGATCCAAGCTGCAAAAAAAGAAGAAAAACGGAACAAGACTTCATTGCCAGAAATGGGTTTTTAACCAAGTATCAGAAATGAACACTTTATTTTTCATAATTTAATTTGTCCGACCACTTTTGAGGGCGTGAAATAAAGGGATTGTGTTAAAAAGGCTTTTGTTTCTCGTGGGTTTTTTTGCAATCTTTTTGTTCAACCCACTGAATTTAAGCTGAAAGTCTACACTTCAACTGCATCTGAGTTGTTTCATTTAAAATTCATACGTACAGAACCAAAATTATATATATAAAAAAAAATGTATGGACTTAACTGTATGTACAGTTAGTATGTACCTAGTGTGGCCTTCTGCTGCTGTAGCCGATCTGCTTTGATGTTGTGCATTCAGAGATGCTCTTCTGCATTCCTTGGTTGTGAGGAGTGGTTATTTGAGTCACTGTTGCCTTCCATCAGTTTAAAGCAGTGTGGCCATTCTCCTCTGACTTCTGACATAAACATGGCAATTTGACCCAGAGAACTGGATTGGGAAATTTCTGTTTATAGGACCATTGTCTGCGAAATCTAGAAAAAGCTTTTGGAAAAATCCAAATAAATCAGAACTTTTAATGATACTCAGAACTACCTTACCCATTCTGATGCTCAGTGTGAACTTCAGCAGGTTATCTACATGATTAAATGTACAGAGTTGCTGCCATGTGAATTGATGATTACATATTTGTGTCAACAAGCAGTTGAATAGGTATGACAGGAAGAGGAGTGTTTACACTTCAGAATTTAAGCTAAACTCTAATCCCAAAAGCATCTGTTGTTGTTCGGAGACATACAAGCAATGCCAAACAACACAGAAAATGTATATCAGTTTACACACATTGTTATCACAATATTATTTCTATGCTGTGGAGTTTTAAATTGCTGGTCTTGAAAAGAGGGATGCAAGCATGGCAAACCTCCCTCGTAAACACAGACAAAATAAATAAAACAAAACAGCCGGTCCTTTGTTCTAATAGAGTCCATAAATAGGACAAAAGAGGCCATAAATACAGAACAGTGCTCTGTGAAGCAGAACAGCCTCTCAGGAGTTATATTCAGCTGGTGTTGTGCTTGTCTTCCTCTCTGCCCTGCTTTAGCCTGGTTTGAATTGCTTTCCATAATTGAGGACAGAGAGAGGCTCCTCATCTCCTAAAGCCTGCAGTCTCAGCCTATCTTAATAGAGATCTCCCCTCTCAGACTGAATCCATGGAACCTCATCAATCTGGCAGTGAATGCCACCTGAAAACAAAAGATGCTTAAGAGTTACTACCTGTAGGCTGAAGGGGAAAAACACGTGCTGCTGATCAGATAATGATTAACGCTCAGCAGCGTAGGCTCGGGTTTCCAAAATCCACCAATACCCCAAAATATCAGTGGTGTTTATTAAATAAGTTGTACGATCTGTCATCAGAGTAGTTTAAAAGCCTGGTAATGTAAATTAAAGGCACAGATGACATGCAGCCCTCAAACAAGGCTCTACCTTATCTTAAATTGAAAAAAATGCTTTGGAACTGTTAATCAGATTTCCTTGATTGCACACAGATTGCAGAGAATATATACGGCAAATCTCCATGCAGACATAAAGATCGAATAATGTAAGGTAGCATGTGCGTTTCAAGTCACAGTACTGATGAACTAAAAATGCGTCAAAGAAAATAGATACATTGTTAACACTTAGTTTTTTTGAAGAACGGACAGAGTTTGGGAGGAAATTTTCAAAGTATTTATGGGCTGCAATATCAATTATTAGCTCTTTGGGATACTGTTAAAATTTAATACAGAATGCACAAGTCGAGTAGCCTACAAATGTGTGTGTCTGTGAGTGTACCAAGCAATGCAAATCCTCAGATCTCTCAAAACTCAGACTGGATTCCAAACAAAATACTTTTAACTGAGTCAGTATCCAAAGTTGACAATTATTTTTTGGACACATATTTTTCTGTAAACTGCAGACTTGTATGGTCCTCTTCTCTATGCTCTCTAATATTTCTTATCATTCCTGTTTTATTCAGTTATTCTTGTTTAGATCCTCCACTTTTTGCTCTTATTTTGTGATTGTTTTGCCTGTCAGAATGTGGTCTGTGAATGATATTCTTCACTTATGAGTATTTGAATATTTCTTTCCCTTTTTTCATTGTTTTTCTCCTTGTATAACTAAGGTGGGGGGAAAAGAGCTTAAAGTGCAATGAGTTTAAAAATGATTTGGACGATGACAACAAAGAATGTGAACCAATAAATACAGAGAGTCCAGAAGTATTTATTCACAATTAAAATAACATCCCCAAAACATCCTACTGTCCTTCCATTTTCTTAACCATATATCCAATTCAGGATGATGAGGTGGCTTGAGCTTCATCTTCTCAGAGGGCAAAAGGCAGGATTCACCTTGCACAGGACCGAACCCTGAATGACATAAACTCTTTAGGAGTTAAATATAAAATTTCAACTTAAACAACAGTTTTTTAAAAGAGTCTCTGGGGTTTGCAGCACAATTGGCTTGTCCAAGTGTAGCTGTTCCTGCTGCGAGAAGCTCCTTGAAACTGACTTTCTCTACTGTATCAGACAGCGGTCCCTCGCCTCACTGGTTTCAGCGTGGAAAAACACCCTGTCCAAATTGTCCGGAAACAGTGTCTTTTATAAGAGTGGGTGTAAACATGTGCAGATTATTTACTGTAGTTAATAAGTTAAACTGAAAGTTTAATTAGCTTGAACCCATGACACTAATAAAGCGTAAATAAAACACTTGCTCCCAGTAATGAAAGCCTACAATGGAGTATTATGGCCACATAAGGACAAAATAAATATTGATCATTCTGAGAATCAAGTTGAAATTTCTAGATTAAATCTATTTTGAGAATAAAGTTGAAATACATTTAAACAACAAACAGTTGTTTTAAGACAACCTGCCCATAACCTCTGAGTTAGTGAAATCGTTCTTCAGAATCAGTATTAGTTACACTGAAGAAAATGATTGCTCATTTTGCACATAAACACATTGTTGTGGTGACTATAAGGGTGTTAAAAAGATGGTGCAGAAACTGCATCTTGTGGAAGAGTCAATCGATGCAAGGTTACCTCCTCGTGCAATAAAGAGCATGTATGTAGTATCATAAGGCGGCCAATCAATTTGTTTCATTAACTCATATACACAAGGCATTTTGTAGAGGGTATAGCAGCCGTGGCAGTTTGTCTTAAAACAACTGTAATCTGCACATTTCGACTTTTCTCTTAAAGTAGTATTTAGTCTTTTTTTCTATATGCAATTTTAAATCTTTTCAAAATAGTATCGCGACTGCATCTATTATTTAAAATAATGATTCTTAATGTAGCCCTAAAACTCCTTCCTCAAAGCCCCTAAACGCGAATTTTAGCAGTCTTATAATTTCTTCACGAACCTTACAGTGTGACGTCGGTTTAATAATTTTGGGTATGACATCAAGTCTGTCCATATTGACTGTACATTGATATTACATACTGCAAGAGGACCAAAACACTGTAACTCAGTTCAGCAAAGAAAATGTCTGTTCACTTGCCTCCATTCAAGGACATTTCTGCAACTATTCTGTTTTTTGCATCATTTCCACTTTAACACTCGTTAACCTTCTGAGTTCTCTCAACAGTAAACTGGCCTAATAATTTTCATGCAAGCTAATCAGACTCTGCTCCCAGTGCTTATAATATTTCTGCGCTAAGTCATTCTGCCTTTCTGACTCTCGTTCATGTGACCTGCCTCCTTTCCATCTCCACTTAATCCTGGTCAATCAGAGAGCTTCATCCAAGTTTCAGACTGCTTCATCTTCACCACCACTCCCAACATCTAGATTCTGCCTTACTTTCTACGATTGCTGGGACTTTAGTCTGCTTTTATGTTGCTTTACTGAATTCCCAAATAGTTTTATTTAAACTCTGAAAGAACTGGATTTATTAAAGCTAACGACTGCAAACCATATTTTAACTAATTTCCTTTTATGTTGGCATCCAAAACATTTTGCTTTGCATGCTTTACTTTCATGTATCCCAATTGGATTTGTTTTATTTCTTTATTTCTTCTCTGCATGTGCCAGTGTTGAGTTGATCAGCACCTTCCTGTTGATCCGTAAGTACAAAGCAGGCACTTTGTGAGATGGTGACCTTGGGTATTTTTTGTGTGGGAGAGTACAAAATCACGCAGTCACCATCCAGTTTTAGTGTTCCCATGTGTTTGGCCTTGTTTGTCCTCCTACTTTCTGCCTCTACCTTGTCCCTTTGGTTTTGTTTGCCTGGATGAACTGTTCACCCATGTATGAACCCTTTTTTTCCTGAAGTAAAGTTTGTCTTTTTAAATTTGAACTCTCCTGTCATGTCATGCATCTGAATTCCCCAGTTTCTCCCTAATAATTATTTCAAAACTATATTTTACACTTGCTGTTTGAAAAATATCTTTATTCCATAATTACATCTGTTAGAAAACATGCCTCTGATCACAATGGGACTCGTGTTAAAAATGTGGAACTTGCAGCCTAAATGGCTATCAGTTCCTTTTATGGTTCAGTAATGCAGGAGACTACACATATGGCCAAGGATTTCAGCACAAACAACCCAGATCACTATACATAAAATATTAATGAATCTTTATTGATCATATATTCGAGCCAACATCTTTTTTTTTTTTGCCAACTTTCTAATTTGACTAGAAATCCAAAGGCCAGTGTAGTAAGTAGTTCACTCCCAGAATACTTCTATATATGACAAAAATATAGCAGCACATATATCCCCATAGGAATTTATTCCACTTAAGTGCTTTGAAATTATTCATAATTTATTTTGGTTTCACTCTTTAAAGAAAAAAAGGTGTTTTTCTTTTCTTCCTTTCTTTTTTAGCCCCAATCTTCAGTTATCTTACAAAAGTAGGACCCATACTGAGGTCATTTTCCTCCAAAACCCTCTGTGCTGACCTGTTTGCTCTCTCCTCAGCCTCTCCTCTACCAGGCTATCAGGCCAGTAAACCCTGAAAGCCCTTATAGATCAAATCACGGCGTCAGTGCTATACTTAAAAAACAGATCCTTCCAAACGGCGTCTCATTTTGGAGTTAAATAGGTCGGTGCTCAGCTGGAAGCTTCTACTGCCCTGGAAAAGTAGAGGGCCACACAAAAGAGCAAAAGATAGATAGATGGATAGATTGATATTACTTATTGTAAGCTTAGTTTTACAACTGCCTTATTTCTTTGCCATTTTGCAGGGAGTCTGAGCGAAATGTGAATTAGACTGAGAGCAGCAGACATGCCGCCCTGACAGAACATAATTACAGTAAAAGGTCAACAGAGACCCAATCTTCTCTAATGACAGGATAGGAAATGTTGTCTGGGCCAGGAGGGTTACACGCTGGCAGAAACAGATACAGCTGTTGGTCGTTACCGAGCTGTTTCAAGCAGAGCATGTCCACTTAGAAATTGTATTAATGCGAGTTTATCATTAAGTGGCTGTTTATATTTGGTGTTACAGAACATGGTCATCATCTTGCACTGTCAGCATTAGGGATGCAACGATACCAATCTTTTCAAACCGATACGATACCGATACTTGGATCTGAGTACTTGCCGATACAGAGTACAAAAACCGATACTTCTACCACACACACACACACACACACACAAATGCAATGAATTGGAAGACAGGTTTTATTTTATTCTCTGCCGATAAAAAATAAAATCTTAATAAAAATGACCACAAAAAAATTTCAAGTGAAAAATAAGCACTTCTGTTAAATTATTGCGAGTGTCCACATTGTAATTTAGCAAAATATCACTGAACTATTGGCACTGTCTTGAGCTTTCAGAATAATAAATAAACACTTTTGTTTGGAATAAAATAAATACAAATTAGGTTTGAGAATAAAATAAACTTTTAAATTATTGCAGAGTGTCCATATTGTTAACAAACAAACAAAATAAGAAAGTATTTGGCATTGGCGAACTCCTCATCTGCCCGTGGATCATCAGTCCACTGTGCCGTTAAACCAAGGACTGACATCGCGCACACACTGCTTGTCTTTACCTCTTCAGAAATTTTGGCACCATTATCTCCCTGATGTATGGGCAGTTGGGAATTTCATATCGCGGCTCGATTATGTCGAGAAGACGGTGCAATCCTATGTTTTCCACGGCCGGCATTGGCTGGTCATCCAGAGCGATAAAATGACTCAGAGCCTCTGTTATTTTAACTGCCTGTGGATTTTCTCTTGACATTTTTCATCGCTTTTCCAAAACCTGAGTTAAAGTTGGCTGTTCTGGTCCACACTGCTGACATTTTGCTTAGCCTAGCTACAGCAGCCTCCAGTTTCTCTTTTTTTATCTGGAGCCGCCAGTCTCACTCACCTAACCGTGTCTGTTTAGCGCGGGATGTCCCCCTAGAGGCCAATCTAAAAAACTACAACAGAAATGACAAGCCACCCTCTGATTAATGAAATAAGTTAGTATCGGTTCATGGTATCGGTTAACTTTCACGAGTATGAGTACACACACATTTTACAGTATCGGCCCCGATACCCGATACCAGTATCGGTATCGGGGCCGATACTGATACCGATACTGGTATCGGCCCCAATACCAGTATCGGTATCGGTGCATCCCTAGTCAGCATATTTCTGTGTGGGTCTCTTCAGGTGTGCCCTACTTCCATACTGCTTTACAGTATCTATTATTGTATACTAAATTGCATCCTGTAAATGAATAAACATGAAATGAAATTTAATACTTATGAAAATAAGTAAACCAGCCAAGTGTCTTCATAACTTAGATTGCAGATGAGTTCAAGTTTCTTTTTCAAATGCAAGCTCATGCAAATCAGCCAAAATAATAAACAGTTTCACATGGGGAAAACACCTGAATCCCTTGTCCCCTCTACATGATCTCACCAGGCAGCTCTATTATACTATGCATGGATATTTTAGAGGTATAGTTAGAGACCCTTGTCTCTTTAGAGGAAAGGTCAGTCTGAGTGATAAACTTAATCGTACTATGC
Source organism: Neolamprologus multifasciatus (assembly GCF_963576455.1). Taxonomy (NCBI): domain Eukaryota; kingdom Metazoa; phylum Chordata; class Actinopteri; order Cichliformes; family Cichlidae; genus Neolamprologus; species Neolamprologus multifasciatus. The sequence continues at coordinate 28,246,043 of NC_140451.1, forward strand.
ATATCAATAGGAGTGTTCTTTCTAGAATGAAATTACCCTAATTCACAGGGCAGAAGGTTTGAGTGTGAAAGTAATTTGCTGTGACCTTTAGTCATCAGATCTCAATCTTCAGTCAAACACTTGTGGGAGGTTGTGGACACGTTACAGAACATTCACCATCATCAAAACATTTGAGGGAATATCTTTGGGAAGAATGGTGTTTAAACCTTCCTGTAGATTCCCAGAGATTTGAGAAGTTAACACTGTGGTACATCAGGAGCATTAAAGCTGTTCTGGTGTTCAGCAGATCAAGACCAACTTGGGCTTTTTTTGCCTTTGTAATGTTATTGTCTGTTGATATATCATCAATGAAAAATACAATTATTGTTATATTTATTTATTGAGAGGGGTTGTTTTGGGTTTTCAAAAGCTTCAATGTCTTTTATTGTTTCATTGTTTTACTTTGTCTCAAAAAAGAGATCCTACTACCCTAACACCATGAGACCTGCTTATACATGTTCTCCAAACTGCATGGCACAAAACACGCATCAAAGAACATGCATGCCTGCAGTATGACATCAATGTTTCATTTATCAAGGGTCTTGTTTTCTCTTGTTAAAGTACATCTCAGCCACCAGCCTTAAAACAACAGCAAAGTGATGCTGTGTGCTGGAGAAAGGTTGCAGTTATGCGAGGCAAATTGGTCATTGCCCACTTGAACTGTGACATAAGCTTTTTATATTTGCACTTGAGGAGCACTTGACTCACTGCAGTCTTCCCAATGAATTTCAGACAAATTGATTTCGCAAAGTGCCTCTTGGATGGTTTGGGAGACCATGTAATGGCAAGCTGTGATCAACGGTATTCACGGAGCAGCAGGAAGACAAAGGTGAGGTTGAGTCATCAGTAGCAAAATGATCACTTGTCACGCAAACCAGTGTGGTTTCAGTGGAAATGTGTATAAAAGGTTATACTCACCAGACACTTTGTTGGTAAACAGGGTGGATCTCCCTTTGCCTTCAGAACTGCCATAATTTTTGTGGCATATATTCTGGACTGTGTATCCATGATGTGAATCTCCCGTTCCCTCACATCTTAAGGCGCTCTATAGGATTAAGATCTAGTGACGTGGAGGCCATCTGAGTAGAATAAACTCATTGTGACAAAACCAGTTTGAGATGATTTTAGCTTTCTGATATGGCACTTTATTATGCTGGAAGCGGGCATCAAAAGATGGGTACCCTTCTGATGGCCTCTGATGGACAACATTACTCAGAACGTGCCACCTAAACAATGCTGATAGGAGTGGCACTCAGTGTGGTCTTCTGCTGCTGTAGTCCATCTGCTTCAAGGTTCAATGAGATGTGCATTCAGATGTTGTTCTGCATGCATTGGTTGCTACAGTCTGGCCATTTATCTCTGAACTCTTTTCCTATAACAATAATATTTTCACCCAGAGAACTGGATATTTTCTCTTTGAATATTGTATGATTGTTGGTGCCAAAGAGGCTCATCTGAGTATTTCAGAAAGTATTTCCCACACGACCATCTCTAAGGTTTATAAAGAATGATCTCACAAAGTCATTTAAAAATCACCATTCTTCTTCACTGATGTTTGGTTTGAGTTTCAGCAGGTCATCTTGACCATATCTTTATCCCCCAATGTATTGAGTTGCAGCCATGTGGTGCTCCAACACGTTCTCACTCCCAAAGCGTCACATTTTAGGCTAGGTGACAAATTGTCAACATATTACGTTTTCGCCTACCCACCACGTTCCTACATGACGACCTCGGAAAAATGAGGAAATATGAGAACCGTATGGACTCAATCTACACATGTTCGCTCTTTTTCTTCAAATTGCTTAGAAACACGCTATTTAACATAATTAAAGTCATGGTTAAGGTCAGGAAAAAGGTTATGGTTAGGGCTAGGGATAAGGTTAGGTTTAGGGCTGGAATACAGGGCTGGAACGTCTATTACCGCGGGAGCGTCATTGCACTGGATTTCGGCCATAACCCGCCACGTACCATAAGAACGCCGAAGGTCTCCTTTCGCGTTCCTCAGGAACGCCGCGGGACGTGACAAAACGTCGGCATGTTACGCCTCGGGAGTGAGAACGGGCTCGGTCATCAGATTACATGCTGACATTAAAGAGCAGCTGAACAGGTGAAGTTTGTAATGTGGCCGGTGAGTTTGTAACAACGTGTAACAACTAACGTGTGTTCTTTGGTTGTTTTCAGGTTGGTGTGAGCTCACCATTGAGCTGATGTGTCATGGGAGAATGACTATAAGATTTAAACAGAGCAAGGTTTCAGTTTGTTGCTGATACATTTGGTGAAACTTTGTTGGGCTTATTCTGTTTGTGTGTGAGGCTGAATCAATACAAAATAATTTCTCCCTCTATACCCTCATATGTCACTGTCTGAACTCACTCTACTACAATCTTATGATCCTTTCAGACTGAACTCTCCCTCTGAAGTCCTGTCTATGTGCTTCTCCCTCTTCTCTCTATGGACAGAAGGTACATTTATCACAGTCTTTCCTACATAAATCTCACTGAAAGAGAGAAAAACAACCAGCACCCTCTTGTGAAGCTATCCTGAGGTTCACTGACTGGCTGCAGGGCCTCTGTTCTTGTCTTCCTCTCTGCTGTCACTGCTTAGAAAATAAACAAGTTCATAGCAGCTGGCTTCCTTTACATAACAAGCTTTATATTTCTTCTCCACCTTTGCTAGAGAACTGAATGTTATATTTGACGTAACAACCTTACAGTCACATATAGTAATATTCATTATATTGTGTTTTTTTTTTATGTGTTCTCGTTTGGTAATGAGACATGAGGTTATTGCTTTCAAAAGACAGCAGAGGCAAGCCTGCTTTAAATAACTTTTAAAAAGGTGTTTTCAGTACAAAACTAACCAAAATGCCCTGCAGAGAGAATTCAAAAGTCCTGCCAAAGCGAAAGGCACTGAGATATAACTGCAGACCGAACAAGAAACATCAAAAAATATTGCAATCTTTCAATTTTGTGTGTTGTGAATCTCACACACAAGAGCAGTTGAAATGTTTAGCAGTCAGTCTGAGAAAACACAAGGGACGAGAGCAATGGGGGAAAGTCAAAGCATTGATCTATATCTCCAACATCAGAAATATTTCCACAGAAAAAAAGGACCAGCTCATCCTCTGTTCTTGCCAGCATGAGTTGGGCATTAACTGACTGTGTCTGGAAATGTATGACCTCCAAGGGCTCAGCCCACACCAAACTTCAGCGTTGTGGTGGGAATTTAATGAGCTTTTATTGATTCTAGACTTGTCGCATGGACCGACAGAACAGTTGGGGGAAAAAAGGCCTCTTTCATTTTAATTTCAATCATTTTTGTGTGGAATAAGTTGTTAACTTTTATTTAAATTTATTCAGCTCTGGAAGTTTAATCTGGAATTTCCTTCTCCATTGCATTTTCATGATAATTAAATATAAAATACATTATTCACATTAGTTTGAGGTCTATCAATATGAGATCACTGAACATTTAAAGGCCTGGAAGAGTATCCAGAAGTATAATTGCAGTCTTTCTTTTGTGATGCACCACTAGCTGTTGAAAAGCAAGTAGTGGTGTAAAGCCCTGTGCTTGTGGTAAACATTTTATTGGTCAATAATTCATTATTTGCTCCATAAAATTAAGAATACACTCATTGCACTCACCATTTTCAAGAAGACATCTCAGCATGTTTCATTTTCAGAGATGGGCAACGCGTTACTGTAATCTGATTACTTTTTTCATGTAACGAGTAAAGTAAGGGATTACTATTGCAAAAACGGTAATTAGATTACCGTTACTTTCCCGTAAGAACGCTGCGTTACTGCGTTACTAAAACCGTGATTTTTTGCCAGAATGTCTCATGACAGTGACGTAAGCGAGTGCGACGTTCGTGACAACAGCTGTGTGCAGATCAACAATGGATCATATATCGAGTGCAGGAGAGAGTATGAGCGTGCAGCGTTTAAAGCGTGGAAGTACTGACCTTACTTTGAGTTTGATTTCATAAAAAGTGACAAAACCATTAGTGTCCGCTGTGCGTGGGAAGAAAACTTCTTTTTAAAGCGAAAAAACCCCTAAACTTCCGAGCAAGCACCGAGTGCGCAACAACGTAATGGGAAATTCACAGAGAAGCTGCCGTATCCTTCCACTGACTGCTGCGGCACACCTGCACCAGGGTAAACCTCCGCCTACCCAACTCCTGCTTTACAGGTGAAAATAGAGCAACAGGACCGCTAGTCTTTGACTTTATTTATTTTCTGCTGTGTTTTACTTGCATCTATTTGAAAGACTGAGTGGAGCACAAAAAATATTTTGTGTGCTGGAATGTGCAGAAAATAGGTTTAAATGTTAAACAAATTTCTTCCAGTCAGAGAATGTTGCATATAATTAAATTTTTGCTTGATGCATAAAGTTAAAAGATTAAAACTAATAAAACAAGTTTTAAAAAGAGACTTTTCCATCAGATTACATTTTGTATGATGGATTATGCAGAAAAAGTAGAATTGGGCTGAAAGATCTATCGCTTTATCACCTATTCAGGTTGTAAATCGTGTTGTTAAAAAGTAACTAAGTAACTAAGTAATTAATTACTTTTGAAAATAAGTAATCAGTAAAGTAACGGGTTTACTTTTTGGGGGAAGTAATCAGTAATTAGTTACTGATTACTTTTTTCAAGTAACTTGACCAACACTGTTCATTTTTGTCTGGCCCGCACTGGGAACGTCTCATCAACTGTTGTTACACTAATAGATTAAGCTGTAATGGCTCAGTTGACATCCAAAGGCCTTATCTTCTGTATAAAACTCTTCAAATGTTCAAATACTGTGTGATCTTGCTTCTTTTATTTAAATATTATAGTCCCAAAACATCCTAAGATTAAAAGCTGCAGTGTTGCTAGATGTTTTTAGATTAGAACACTTACATTAGGACCCTTTTGTTCCTCAATCTTTCTTCCTCTGTTGTCTCTCTCCTTTTGTTTCCTGTTTTTGCTCCCCTTGCTGTTTCCGTTTGCATCTCTCTGGCTCCACTCCAACCAGTATGTACCCCTGTGGCTCATTGACTTGAGCAGTATATGTACCCTGGCTCTCTGCTTACACTCCTGCTTCAGTGATAGTTAAACTGAGCCAAAGATCAAACCTACATTACCTTTAAAAGCTCCTCTTAAATAATCGTTAACTTGTCTTCGAGTGCTGTGCATTTGGGTGGCGAGACTGACATTGTTAATTAAAGACCAGGTTTTCTGGATGATCTCCTGTATTCTTGATGAAATGATCAACATTATTTATCAGCCACAGTGATATGTGTGTGCATGTGTGATTGATATGTATGACGAGTGTTGCCAGCACTGGAGGGCAGATATCTGTGGAAATAAACTATTACATATTGGTTTTCGAGAGCTGTCATGTTGATCATCCTTTATTTAAGGCTCATTTCCCCACAAGTCAGTGAACAGCCAGAAAACATTGATGCCTGATTGGATGTGATGGTGGATAAATACACTGAGAGTAAAGATGTGGGGAGAGAGAACCCCACAGCAGGAGGACTCTCGTGTCAAACCTATACCACCTTAGAGGAGATCACATCTTTTAGAGATGACCTGGTGCCTGTGGAGCTGAATGACACTAAAACTGGAAGAAAAAGAAACAAGTGCCCTATTAGAGGGATGCAAGTCAAAACATGAAAACAAACAGAGGACTGTCCCACTTTTTATTTTTTACAAAATCAATAGGCTATATGAAATAAAATGAAAACAAACCAGACGGTGTTCCATGTAAAGTTGCTGCAAAAACATTAAGGCTATCTAAGGAAGAAATGACTCAAATATAGCTGTGACTGAAAGCATGCTTGCTATCTCATTACTAGTGTGAGGAGTCAGCAGTCGAAATATAGAGAACAGTAGAAATTCAAATTGGCTCCTGAGAGGTTTGAAAAAAATGATCAAATTTGGAAGCTCGATTTGCATTTGCAAGACATTTAACACATTTTAACTGGACCCTGAACAGATGAGCTGTTCTTTAAAACTGAACTGGTTAGTCTTCATGTTTTTGAACTGGAGTTTACTTCTCTATGTGGTTGAACTTGAGGGTTTTTATCAGCTCCCTTGACATCCAGTAGCTCAAACTATTATAAGAGATGACAAGTGACTGTTCCAAAGTATAAAACCTGTTTCATCTTTTACACCTCTCTCTCTTCCTCTGTAAGACTCTGTGTCCCCGAAACCTGTGCTGCTCCCCTCCTGCACAAAAATGACGAAATTATTAATTAACTGATCCAAAGGAGGAGCCATATCATACTATAGAGTCCCACTAAACCTGCGCTTAAAGAGCTGAGCTTACATCAGCTTAAACAGCCCGTGAAAGACATTTACTGTATGCGGTGCTGTTTTGTCGCTGGATGATATTAAATGAAACACACAAAACGCTGAAGCCGCTCTTAAAAATTGTGAGCTAGTTTAATTTACGCCTTCAATAAATGTTCTGCCACATCCTTTTTTTATAAATAGTTGTTCAAATGATAGTCTCTTTGGCTGGTTCCTTCACCTAATTCCCCCGAGGGCGAGGTAAAAGCAGAAAAGAAATTCTTCCTGACTCTTCGAAATTGCTTTCCAAAGTAAGTCATCTTCTGCTGTCACTTTGTGACTGCTGCAGTCACTCTGAATATGCACATTAATGTGAAACAATGAGCAAACTCCCGAAAAGGAAAATGTGAACATTTCAAAAAGGCTGCAATTATGAGACACATAGTTATTAACTTTTCAACTGAAACAATACATCATTCTAAAAGACTGAACAATAATTTGTCAGAACTGTAATGCTGTGATACTTTCCTCTTTAAGAGGAAAATGCAACCTGAAACTTAAAAAGAAGCATGATGTCTCATCCATTCTCATCTCACAGTATGGGGTATAAACCATGAGTTAGATAAATAATTTAAAACTAAAAGATTTTGCCATTTCATGTTTAATTCAATGAATAACAAAACATAGGTTTAGCATGAGTGAACACACAATATAAAAGCTTATGTTCAAACTTCGTTGTTCACTCTGGTTGTAGATTTTGTAAAGAGAAAAAAAAAAGTCTGGTTCCTATAGTTTGTATTTTTCCTCCAAAAGTTTACCTTTGACCTTGTATATTTAATTCAGTATTTCATAAATGATGAAAGGCATCTCATTTTCTGACAAGATACAGAAACTCTCTGTGAGACTGCAAAGTTGGCCTCAATATGTATAATATATTTTTTGCACTCCAGTGGCCAAAACCCATAATACGAAAGGTCATGGCTTTCTGGGCTTAATTACAAAGCTGTAGCAAATCTTAAACAATATAAATGTCAACTTGAATTATCAGAATTTACACAATATTGGTCAACTTTTTTTTTAATGCAGGTTCACAAATATGACATGGCAGCAGTGTACAGGTGGAAATCACTAACCTGGTAAGGAAAAATTAGCTTTTTATGCTGATGTGGCAGAGATTTTTAAAGCATTTAAATCACAGGTGTCGAACTCCAGGCCTCAAGGGCTGGTGTCCTGCAGGTTTTAGATGTGTCCTTGATCCAACACAGCTGATTTAAATCACTAAATTACCTCCTCAACATGTCTTGAAGTTCTCCAGAGGCCTGGTAATGAACTAATCATTTGTTTCAGGTGTGTTGACCCAGGTTGAGCTCTAAAACCTGCAGGACACCGGCCCTCGAGGCCTGGAGTTTAACACCCCTGATTTAAATGATAGAGTTTCACTGATGTCTTTAACTTTATAAACTTAAACCATGATCCTAATAATTTGTAAGTAAAAGTGACAGCATGCAAGACAAGGCTTGTTCTCCTGGAAGTATTTTTGTTTTATTTTGCTTTCATTTCTGTTACAAAAATGAATAAATAAAATGATAAAATCTAAATTTTCCAGGATTTGTATTCCCACACTGGTGACCATTTGCGTAGCTGCCTAGGTATGCAGAGAGAGGGATATGAGGGATTGAACCTCCAAAAAGCCATCAGTGCAATGCCCTGCACAGGTCAAATAATGACTTGTTGCAAAGTTGACTCGAACAGAAAAGAGAGCAAGAGCAAAGCTCACCATTAACAAGGGGAAGTGTGAAAAACATCAAAGATTAAGAAGGAAAAAACAGGAGAAGTTCAGAGAGTAGCTGCACTGGACAGTTTCCATTCGTATTTGATAATCAGTTTCCTTCACTACAAACTTCTTTGCATGTTATGACTTCTTCATCCTCAGCTGCAGGGGCAAAGCTACAGAGCTAACAAGTAGCCGAATCATGAAAAATAGCAGTTGACATTTCTGGTTATTCAACCTGTTTTTGCCTGGCCCCAGGTGACCGTAGACAACTGTTATACACAGACCTGGGTCTACAAACCTCTGCCTGGCACCTATGGCGTACCATCACACTAACATGCAGGATGCTTTAGTGATTGTCTGTTTCTTGCTACTGTTCTTACATCACATAGCAAGAGTGAAATTTACACTCCTAATGTCAAGCGTTCTGGTGTGACTGCTGTCCATCAAGTGGATAAATCACATTTACATTGTCTTTAGTCTTTATTTTAATGTCAAAAAATGAGTTACCATAATTTAAAAGTTGACTTGAGAGGGAAGTTCAAGCCTTCTATGCTTTTCCATTTCTCTGCACCTAATTTTTGCACTGTGTATTTCAAAAAACTACAAATACAGTCAAACCTAAAGACCTCTTTGCAATCAAATTTGCTCTGTAGTCCTCCATAATCCATTTTTTTGGGAATACATTGTGACATTAAGGAAAATAATCTACCCATATGTCTGCATATTGCAAACATTTGCTGCTATTTATATGGCAAGCTGTGAACTGGTTGTCTGCAGCTTTGTTGTCTCATTATGCACATCAGGTGTGCTGCTCGGGGCTCAACACCACCAGTGGTTTTCTATAAATATGGAATCCCACCATGCTCTGAAACACAAAGACCAAATGAGGAACAATCACATAATGCACACAGTGCATGGCAGCAGCAAGCTGCTCTCCACAGGTAGCTCCATTTTATTATCAGTACTGTTGAGAATTTTAAAAAAGACTTTGAATTCAGAAGCTTCAGAAACCCATGTCTGACAAACAGTGTTCATTTTTCACAAATGTTTTGACTTCAGAACAGGATATTATTTCCTTCACATTCACAATGTCAGACCATGAAAAACTCACCTCTCTGGACTCTCTACATTATGCAGCAGCAAACTCTTACTTCTCATTCTGATAGTGCACTGCATTAATGCGAAACATTAAACTTTCCTGTTTGTGCCTCATTTATCTACATGCTTCTAAACTTTTCATCCCCAAATGCTCAAGGTTGTCAAATCAGGTGTCCTGATTAGACATTAAGCTTGTGAGATATTTAAGACTGGTAATGTTGATATGATTTTAATTTAGCAGCTCATTAAGATTTTGCCTTTTATAATGAAAGTGTTCAGTCTTTTTCATAGTTGCAAGACACTGAGGTTTTGGAGTCATAAGTGCTGATAATGCAATTCTTGCATAAATTGGACTTGGAAAAAATGTTCACTGCTAGTCCTATCTAATTTCATAGAAACAACTATTTATAAATAGCATGTTACCACCTGAAACCAGAATTGTGACTCTAAAGGTTGTTAGTCCATATTGTCACAGTTAGGAAAATATTTCCTGTCACTGCCCTTATCCATGACATTTTTATTAAAACATGTGTCAGCGGCCGTGCGCAGTCTCATTATATGCACATTTTTTCTCAAAAGGTGAACATATCAGGCTGAAGTAAAACTTCACATCTACCGCGCTCCATATTTCCAGTGACTGCAGCAGTTCATTAAGATTCTGACTTGATAGAAGTAGTTGATGGTGATGGCGGTTGTGTAGTACAGAAATGAAGACCATATGATAATTTAATCTTTAAATAAAGTGCTTCCATAAAGGGGTTTGGTTGAAAGGCTGACACAAATATGTAATACCTGTGTTCTAACCAGTTTGTTTTAGCTTTTTCAAAGATAATCATTGCAGTGAGTTTGTAGGGGCTTAACATCAAAATGGTGAAATTACTGTGTTTAATTGAGTTGTAGATACCAGTTTAGCTTTGAATACAGATACAAATTCTCATTATCATACTCGAACTTTGCAAACAGAGAGAAAATTCTAGGAAACTAAAGCGAGAACTTATAGGTAATGGCATAAAAATCAGGTATAGCTAACACACCAATCTAAACTACCACTGGTGGCTTGTCATAAATTAATTAGGATACACTTTTTACTCTGCAAAGATGAAAAAGCAGAATCCCTCTTCTTCCCGCTAACAGGTCAAATGTGTTTGTGTACAAAATAAAAGAAATGCGAGAAAAAGAAATATGATTGTGTTTAAAAAAACAAACACATAAACTAAAGTAAAGTAAAAAAAAAACAATAAAGTAATAGTGTTTCATGTAAAAATTCATGTGAAATTAAGATTATTGTGGTCAGTATATTGTTATTGCAATAACACTTTTATTAAAGCGTATTCTGTGTTAGTGTCAAGTGCTAAAATGGGCGGTATCTGCCCTCTGCCGGACAAACAGGGAGACATATGCCAGTAAAAAATATATTTATTTCCATGTACAGTCTAAGCCTTCAAAATGGGAAGCCTGGGGAAATTTCAAAATAGCAAGAGAATAAGCAAAGACTAGGAAAGGAAATTTAAATGGTATTTTTTAAACATTTGTATAGGCTTACACGTCCGAAAACGCACGCAGTTAACTGAAATTTAAAAATAAATAAATAAATAAATGAATGTCACATATATATGTATATATATATATATATATATATATATATATATATATATATATATATATATATATATATATATATATATATATATATATATATATATATATATATATATATATATATATATATATATATATGACATTCAATATATATATATATAATATATATATAATTTTTATATATAATTTTTTTAAATATATTGAATGTCGCAATGTTGGCAAATGTTGGCAAAGAGAGGAAGTGACGTAAGATTTGCGCATGCGGTTACCGATTGTGTTTCCGGTAGGTATCGGGTAGCGACAGCAAGCTCTGACAAAATACGAGGTTTTTTACTGTTTAACGCGGACTAAAGTAAGCGCTGAAGATGTCCGAGGGGACCCGCTTGGAGAATGCAAACCCTGTGATTTTTCAGCGGTCGGGGGACAGAGTACAGACGGCCTCCGAAGAGGATGAAGACGTCCACGACCCCATCGACGACAGAGAAATATTCGATATCCTGTTTTCATGTTTTACTGTGGTTTAGAGTGCAGTTACGCTTTAGAGATATGCCCTTCATCATTTTTTTACTGATGTTCATGTATGCTATTATTTGCCTGACTTAAAAGCTAATGCCAGCGCCATTCAGCTAGATGATGAAATCGAGGGAGTTAACAGCAGTTTAAGAAGTAGCACGATTGTATCTGGGTTTACCGACAAGTAATAGTAGTCAAATTCTTAGTATTGAAAACGTAACTAAACATTTTGAAGTGCAACTGTGTTTTAATAGGTTAGTTAACCATCGTAGATTAAATTTATAAACACCGTTAATGATTTAGGTTACTCAATTCGCATTCTCAGGAATGTAAAATTGTCTCATTTTTGTAAATATATTTTTATTATATAATTTGAACAATTTGACAATTTTTAATTGAGTTATTGTTAAGCTGATGTTAGTATTAGTTGAATGATTTCTTGGACTTATGTACAGTGGCTATGCAAACAGCTTAAAGTTTGTCTTTTTGTCCTTTCTTTCCCCTCCTCCATAATCGGCCATAACCAGTTGGGAACTGGTCATGGCCGATTTCTGTACTTTGATAAGCCTGATTCTGCTGGAGGTCTCTCCCTGTTACAAGGGAGCTCTTCTGTTCCACTTTTACCAAACACTTGCTTCACAGGAGATATTGTTCTTGGCGTTTCTCTCTAATATTGTTGGATCTTTACTTTAATATCATTAGTACACTGATTACAGTAGTGCAGAAACAAAAAAAATTATTATTTGTATTATACCGTCTTGAATTCTTTAACTAAAGTTACATCTGATCAGATCTATCAATGACCCAGAGCATCCACTGTCACTGGAAGAGCTCAATGTTGTGGAGCAATTTCGAGTTAAGGTGTGTTTTTTTTTTTTTGCTTCCTATTTTATATATTTTTCCTATGTTTGTAGTAGTGTGAATAAGGAAATAAAAAGATGCTCTGTAACACACTTGCAGATTACTTTAGTAAAGACATGGTTGAAGACAGCTGAATCCAACAACAAACATTTCATTCAAAAGTATTAACAGTGAATTTCATTGATAAAAATGAATGCAGTATGCTGTTAGGAAGGTAAATTGATGAATGAAGTTTATTATTTGCATATGCTTCCTCAGGTTAATGATGCAGAGAGTACTGTGGGTATTGAGTTCACACCCACCATCCCTCACTGCAGCATGGCAACACTCATTGGTCTGTCCATCAAAGTCAAGCTTCTGCGCTCCCTGCCAGACAGGTTCAAAGTATGTTTATGCATGTTTTTTCACATGACATGCACATTTAACCTTAAACATATTTTACAGTGTCAACTTTTTCTGTGCTTTAATGTTTTGTTATTTTCAGTTGTGGCCTAAATTGCAGTATATTTTTTCTATTTCCTCTCAGATTGATGTTTCTATCACTCCTGGGACTCATGCTTCAGAGGAAGCAGGTAAAACTCCATAGAGAGAAAGGAGGCGAGATGGAATTTTAGACCATTTTTACCAGTATAATCGAATGCATTTTTTAATCATACTGCTTATGTCATTGTGTGTACAGTGAACAAACAGCTGGCAGACAAAGAGAGAGTGGCAGCAGCTCTGGAGAATGCATCTCTACTGGAGGTGGTCAACCAGTGTCTGTCGACCAGGACCATCTGAACAGCCAGACAGCTTTACCCTTGTCAGCTTTTAGACTCAGATTTTTGCAGGAGGACATGTTTGGTTTCTTTGAAAACTTGCTGTGTATCTACCAACTGTCCGCACACTTCTTCTCCTGGTATGAGTAGCGGGAATGATCAGGATCATACATGTTCCGTACATTGGCAACATTTACTGAATAAGAGTGCAGAGAAAGCCAGTTCTTAAATTGCCAAAGAATAATATAATCTGAGTGTAAGCTCGTAACACAAAGTCCTTTGGACAAATAAATTATTCTTCCACCTGGAAATTTTAACAGTGTGGAAATGCAGAGAAACTCTACCTGTTACATTTGTCATATACACTCACCTGTTCAACTGCTCATTCATTTAATTATTAATCAGCCACTCTTATGTGAAGGACCAAATGTATTTCAACATATATACATGAGAAAGGTCATCCGCTGAAGTCTCAGTGCTAGACTGGCTGGCCTGAGAATGTTATAAAATGCTTATCTAGTGGGGTTTCCCCACTCTCCATCCACTTGTGGGGTTTACAGAGAATGGTCTAAATAAAAAAGAAAATATCAAGTGAGAGGCAGGTTTCTGCTAGATTTGTATTGTTGGATTGTCATTTATGCCTAGAAATATATATTTATATATGCTTAGAAGTATATAACCATTTGTAGATTGAAAGAATGTCTCATCCTAGGAGGTCTGTAACAACTCTGTGTAGCATGAAGAGTGGCGTGCGTTCACTCCTCTTCAGAGGGTTCTGGCATAGATCACACACCTCCTAGGAGAGGTCGTATCTTCTCTTGCTGATATATGGTATAGCAAACACACGTATATCTGTTTAAGTATAAGAGCCTTTTGTTCAGATGGACCCGCTAGACGCCTGGCACCAGCTTTGGGGAGTCTTCACAGGGTCACATCTTGACCCCACAAACACACAGACAAGGTATTCTTTGTCCACATGTATACCTATATGAAACGTCATATGTTAATGAACCTATGCGTATTCATGTAACCACAATAAAAGGAGTGCTATGGGGAACCTGGCTGAGAGTCTGACGTAGGTCAAGTGGGTGGAACGACACTTGGCTCCAGGCAGGTCTCCCTCATGCATGAGTAACACAAAGAACTTTGCCTACTTGTGTCTTGCTTTTACTGTGTAATAAATTGTCTTGAACGTTCCAGCGAATAGGTTTATGCTACAAACCTATCAGTTTCTGGGTGAAAATACCTTGTTGAAGAAAATGGCCAGAATTTCTGCTGAAATTTAGATGGTAGGGTCAGGATTTGGAATAAATAACAAGAAACCATGGATACATCCTGGCTTGTATCAACAGTTCAGGCTGGTAGTGGTGGCGTAATGTTTTGCGGGATATCTTGGCACACTTTGAGCCCCTTGTAACAACTGAGCATCATTTAAACACCACAACCTACCTGAGTGTTGTTGCTGACCATGTCCATCTCTTTATGGCCACAGCTTACCCATCTTCTCATGGCTGCTTCCAGCATCATTCCACAAAACTGAAGTCTACTCACTGGTTTCTTGAACATGCCAATAACTTCACTGTACTCCAATGGCCTCCACGGTCACCAGATCTCAATCCAATAGAGCAGCGGTTCCCTTCATGGGCCACGGACCGGTATCGGGCCGCGAGAGTTGAGGCTCAGGTTCCAACGTGATAACAGTGAGGTGTACCTAACAAAGGAATTTGTGACTCATAATTTCTCTGCAATAACTTGTATATAATCTTAATGTTTTTGAAATGTTATCAAAATGGACAGCTTATTAAATGAAAATTATGCTTTTGTCTTTTTTCCCTGTACGTGTACTGTGATGTAGAACTTCTACTACAGAGCTGGTAATTTATGGTTAAACACGGCAACTGTTTATTTAGTAAAACTTGTGTTTACATTCCACCAGGAGGCAGCCTCGTCTTATTCGTGTAAGGCGGGCCACGTGAAGCTTATGTCCGTCAGATGTGAGGAGGCAATCTGGCAGAACAAACTGCACCTCTGATATGTCCAGCATGCTTGTCCACCCACTCACCAATCAGCTCGGGTTTCCTTTAAGTCCTTTGAGCAAGAAGGGCTTCTGCATTGTCACAAGCATTTCTGAACTCATGTTGTGTAAAAGACGTGTAACTTTAGCACAAATATGAAAAGAATATGTGAGTAAGACATAGTTCAAAAATGTTACAATCAAGCAAAAGAATGATAAAACACGGATTTGGTTTTGTTTTTTAATTTTAAAAGTAAGTATCGCGATACAGCTGTTTGTCTCGCTGGGGGAAAAGGGTTATGTAATCAAACTGTTGACGGTCTTCTCTCTGAGCGTGGAATTTGGTGTTTCTTTCCAAATTCAATGACGTCAGAAACCCTTATATATAGTGTTTGTGTGTCTTTTGAGAAAATGATTGTTTTTCGGGTTACACTAATCCGCTTTTTTTTCTCTCTCTTGTTCCACATCTGGAAACATTGCATCACTATTAAAACTCCGGATAAGAGACCCTGCCGGCACAGCTGCATTAGCCGAACCCAGAGTCATAACTTCAAAGAGTTGAGCCAAGGAAGGAGGAAAAATACTGTCAGCTGAAAATGAAAATGGCATGAACAGAACAGGATCATTTTAGGTCTATGTAGATGTAAAAGATGGGGGTAGAAACGACATTTGTGGGGAGAAAAGCTTTTAACCATAAAGCATTTTTTAGTGTTTCCCTGGCAGTTCTTTATGCCGTTTATGTTCAAGTTATCACTAAAATTGAAGTTCATTTAGGTAATGATGAATAAGTAATTACTTGGAGGTGTTCCAAGAGGGCTGCCAAGCTGGAAGACTTGCTTCTAGAAGAGGTTTAGATTTGCTCAGTCAGTTTAAGAGGAGAGGTGGTTTGACCAGTCAGAAGGTCAGTGGTTTGATCCGTGGCTCCTTCAATCCATAAAATGTTCTTGAGGCAAGATACTGCACCCCAAAGTTTTCCTGACGTATCCCACAGACTTCCAGCGTGTACATGATTGTGTGAACAGATGATTGTGGCTGGTTACCTGGTTGAATAAGGGGCTGCTTCCAGGAGCTTTTGAATAGGAAGACAAGGGGGGGCAAGAACAAGGCAGGAGAACCCGACAGGAAAACAAAATGTTTGATCAGTGATTTTAGAAAGCATGGAAAACATTGCATATTATTGTATGCATCATTTGCAGGCCTGTGCAGCCATATCAATGCTAAGACATGAAAAGGGTTACATATCATTTATCATTTTGTAAAGAATAGCTGTTTTCTAAAGTGGCAAAAAAAGTATTTAGCCATTGAAGAATATGTCAAAATTCTACTGAAGTAGCATAATAGTACTCATTCTTCTAAAAAATAAAATATATAAAGCCTAAAACACCTAAAATACAAATGCATATTTGTTACCTGTAGCCATTCTCTTGACAGTATTTTGGCAGTTAGCTGCACCTACAATCTTTTTTCAGGTCTGGCCAGTGCCACCACATACCTTCCCTTCTAGACACACACCTACATTTTAATATTTACTGGTAACACTACAGAAGTTATTACAATGTTTTATGACTAAATGTCTTATGTTGTCTACAGAAAGTATAAATATTATTTATGGTCTCATTTAGCTCAACTAAACTTTCCACACAGTCACTGTGATCATGAAACTACTTCCTCATGTAGCTCTCCTTCAGCAGTCTTTGCTCAACCCACTGTGCACAAGGCTCTGGATGAGGCGAGTGTGGCAGGGCTGTCTGTCTGCCTGCCAGCCCTCTGCAGACTTCAGGATTGGCTGCGTAGCGGTCCTCAACATCAACCATAGTGTGTTGACGGTCGATGGAAGATTACATCGGCCGTGGACAGCATTTCGGTCTTGCAGAGGTAAGTTAAGCAAACATTGTCTTAAATTTCGTTGAAGTTTTGCTTTTGTGTGATTGTGTGGAGAAAATAAAAAGCTTCACTTAAGCGGAAACCGTGACAGACGAGTTCGCTGTACAAGCAGAAAGAAGGAGAATTGTCATCTTTCCGAAAGCAGCTGGGAATGATTTGAGCAGAGATGGAAACAACTGTTTATTTCAAGATCAGAAGAGTAGTTTACACGCTTAAAAGACGACTTTAAGGCACTTGCGGGGATCTGGCTGGGACTTTGGGCACAGGCCAGGTTTTTTTTTCCCTTCTTCATCCCACCCACAAATAGTGCTCAGTGTTGGTTTCTATTAAAACTTCCGATTTTTCATAGATCATGGAGATGTAGCTCGTCTCTCTTACAGTTAAGCTACACGTAAGGCATGCGTTTCGTGTTGTAAAGAGAGCTACAGCCGTGCGGGGACGGGCTGCAGTGTTGGGTTTTATTTTCAAGAGCCTTGTAAAAAGCAGGGGCCACTTGTGGCAACACACACATACACATACAAAAATGCACTTGACTACAGCTGCACAGAAGAGATATTAGGCTGAAAGCGTAGAACGCGAGTTTGTGTGCGTCCACAACCTGTTTGGCAAGCAGTATCTCTGCATGCACTTACACAGACAGATTCATAAACCCGAGCTAGTACTGTAAACGTTTAGTTTATTAGGCTACTTACTTTGAATGGAGGAATTCAGAGCAAACAAATGGCGACAACACATTAATCAAATGGGGGAACACAGTACTGCTTCCCTTCTCTGCAAGGCCTGGAGAGTCACCTTCACAGTTTAGCAGCCACTTTATCTGACATTTCTTAGCTCCAGTCTGACTTGCATGGCTTTATCAGTAGTTTAAATCAGTTGACTTTTTCTTTCTTTCCACTGTGTTGCTTTTCTTGATATTGTGTAATATCTCACCTGTTACTGTTGTTCAAAAAACCTCTTGTTTTGGTGCCTGGGTAGATAACTTTTTTCCAGATAAGTCGGCAAACATGCTGGTATAGTTCAGGACACTTGACACTAAAAGGAACACTTGTAAATTAACCAAGTATACATTTCGTTCCGAATGGTGTGAAATTGACTTGAATTCAGTTTTCCGTACTGAACCACTACTGAAATGCTATTTGTGCATTTGTTAATATGTAGCCACTTCTTATTTCTTATATCCTCAGTGTATTAATTCACCAAACCTCCTGGTTTGTCCCAGACCTCTCTCACTTTATTTACTTAATTGCATAATGTATTCAGAGCATTAGTGCACCAGTAGCTCCAGGGATGATGATCCAGTGTGATCTGTGCATTTCATCAAAGCAATGTCTAGAACAGGGGTGTCAAACTCAAATACACAGTGGGCCAAAATTCAAAACTGGAACAAAGTCGCGGGCTAACATTAATATTTATTGAAATATATTTATTCCTCCAGATATAAGAATGAATCTTTTTTTATGGACTCAAACAAGTTTTGCTGAAAAACTGAATATGGAACAAGCAAAGCTTAATACTAAACAATATATATATTAGCTGTATAATACCAGTAGGCCAGCTCTAATAGTAATTTGGTATGGCTTCGCGGACCAAATGTAATTAGGCTGCGGGCCAAATTTGGCCCGCGGGCCAGAGTTTGACACCTATGGTCTAGAAGGACAAAAGAATAGAGTAGGCTGTAAGTATCTGGGATCTTAATGACTCATTTTATTACCAAAAAAAAAAGGTTTTAAATGCCTATTTTAGAGGGGATGATTTTGTCGTGTTGTTCCTGGAATTATGGCACCTATAGAGATTTGTTTCTTCCATTAGAAAGTTTTGTTAATTGAAGATTATTAGAGATGCTTTTAAACTGAAACCATTACCATGCAAGCACTCATTGAGCTTTGTTCCATCCTCAGTAAGAAGCAGGCTATATTGCTCGTAAGTAGAGCCTCTTAAAATCTGCAGTGAAGTCAAGTATCCTTAACTGGGGAAATGGACTGTATTCTTGTAATTACTTTTAACTGAGGACAGTTTAGAGCACTTTACATTTACCCATGCTGCAAGAGCGCCTGTATCAGCTACTGGGATAATGTTTGGCTACATTGTGGGGGCTCAGGGTTAGGATTATGTGTCTTGACCTTTAGTATCTTGCTGAAAGTCACTTGACTGCGTGAGTGAGGATGACTAGAAGTGGTGCTTTTTGGGATCCTGAAACTTGGAAAAAATCCAATACTTTGACGTCAGTGCCATCACATCAGCTTTGACTTGACCTTTTCAAGCTTTGTCTATTAAGCAGCCTAATAAGGTAGCTGTGTGTAAATATGTTTTGTTCCTGTGTAACCTTATTCTGGACTGAACCTGTTACTTCTCTGGATTACAACCAGCAAAAAGAGCAGCACTGTGTAGAAAGTTTTGTTCTACTTTATGTCCGGGTTTTATTAAAATCTTTTGAGGTTTTGGTCATTGCACAACAGAGGGCAGCCTCGTGAGTGTGCTCATATAGCCCCCGGTTGTATTTCATTCATGTGCCTCGTCACAGAACTAGTATTAGCTCAGAGTTCTTTTCATTCCACAGTGCACAGTGGGCCGAACCCAGCGTCAGTTAGGAAGCGAGGAGCTTCCACTTCTGTCATCTCCTAAAATAACTCAGAAAAGACATGTTCTAAGAAACATCATACCATTTCCTTCTATGAAGGCTATGACGTGAAAAGAATTGCACCACTGTTCAGATGCATTTGTGTAGCATGTGCGGATAGTAGTAAAACCAAAAAACGTGTTTTTTGTGCTCTGCTCGGTTTCCTGTGTAAAGCATGTGATTCTGGCACCACTGTGTCCGTCCAGTACTGAAATTCATGACCATGTGCTTCATGTGCCATTAATGTAACCAGCCAAAGCTATAAACAGGCACAGTCACAAATGAAACAATGATTTATGTGGTCAGGAAATGCCAGAGTGGTTAAATTCCAGCACTTGATTAGTATTCCTCCAATTCAATGCCACTGTGTCTATTCATTCTGGTACTCTACATTTTTCCCAACTGCATATCAATCACGGGATAATTATTTTAACTTAACAGAAGTTAAAGTGTTTCTTCAAATAAGCATTAGCTGTTGTATATTTTCCGATGTTTTTTCACACTATTGAAGCATTTAAGTGACACGATTGTGTCATCTCTGTTTAACCTACACTATATGAGTCATATGCGGTCTGATGTGTGATCACAAAGCATCTAAAGTGACTGAGTGGCCTGCAGGCAAGCTCCACTAACACTCATGTGACTGTGACATACAGCAAAGGATGAGTCTCTTCTCTTCTCTTCTCTTCTCTTCTCTTCTCTTCTCTTCTCTTCTCTTCTCTTCTCTTCTCTTCTCTTCTCTTCTCTTCAGCCTAATGAGTCTAATAACAGTGTTTGATGTTTGCATCTATATTAATACCATATTTGAGGTTGTGTGTTGAGATGCCAAAAAAATCAATACGCATTTAAACCCAATGACATTCCTTCCTGAACTCTATTGAGACAGTGACCCCTCTTCAGAAGGCTGCACCACGAAGCAGGATTGGGGGTTTGGAGGACTAACCCTGAGACTGGTCGTAGTACCTCATGCTCTGGAGCAGGTTGTGTGTGCATTCGCCAATTACTTCTCTGAAAAATAGTGTCAAAGATAGTCAGAGAATCTCAAGTTAAACACCTTCAAAATTCTTTGTCTTGGTCCAATAAGCATCTTTATTCTCCTGTCTCTTGTTTAAAGCAATTTCATAGTTGTAAAAGGCTTAAAAAAAAGCAATATTATCCTAAAACAAAGAACCTAAGGCTTGCTACGTGTTTAGTTTATATACATTTTGTAGGTAAGCCTATGTAGCGGTTTGATTTCCATTTTTGTATTCGCTCTTCAACAGTTCCTCTTTATTTTTTCACGTGCAAGTCTGGTGGTGTTGAACTAAGTTCAGACTGTCTTACATGCCACAGGAATACCTTTTTATCAACTATGCAGTTGTGTGGGATGGTGGGGTCATAATGGTGATAAGTCTATCAGCTGACACATCTTTTTCTTACAGTTTTCCTTCCTTTCTTTAAATATTATTCACTTTTTATATATTACCCTTCCAGTCTTCTCAAAGCAATATAGACTGCAAGCCGAATTGTCACATTAATACCACACTTTTTGTGCACTAGGCTGCTGTGTAGCACTTTTCCTAACACATAGATTTATATGCTGCTGCTTTACACCAACACATGCCTTTATTTTGTCATATTACAATTTTACAACTGAAAAAAAAATCCACTCTGGAACCTATAGACTTATCCATGTTTGTATTAGTGATGCACTGCCAACATATTCCCCTTACATATATAAGTGCTGATACCTCAGTCAAC
>NC_140451.1:28272219-28579719 GCF_963576455.1 Neolamprologus multifasciatus
ATCCTCAAAATTCTAGCAAAAGATAGATATGCATGCCTACATCTTAGATTATCATTATTATTATTGATTTTTTTTTTGCACCAAGTAGCTTGACTGTCAATTCAGTATGTTGTACAATAATATTATATATAATAATATAATGTTTCTCCTACTTCCCTGTTATATTTTCCAACATATGTTGTTAGAAAGTATCCAACTGTTTTTGAGTTTCATCTTCACTTGTGTGGTCATCTCCTATCTGAGTCTTTTGTGCATGATCTGTTTTTAAATGACATGCTGCTGCCCAAACAGTGTCTCTGGAGTCTATATAGCCTTGAGGTGACTGTTGTAATTTGGCACATAACTGGACATAATAACTACATGTCCAGTTACTTTGAAAGCCCTTGCAATCTGGCTTTTGTGTTAAAAGAGGTCTTTGAATAACCAACTCTGTGGGTAGTTATAGAATGTACCATCAATTTAAAAAAACATAATAATATATATCTATTTTTTTAATTTAAAAGGACCGTATTGAATCATCCTTCAGCCTGCTTCAAAAAACACACACATGATGAATCGTAAAACAAAATCTTTGAATGGTAGACAAAGTCAAGGTAAACATTGTCTTTTTTGTAGGAAGTGGTGTAGGTATGGAGGAAAACCAGAAAAAATGGTAAAAGTGGTTAGAAATCACATCACGTCGCCGAGTGGTTTCATATGCCTGTCCAGTCTATATTTGTCTTACGTGAATTTTGTGCAATAACGTTTTTTCCTTTTCTGCTTAAATGTTGTCTGTCCATATTTCAATGCACGTAAGGGAAAAAACACAAATCCACAATACTTACAATAACGTTTTTTGAAGAAAAACCTTTTTTGTTTTTTTGCATACATTGTTTTTTTTTAGATACATTCCCATCTCAAACTATTTTCAGCTTTTAATTCTATTTTGGAGAAATGTTTGAGAGGTAAAATTACCCTGCTGAGTCGAAGACTAAAACAGCAGCAATGGAACCACATCTGTCAACATACAGCTGGTGTGTGTGTCAGCGGGTGTGTGTATGTGAACACACCACAGGATGTTAGCTTAGCCACTCAGCACTGTTTCTGCTTAGTGTCAGACACATTTATTACTACCCTGGGCTTCTTGTAAAGTGTATAAAATTACAGTTTTCCTGCAGCTCATGTTTAAAATCACCTCACATTCAGATCCTTTTGGAATTGGCATCAAAGTTTTTGTTTGATTTCCAATGCATGAAAATGTTAAAATAGTAATTTATAGTTATAGAGTTAAAATTTTTGAAATACACAAAATGTGTCTAATTTGTCTTATCGTTTATGGTAACTTAACACTCACTACTGAGCCTGTTTGCAGCTTGGGTGGAGTTGAATGAAAAGTGATGCCAGGCTTCCTCTTAATGATAAGCCCGCTTCCACCCAACATGACCCCTTTGAAATTATTACACATGCCTATACTGACAAACAGCTTTTTAAAAAATAGTTTATACACAGTTTTCCACATTTCTTTACTTCCATATGAATGTAGAATCAATCTTTGGAAAAGTTACTATTTTGGCCTTTTATCTGCACGTAATCAAAATGTTGAAGTCAGTTTGAGATATGGTTTTTGCCATAAAATCAGCTTTTATTATTATTATTTTTATTTTTTTGCCTGTCCCTGTGTGGGATTGTCAATATTTGTCAATGCCATTTCCATAGAGAAGCACTGTCCACCCTCCCACGCTGCAAGCATAATGCATGGCACAAACGCAAAAAACACAACAGCTCTTATCAACATTACAGATGGAGAGAAACGCACACTGGGGAGTTCATTTCCCACGTGCAGGAAAAGAATAACAAACAATGTATGTAATAACAGTGTGGGAGCCTTGTTCACATACAGTGATGAATGACTTTTGGCTCACGCTAACGGTGAATACAAGTGGATGGATACCAGAATACCAGCTATATTATCAAGTCATTAAATGGTCCTTGTTCCTTTTTTTTACTTGTTTCTTTTTGTCTTTGTGCTAACCTGTTTGTTCTTGTATACGTGTAAAACCAAAGTGCAATTTGTGGAAAGAAAAAAATAACAAAAGGGGGGTGGATATTTTTGTCCTGCTCTAATTCACGAACCATAGCGTTCCTGTATGCTCTGAAGCCTGATAGTGTTTGTTACTGCTGTGAATCTAACATTTGTGAACTTTAAATAATCAAGTTTAGAGCTTGAAAATAAAATCACAGCATTTACAATATTGTGATGTATTTTTTTTTAATTAATCAATATGCACCATATTCTAAATGCCATATATTTCTTTTCAGACATTCACCATCGCATGCAATAATGCAAATGCTTTAAGATGCCAGAATTAAATTTCCCTTCCACTTAGCTATTTGGCTAGTTGTGCCATTTAACTTTAACAGTGAATATGAAATAATGTCAGGAGTGCAAATTTCTAAGCTCCATAAGAAAACGCTCAGCTTTGATGATGGACTTTCTGGCTTTCATGTGGAGCATGTGTCACCCCTCTTTTATCCACAAAGGGACAGAGGTGATTCTGTTCAATTAACTGAGAACAGTAGTAGACTTCTGAAGTCTTAATGTGTTAATGTATGTGAATGTAATTCACTCTATAATGTTATTTTACAGCGCCACGGAGCGCAGGCTTTAACTGTGAATGATGCAGTGAATCACAGTCAGATTAGGGTTATTCTTGCCACACAGAAGTGTGGCTGCTCCTTTGTATCTGCACATCATAGCTCCATCGCTTACGAAGCCAACAACCTGTGCATGTTAACGTTTTTCAGAGACACCCTTTAGAACAAGTTTTCAACTTTGGGATATCACAAACAGCAGCTCCGAGGTATAACGGCTGTTTAACAAGTTGAAAAGAAAAGCTGCAGAGCTGATCTTTGTAGAGAATTATAGCTGATCAGGCACATTTTAGACTCAGTGGCCTCTTTGAGCAGAAATATTTTTTAGAATTTTTGAGGCGTTCCTATGAAATTTGACACTCTGAATCCTTTTAATTCCTCTTTTCATTAGATAGCTTTCATGTTGAAATGGCAACACTATAATGGCGGTATAATAAAAAGTCCAACAGGTATGGGAGTTAGATGGTCCTGTATATGCAGTGCCATCTCTTCCATTTACGGACCACAAGCACTCAAAGTCAATTTCTAATTGTATTGTGGTTTGCGACATAGACTATTTGAAGATATAGAGCTAAAAATCAGAGGGTTTGTGGGGGTTGTATTCCTACGAGCCGTAATACATATTTTTGCAAAGGCTGTAGCATGTAGACTGGGGGGGTCTGCCCATCCATTTTCAGAAAACAGACAGAGATACAATCCCTCTGCTTTCTCTCTTTATGAATAGACACTTTTCGCTAAATTCAAAGAGGTTAGATGTGTGAGCACGTATGTCAGTTTGTATGTGCACGCACATGTGCACAAGTGTGTATGCACGTGAGTCACATGTGTTGGTTTAGTGCAGAGATGCCAAGATGAAAGTATAATGGGGCCGATTAAATTTAATGTGTTAGTGGGAAAACACTTTGACTGGCATTCGGTTACCGATAACTCAGCAGCAACCGCAGCCAGTGGTGCTTTGGGGACACATAGACGTGACTTAATAAGCTACCAAAATGTGATGTTTCCATTTTAGGGAGCCTTCAGTCGGTAAAATGCATCAAGTTAGCGAGTCACCAGGCAACAAAATGTGGAGATCTTAACAAAAGAACAAACTTTGTGACTTCTACCCTGAAGAAGAACAAAGTCTGTGCTTTGTAATATGAATTTGTGTATGTATGATTTTACTTAAGCAGTAAATCTAATGAGGATGTGGAGCACAGGGGGTTCAGTGGCGGGATGAAGAAGCCTTTTTATGACCATTTGTAAACTGAAGCATATGTTAGAGGTTGAGTCTGTGTCTTCATGGAGTCTCTTCAAAGTCCCTCAAATCTTCCTCCCTGCTTCTCCCTCCTTGCTCTGTTTGTCAAAGGGACCATTGTGAATGCTTTGCTAATATTAGGCTATGTGTGAGTAAGAGAGAGGTTTTGTAGTGCATTTTACCATTTCACCACACAGGCCTGTTTCCTTTGGGGAAGTTGATGTCTTTCTGCAGTTAGTCAGAGCTGTTTCAGCATTATTTAAAAATGCAGCTAGCACACAGCCCATAATGCAAATTAATTCTTGTTTTGTTGTTGTCACCTTAAATAACTTACATGCTCACTTTCAACTATATAAAACCAGGAAGGTGGTTTTAACCACAGCTTCACTCCCTTGCCAACACATGAGAGTGGTTGGATTGTGCGTTGAACACAATGACCAGTTGTCAGCAGTGAATGCACCCAACAATTAACTGCACTCTTCAGATATTGCACCAACTGACATCACACGAACTGTATACTAGGGAACTGGCAGGTGGAAAATCATTCACTATGTCGGAAATTTGCATTCTCAAATGCATTCTGTCAGGTAATCAGGGTTCAATGCATGTGTGAAAAATGTCTTTGGTAATCCTGACGCTCACTTACCAGTCTTCTATCTGCAGTTGTATCAGTGTGATTTCATCACTGGGAGAGGAAATGAGTTGATGCAGTAGTCTTGGTATTTGGCAACTTAGCCATATTTGGAGAAAAGTTACTACAGATAAAAGCAAGATTAGACATCCCTTGGTTGTTAGTCCTTTACTGATTACCAGGATATCATGAATTAACCTCTTACTAGTAATCTAATTTATCCTTGCGCTGTCTACTGTGATTTCAATGTTATTTTTTTTCTTTATATAGCACCAAATCACAACAGCAGTCACCTCAATTGTAAAGCAAAGACCCTACAATAATACACAGAAAAGGAATGCCTTAAAATAGCATTATTTGTAATGTCTTGGAGGGCAATTAGGGGACTTCTGTAGCTTCAAAAAGAAATCTGTTGTATAAAAGTCTATAGACCAATAGGCTTAGGGGCTCACTCATGAGTTTCAACTCTTTTTGAATACTGCATAATGTTTATTGTATGATTGCAGGCTGTATGAGCATAAAATTGCATAGTTTACCAGAAATCAATTTCAGTTTCTTGAGTTTCTCAGTCTCATCCAACCCTCATCACATCCAAATGCCAAGATGGATGAGGCTTCACAGCAGAACTTCATTAAGCACTAGTGGAGATCACAGTTGCGTCTCTCTCTCATATAATGTCTGGTGGTATCTCTGTGGAGTTGGCTTGGGCCAGCTTCATCTTATCAAGACAACTTGGACAATTCTATGTTTCAAAATTTATGGGAGCAGTTTGTTCAAGCATGCCTGTGCCCCAGTGCACAAATCAAGGTCCCTAAAGGCATGGGCTGGGTGCCTTTAGAGACCTTGATTGTGGAAGAACTTCATTGGGTCGCACAGAGTGCTGACCTCAACCGCATCGTACACCTTTGGGACACATTAGATTGCAAGTCAGGTCCTGTTCTACAACATCATTATCTGACCTCAAAGTGCTTGGGAATTCTGGATGAATGAGTAAAAATTCCCACACACATACTCCAAAGTTTTGCTGAAAGCCTACCCGGAAGAGTAACGGCCTTTATAACTGCAAAAGAGCCACCTATTTAAAGTGGATTGTCCTAAAAGGTTGTGTAGACATGTAGGTGGCTTCGTACCTTTGTCTATGTATAATTTCTATGATTATCATCTACTTGTACCACAGTAGAAGGCGCAAGGATAAATTATATTGCAAGTATCAGGATATAAAGTCTTCAAAGCCAAATACATTGCTACTGTAATGGGGAAAAATCGTTTAAAACAAATATATAAGTCATTAACTAACACGTTAGTTTTTCCTGTTTATCAGTGTTGACAGAGCTGCTCTGTGATCACAGAGGTTAGGTAAGCTCGGGCACAGTAGGCAAGAGGGCTTTCACAATCTTCAAAAACACCACACACGAACTGATACATTATATTTCCAAATAAATGTTATACACTGAATTTGTCAACTCTGTAATTTTTAAAACAGAAATATTTAGGAATCGGTGAACATCTTTGTGCACCAACGCACAATTTTCTTCTAAATCCTCTCTTTACTCTTCACCGAATCTCTATTTGGTCTATTATTACTGCTAAATATGACTAAAGAATGTATGAAAGGAATTGCAAATGAGAAGTTTCCAATTTCTGAGTGACTTAATTACTTGAGGTGGTGTGATATACAAGCCCTGACACTGATGCATGTTTACGGTACATTCTGTCCTCTTTAGACTCTGTTCTCACTCAGTGTTTTATCTTTTGTTTCTGCAGCATTTACAGGCGTTTCCTTGCTCTACATTGAGAAATAACTGCCTAATGTTTCAACTTCTTACTAATAATCATGTTGAATATTGTTAGGCACATTGTTTTTTTTTTATAAACATGTTCTTTTGTCCCTGTAACAGATATACAGTTGTTATAATGGAAGTAAATTTAATGTAATATAATGTATCCCTATCACAACCCTAGTACGAGATGTATGCCTTAAAATAAGATTTGTGTTGCTAGCTTTTGGAAGCAGACACAATCTAAACTTCACTTTTCACTGTTTTGAGACACTGAGAGCGACAAAGGACGCAGGAACCAGTGAGACTGGGCGATAGGGAAAGGGCATTGAGTGAAACTGTCCGAGACTGAGAAAAGAAGGCTGATAGTTCATGCAAGGGTGAACATGAAGGCACAAAAAAGGAGGAACATGGGGGTTATAAACACATGCAGGGTGTGTGTGTGTGTGGAGTTGGGGTGTGGTTTGGCGATTCACAGTTGAGAGAAAGAAAATGAGGTAGGAGAATATCAAAATGATGCGTGGCTGCGATGTAGAGGCATCGGATGGCAACCGGATGGCTGCGGTTCTCGAGGCGCATCGTGACTTCCTGTTTGTCAGCAGCATACAGGAAGTAAGAGGCCCCTTGAGGATGGTCTTTTTTTTATGCGTGCAAATAAAAATGAAGTGAGACCGCGAGGTGTGTATTTTTGTGAGATGAAACGGTTGATATGGATAAATACAAGTGAAAGTTAGTCAATAAGGTTAAATGCCTTTTGCCTACTGTACGTGGCCTCGCCTAACCTCTGTGATTAGAGCAGTTATGTTGACACTGGTAAACAGACAAACTAATGAGTTTGTTTATTATTTGCATTCAGACTAGTTTGCCATTATGATAGCAATGGATTAAGCTTACAAAATAAATATTATATTATTTATATATTAATCTTTGGAGTAAATCAGTAATCACAACCCTGCCTTGATTGCTTCATGGCTTTTTTTTACATCAACCTTTTTTATCAAACGGGTAATTTAAACTATCCACTCAGATATCGACTCAGAAGTCTTGGTCATTTTCAGTTTATTTGGGGAAGTGCCAAATGTGAGTGACGCACTGGGTTTCTGACACCTTTCTGACATCATTTTCTCTGGTAGTAAACACGTCTTACTCTTTACTGGAATCTTAGAGTCCTTTTCTCATAGGGCGAATTGTGACTGATGACATGGCCACTTGCATTGGTGTAGTGTTCTGGATACATTGCATTACAGACAGGGATTGCATTGATTTGCCTCATCGATGAGAGTTTACATTCAAGAGATCCAATTGAAAAGAACTTTTAAACTTAAGCACATAATGATTGAGCCAATTAAGATCCAGCTCATTATTTTTGTTTTTCTTTGCCATCCTCATGACACAGTTACTGTTATACAAACAGACAACTGTACTGAACTCTTGAAATGCAGGTAAACCAGTATACTGACATGGCTACACGTCAGCGGTCACATAAAATAATCTTAGATTCAGTTAGATACATTTGTATCTTTTGATAGGTTAAGAAAAACTGAATCTCTCCCTCATGGAAAACAACGCATAGTGGATGCTTGAAGCAAATGAGTGGAGCAAGTTCATAGTTCTGCCTGATGTTAGAACAGAAAGCTGCCGCTGCACAGCTTCATGGACATGAGAATCAGTGGTCTGCAGCTGTTTCTACATCAGCCATGTTCAGTTTGTCCTTAAGCTGCATGCATTCACTATTCACGTACTGTTTTTCTTTCCCCTATTTTCTTCTCAGTGGAAAAGAGCAATGGTAATGAGAATAATAGCAGCTAATACATTATCACAGTCACAGGATGGTGTGTTAATCATCAGTATTTTATTATAAGCATTATAAACACTTGGACTTCCCATTGGCATTTACACAGAACGAGCCCTTGTAACATTGTCTTCTGGCTTTGTAAAAATAAACTCTTTATATAGATTTACAACACTTTTTGAAGCTGTGGTTACAGGAACTGAACGCTCAAGTTCCTTAGTGATGAAACATTTACTGTCAGTTTGCCGTTGTATGTGAGATCGATATCAACTGATTTATTGTTATGACCTGTTACTCTTCGTATTTCTGGAAAAAAATATTTCCTTCTCGAGCGATCTTGTCTCCGTCCTTTACTTTCAGTTCCTCCAAGAATTCAACATAGCATAAATAGATGACATTATAGTGCAAAGGGTGATACATTTTCCAGTCAGAACCACTTTTATTAGTAATGTTTAGTTAAAAAAAGACTCGACTAAAGAGGAAGTCGTATCATAGAGAGCCTTTGCTGCTGTCTTTGCAGTTGCTGGACTCCCCCACTGATTTGTACAGCAGGCTAAAACCCAAGTGGAGCTCAGATGTAGTGAACGAGCACCACCACGATAAATGATTGTGATGTTCTGTGATCCCGCCAGTCAAACAAAGTAACCTACAGTTTTTGGGGTTTTTTTGTATTCTGCATATTTTCAGACTTCTCACCAAATTTAAGGAAATGAAAGTAACTTTCTTTAGCCACTGTTTTTTGTGTGCAAAATATATAAACGCATGCACTTCAGTGCAGTCAACTCATAGTATCTACTGTACTTGTCATTAAATAAACTACAGCTTAAAATACTTTAAAAAAGGATTTCCTTGTGGTATTTTTCTCTTCCGTTAAACAGTTATTAGCATCCATATGTAGTCCTATCAACCCCTGCTAGTCTGTGAATGACAGAGATTTTGCTAGAGAAATGATCATCAGAGTGTGCTTTTGCTGTCTGGCACGAACATAATGAGAACTGTTACTTCCACACCAACATTTTGTAGTTAAACCTTTTGGTTTGTAGAAACTAGTTGAGGAAGTCAGAGAGTAACTCGCAACACAATACTATCATATCAAAGCTATTTATAATGTTGCGTTCCTGTGATATTTGAAACACGAAACAGTTATCTGTAATCTACACACACAAGCCACACTATTAGATACACCTCGCTACGTATTATATAGTTGTGGCAAATTTGTCAGATGCACATCCAAGATGCAAATCTCCTGTTCCACAACATCCCAAAGGTGCACTGATTGAGATCTGATGACTGTGAAAGACATTTGAATACAGTGAACTCACTGCCATATTCAAGAAGCCAGAGATGATTTGAAATGTGTCATCCTGCTGGACACTGCCATCAGTGGCTGGATGGACAATAGCAGGTTGGCTGTGAAGTTTAAACAATGCTCAGTTGGTACTAAGGCTCTAAAAGTGTACCACCAACCTGAACTACTGGCCAGATTGGATCCATGCTTTCATGTTGGTTAAATTCTGACTCTACCATTTGAATGACATGGCAGAAATTAAGACTCATCAGACTAGGCAACTTTTTTCCGATATTCATTCATGCAACTTCGATGAATTCGTATGAATCCTCAGTTTCCTCTTTTTAGCTGACCTGAGTGGCAACAGGCGTGGCCTTCTAGCCCAGGGGTGGGCAATCTCAGTCCACGAGGGCCGGTGTTCCTGCAGGTTTTAGATCTCACCTTGGGTCAACACACCTGAATCACATGATTAGTTCGTTACCAGGCCTCTGGAGAACTTCAGGACATGTTGAGGAGCTAATTTAGCCATTTGAATCAGCTGTGTTGGTTCGAGGACACATCTAAAACCTGCAGGGACACCGGCCCTCGTGGACTGAGATTGCCCACCCCTGTTCTAGCCCATGTGCTTCAAGGCTTGCTGTTAATTTAAAGATCCTCTTCTGCTTACCTTGGTTTGTAAAGAGTTCTTATTTGAGTTACTGTTGCCCTTGCATCAGCTCAAAGCAGTCTGGCCCTGGCATCAAGAAGGCATTTTCTCCCAGAAGACTGCTGCTCACTGGAAATTTTCTCTTTAGGACCATTCTCTATAAACTCTAGAGACGGTTGTATGGGAAAGTCATAGTAGTTCATAGGTTTCTGAAATACTCAGACCAACCGGTCTGGGACCAGCTGCCATGCCAAATTCAAAGTCACTTAAATCACTGTTGTCCCTCAATCAGATGCTTCGTTTGAACTTCAGCTGGTCATATGTTTCATGTCTACTTTTTGTGATTCAGTTTTGTTTGCCATCTGCCATTTTTTTACTGTCTCTAACATCCTGTAGTGGAGTCATGAATAATATAGTCATCAGAAAAGCCCTTTATTGATAAACAAATTGTAAGAGGAAACACAAATGTACTGCAGTGCAAGCATCCTGCCTCATCCCTAATGGGACACTGGGATGCTTTAAGAATGCACTCTGCTGCTTAAGAGGTCAAAACATAATTCAACATCAGCTTGTTTTCCCTGTTTTTCAAGAATGCCTGTGATCTGTCTTCCAGGGTGCGGCATCCAGTGCAGATAGAGTAAAACAGAGGAAAGCAGAAGATGCCAGGACCACCTCCACCACCGCCACCTCCAGCAGCTCCCCCTCCTCCTACTTTTGCTCTTGTGAGATTTTGTTTTCATTTATCTCTAAATCAAGCCAGATCTGTTGCTCTGTTCTACTGAGCTAGAGACATCTTGTGGCCGTATAATGTCATAACAAATCTTTTTTTTTTGTT
Source organism: Neolamprologus multifasciatus (assembly GCF_963576455.1). Classification (NCBI taxonomy): domain Eukaryota; kingdom Metazoa; phylum Chordata; class Actinopteri; order Cichliformes; family Cichlidae; genus Neolamprologus; species Neolamprologus multifasciatus. The sequence continues at coordinate 28,283,058 of NC_140451.1, forward strand.
ATTTTTCATTCATAGTTTCATCTACATGGCCTGTCACTTTAAAGTTTAAGTAATTTAAGAAATGACAGTTTTCTCTTTCTTTCACTGACTGTTTATCCATCTCTCTATAAAATGCTATAAAGTAATGTAGTGTTGAAAAGCTTGCTCTAGAAATCTAAAAGCTGAATCTTCACCGTTTCACACTGAAGAATATAATGTGTTGGAGCTATTTTTTTTATTATTTCAGAGGGAAAATGCTATTTAATTTCCAGAAATTAGTCTTTTGTGACAGACGAAAAGACCGCCCACTTTGAGGCATTTGACTGGTTGAAGGCATGGCAGATAGCAATCAGCAGTGATGCGACCAGCAGAAAATGGGCAGTGTAATTTCTGCCAAAAATTTGAAGGGAAAATAAAGCTTAAATATGTATTGAATACTGGGTAATAATGAACAGTATCATCCTTTGCTGAGTTGCGTTGTCCAGTAATATCTGAAAAAGAAGTGCAGGCATGTTCAAAACAACAATATTAATGTTAGATGTATTGTAAATCCCTTAATCAAAAATATATTAAAATAACTTGTAACCTTGATTTTAACCACTAACATTTTGCTTTAATGTTAATTTAATTACATCTTTTTCCAATTAAGCATAACTAATTACAGTTACATGTATTTCTCAACTTGCTAGTGGCTTCCCAAGGCTGACAGTGTTTGTGTGTCTTTTTCAGGCCAACACAGAAAAACCAAATCTAAGCCGTTCAGAGCAGCATGGAAGGAGTGCTCTTTTGTCTGATATTGGTAAAGGAGCCAGACTAAAGAAAACTGTTACAAATGACCGCAGTGCACCCGTATTTGACAGTAAGTCGATGTCATTTCAGTGACTATTTCAGTTATGATTGCAAAGGAGAAATAATGGGAGTTAGTCGTATTAACTTAGTCACAAGTAATGAGGAAATAATATGATTCAGTAATGAATGTCCTCCACATGTCGCAAGAATGATTAACTCAATATTTGTTTGTTTTTTTCTATCAGAACCCAAAGGAGGAGGAGGAGGTGGGGGAGGAGGAGGAGGGGGAGGCGGCGGCGGAGGAGGAGGAGGAGGAGGAGGTGGTGGTGGTGGTTTAGGAGGCCTGTTTGCGGGTGGGATGCCAAAACTGAGATCTGCAGCGAACAGAGACTCCAATGGTAAAAAAAAAGAAGATACAAAACAATGACAAACAACAAAGAAAATTTTGTGCAATCTCGTAGTTCATTTTTCCGTTTTGTTCTCTGTCAGACTCGGGACCCAGCCGAGGACCCATTCTCCCACCTGGAGGCCGATCCGGTGGCCCAAGCCCTTTTGGTGGTGGTGGCCCAAGCCCTTTTGGTGGTGGTGGAAGCCCTGGCGGCGGACCACCTAGACTTCCAGGAGCCCCTGCTGGTGGCCGTAGCAGTGCCCCTGATCTTCCCAAGGGCCGCCCAGGTTTTCCATCCAGGCAAGACTCTCCAGGAGGTGCTCCTCCTCCCGTACCCAACGCACCTCGACCTGCTCAGTCCTTCCCGTCTCGTGGGGGCCCACCTCCACCATCACTCCCCTCAGGACCAAGGCCGGGCCATGGATCTCCATCTGGACCACCAAGCATTCCATCAGGGAGGCACGGCCCTCTTCCTCCGCCACCAGGAGGTTCCACACCAGGCCCTCGACCAAGCTTCTCCTCGCCTCCAACTCCAAATAGCAGCAGACCTCCCTTACCGCCTGCTCCAGGAGGGAGGCCCCCACTTCCTGATGATCGACCGCCACCACCACCTGCCCCTGGAGGACACCGGCCATCCATACCACGTGACATGCCACCTCCTCCTCCTTCAGTCAACTCCAAACCTTCTCCGTCTGTTGCTTCTTCCTCACCTTCTCGTCCCACACCCGGTGGGGGCGCACCTCCTCTTCCACCAGGACGTCCAGGGCCTCCTTCCTTACCTCCCACCCCAGGAGGAGGTGATGACCCCTCACCTCGTCTACCCCAAAGAAACAGCTCGCTCAACAGGTACTGAAAAAGTTTTATCTGATATGCCACCTGAAATCTGTTACCTGTTACCTTAATGGATGACTGCAAGAAATAAGAAATGCAGTGGTGCATTTCTTATCAGACACTGGGAGAGAATGTGAGCATGGTATCTACTTTGGTCGACATGTCAGAGTTTGCATAGATTCAAATCTAATAGCTGTTCTATGCTTCTGCAGTTCACACTTCATGCAAAGGAACCAGTAGCTTCCTTAAAAAGGCCACTCGCAGTTTGAAAACTTAAGTTAAATGTTGATAAAATCTTTTTTTTTTTCTCAAATTTAATTTGGCTTTAAACTAAGAGGTTTCTTAGTCTAGTCACAGTCTAAAACATACATACCACTAAGCACTTACTCTAGCTTTGGAAGGTTCCTGTTGCTACTGAGGTAGGAAACCTACTGTTAAATTAGGTGTTTGCTTTGCTATTAAGCAGTAGGTAATCGTCCCAAACCACAAAATAAATGACAAACAGATAAAGCAAAATTAAGTACACAATAAAACAGCAAACTTGCAAGCTGCAAGGAAAAATAAAAATAAAGCTAAACTCCCTGTCCACACCAAAAAACACAAAATAATGTGTGTATTTATAAAACAGTTAAGTCTGCCCCACCCCTCGGGTTTCATCTCTTAGCTAAACTCCACCTGGTGTCTGCTTACAACATCGGCTGATTTAATAGATGGCATTCAAACATTGCTAACTGTGGAGAACAGAAGGAGAGGTGCACACAGCAACATCCAAGTTTGTTTAACTAAAATGGCAAAAGTGACTGGGGTGCAGATCTGAAAGCAGAGCGATTGGTGCTTGATGCGCCGTGAAGTTAAATCTGTATGTCGTATTTCAGATATGCAGTTTAATCCTCAAGGTTTTAAAGTAGTGTGCACAATGATTTATATTTCCTAAGGGATGTGTGCTTAAAAAATAGGGATACTGTAAAAAGGATTAACATAGATTAATATTACATTTATCTTTGCCAGCCATAGTCCAGCACCACCACCTACCCGCTCAGGACCTCTCCCTCCTCCACCAAATGAGAGACCACCGTCTCTCGGAAGGAACCAGTCATCAGTACGCTCGGGTAAAAAAGCGCTCACCTGTTAATTGAACTATGAATTACTGCAGCATTCAAATTTTATATTAGACATATTTATGATATAGCATGCCCATTAACATCAAAAGTTACTGGATTTTATGCCACTTCGGAACATTTAACATCCTATTTGTTTTTCCTCCCCCTTCAAAGGCCCTCTACCTCCTCCACCTCCTGCAGGTCGACCTATGGGACGGCCAGGCCCAGAGCCCCCTCGTGGTGGACCTGGAGGCAGGCCTCCCCTTCCTCCTGACAGGCCGGGAACAGGAGGTGGGTTTCCTCCACCACCACCCATGGGGAATGGTTTCCAAAACCACAACCAAATACAAGGTGAGAAAAACCCTTATTATGTCATTAAGGTTTATTTGAGTAGTCTATAAAATAATTTTGCTACTTTATGGCAAGAAGATGGAAAAATAAAGAGGAAAATAGCACTGAAGTATGTCGAGTCTGTTTAAGGAACAATAAAATCGTAAAACCAGCACGTAAGCTAGTGTACCAGTGGTTACTTTGCTAACAGAAGAGGCTAACTCTGACTTCTAAAGGACTTTTTCAGACGATATCCTTCAGTGCTGTTTTTAAGACAAAGTCTGTTATGTTCAGTTATGGCAAAAGAACTCACTCACCTCCGCTGGAGTTGTTTTTACTCCTTTAACCAAAGTAGTAAGATTGTAAAACGAGTTTACAGGGATCCATTTTTTAAAATTACATTTGTAGTCATGTTTCATCCAATTCTAAACAAATACAATATCCTTTATACATATACTGTCATAAAGCTAAGTCATTCTGCTGGAGAAATTAACACTGATACCTTCATTCTTTCCATTAATAGATGAGTGGGAGGGTCGGTTCAATTTTCACCCAGTGTCAGACCTTCCTCCACCCGAGCCCTATGTGCACTCCCAGAAGACCTACCCCAGTAAGCTTTGCAAAAATGAAAGCAAAGGTGAGTTCTGCATGTTATCTACACTCAGCATCGTTAGATGATCTTCATGCAGTTTTCAGTTTGCTTAGTAACCTGTTAAAGACACTGACAGACCAGTGCATAACATTACATATTTTAACATTACTTTGGACATGAGCCACTTGATCCACAGTCCTTTACAGCACAAAAAACATCAGAAAAAGGAAAGAATACAATACAGAAAAACGTGATGCTGATTATAACATTACAAATTAACAATATATTATTGATTTAATATATTCAATGTGAGATTACAATCAAAGCAAAGTAGTTTATCAGCATTCCTTTATGGTTTGTCTATTACTTCTGACAAACTGACAGCTGACATTTCAGCCCAGACCACGTTCTGGTACCAGTCCTAATTGTGTTGTCTGTGGCCTATTACTACTAGCCTCAACATTAATTTCTCTCTCTTATAATCGTCTGCAGTACTTTTCCGACATTTGACAATAGCTCCCATTTGACTCCCAACATCAAAGTTTGCTGTCCCTCCCAGTTCATTACTTCGCTTTTGTAATCTTCTTTTCAACAATCAATCAATTTCCCAACTGGAAAATGTCACAACATTCAGTTTAGTTCTGTTAAGTCTTTGTGACTATAATCAGACTACCCTACAATCTTTAAGAATTTGTGCACCATTAAATTAAAAATATTGAACTCACTAAAGGTTTTGGCTGATATTTACATTATATTAGTCTAAACTTCCAAACAAGTGGGAAAACTGTTGATCTGGATTGTCAGACACTGCCATCTGGTGGAGGAAAACATCCTCTGTTACTAAAGAAAGCACTAACTTTGTGTGTCTTTGATTCTTTGCAGGTTCTGGTAAAAAGGAAAGAGGAGCACCTCCTCTTCCTCCTATACCCAGGTGAAGATAAGATGGAAACTATCGCAACACTTGGAACTACCCCCTTTGTCTACCTGCCCTATTTGTCTTTTTTGTTGCGCTCATTGTGCTTTGACCTGCAGCATGTAGTTCAAGTAAGAACTGCAACATGTAAGATGGACCTGAAATACAGTTGTGCAAAAAAAGGACAAACTCACAATGTGGAGTTTACATCATGTGCCTCTGTAACAGCAGAATGACACATTAAATGACCAAAGCATGTTTATATTTTGGTACACTTTGTCTAGGTTTACAACCATGCTGTTTTATTTGGGTGTCCTTAGTCATAGCTGCCTCATGAGCAACAGTGGTTTCATGACCCTTTATGCACATCGACTTTATTCCAATAACTTATTTAGTCTTTGCTTACAATGTTTGGATTGCATAAGCTGCTTGCTAGTTATTCCATTCTTATCGACCAACCAGTTACACTTTTGAAAAGGAATAGAAAAGCATACTTGACAAATGTGGCATGTAGCACATGTGACTTTCTGGGACTATTTACGGATTAAAACGGATTAAAAATCTTATGACTATATTTTAGCTCCAGGATTGTTGTGTAGTGCAAGGCTTCTTATGCAATCAGTCATCTTATACAAGTGTTGAAAAGCTGCAAGCTGTCATTTTATGAACCAGTGTTTCCCTAGTGCCTTTTCTATTCATGATTGTACTTAAGGTTACTTAAAGGAATTAGCTAGGGATGCCTTTTGTGCCTTATGATGCTTATGCCTCATCTATGTGTTAAGTTGGAACAACTCTGGTGACGTCAGTGTTGAAACAGAAGCATTGACTGCCAGATCATTTAGAACAGAGGTTCTCAAAGTGGGGTTCAGGAACCTCAGGGAGTCCACAACTTAAAAGTCCACAAAATAATTTTCTTTAAAGAATGTGGTATGACTGAAAATTGCATACATTGTACATACAGGGACCATTTGCGCAACTACAAAAAGCATCATTCCCACATTATCAATAAAACAGTTAGAACATCAGTACTATATCAGCGTGTCATACTTACATAGACCTAGACATGGAACCAAAGTGTAAAAGGCCTTAACTTCCAGGCTCCACTGCAGAAAACACATCAGGGGAAACATGAATGTCTAATTTGCCAAAACCACATGTGCCTTAACAATGTGCATATGTGTGTTTCTGTTGGAGCCACTGAATGGTACGTTTTTTCTGTTTGTTTGTCTTTTACAGTTGTGTGTGACATGAGCTTGCTTCTAATGTTTATGATTGAGGTGTTAAAATACATTTTGTATGGGAATATGGCAACATAATTGAACTGATTTTTGTTTTGCTTTTTTTTTTTTTTTTTTTGTCAAAGCTCCCTTGACTTAATATGAAGGTCATGTGTTTGTATCAGTATGATTTCAACAACCAATATTGAATGATGGTATTATTTTAAGTTATGTTTAAGAACTATGCAGTATTATGTGTTTGCTTCACAAAGCGCTGCTTTAAAACTGTCCTGTATACATGATCCATCATGTAGGGATCATGTATACATGATGGATCATACATATACAGTACATGTATGGATCGCGTATGATCCATATAAATGTCAAAAAGGAACTCTTAAAGACAATCATACACAAACTTATTTACTTTAAAACAATGCTTTATGTTCTTTGCTTGGGGGTGAAAATGGAGCGCTTTTATTCTGTTATGCATTGTAAGTAATTTGATATGACTGTACAATGATCATGTGATAAAATGGGAACGATGCATTGTAGTGGCAGGAACAAGATGAAGTGACTTTTTATTGTATTGCCAAATAAAAATATGCATCTTTTACATATCTGTGCAATAAAATCAGCAAATACATTGATCTGAGTGTGATCAAAGAAGGCATTGTCTGATTTGTTGTTGTTTTGTTTTGTTTGTGTCTTCTGTAACATAATTAGGCAGAATTATTGTATGTGCAACTTTCATTACCCAGCAGTATGACTGATTATTATTTCACATTACTGCAAGTGCAGGCTCGATCTCAATCTTATCTTGAGCTGCAGAACTTGGGAGTTGTCTCAGACATTTTGCTCCTTTGGCATAATTTATCCCTGCTTGATGTGATGTATCACTCAAATCACAATGTAATGTTTAGAAACCCACCCTGCTGAATTGGAGTTTAAAAAGCCCACATTACAAAACTAAAATATAAGAACTGTTTTGCAAGTGTGAGATAAGTCTAATCATCCATTTTTTTTCTTTCAATTTTCAAATTTCATTATGTAATTATTTTTAGTTAGATGAAATTATGTCAATAAACTGTGTCTGCCCCTTAACATGACTGTCACTTCCCTTAGTGATATTGAATCCACACCCCTGATGTAAACTGGATGGATTTTCATCTCCCCATCGTCTTCCCCTTATTTTTACCCCTCCTTCCTCTGAACTGATTTATGGTTTCCCATCATTTCAGTTACATGTTTATAAAATCATCACCTCTGGAGCTTACAATCATTATTTGAGGCACTGTTTCTTTTTTTCACAGAAAACGTGCAACAAACATTTAGAGCTGACAAACGACAAAAAATACCTGCAATTTTTGCACACTTTCCCTAAATTCAATAAATCCAGCGCACATGACGCTGCGACACGCCAAACTTTTTTGAAAACCCAATCACAGTTGTGTGCCAACATACCTCGGCGCTCATTGGCTGAATCATCTGTCAGTCATTTTTCAGGGCGTTGCCACATCTCAGCAGCTGTCAGATTGTATCCAAATGACAATAACGGAATTGCACAGCGAGCTTTTCTGCACAACGATGTTCGTCTAAAATAGAGAGGTAGGAGGTGTCGCTGTGAAACAAAGTATTTTAAACAGCACACTCAGTCAGATGTAAAGTTACCGCGCCCTCGTATTCGTTTTTAGCATTTAATTATGCTAGCGCTAACCTGCGGTAGGCAGTAGAAACGGTGCATGTTTGGAAAATAGCATATTTTGTATCAGCGTTGGTAGACTTCCGGATATTGCATTTTAAAAAAGGCACCGTGCTAACATCGCTTTTAATAACGCGGATGCATAAATAGAGATGCTGGTAACCCTGAGACTCAACCAGTCGCTAACCTTTCATTTACATATTTGTCTAAAGCCCTTTTTAAATTCTATAGACGTGACGTTGCAATTTGCTCTTACTCTTAGTTTACCCGCTGTTATATTTCTATGTTGCCTGTTTTTGAATCGCTCCAACCTCTGATAGTTTCCTCTCGGCGTCCTCCTTTAGTGTGCTGATATTCCTCACCTGACCTCTCTGATCACCCTGTCCCACATCACAATGGAGACAACCAACAGCTATGTGCTAATCCATGGGAAGAACATCTCCCATAGCACTCTGACAGGGCCTGCTGCAGGACCTCACATGTCCATAGACAAGCTCTTCCCAGCTCTCCTGGAGTGCTTTGGCATCATACTGTGTGGCTATATAGCAGGCAGGTAAGTGATTGAGAATTAGACCATGTTTTTGCCAAGTTTTCCAGAATATTGGCTGGGAAATGTAGTAAGTGCCTAGTGTAAATGTGTATTTATTCCCCCCCCAGGGGTGACATCATCACAGAGAGCCAGGCTAAAGGTTTGGGGAACTTCGTATCCAAGTTTGCTCTTCCAGCGCTGCTTTTTAAAAACATGGTGCTGTTGGACTTCAGAAATGTCATATGGGCATTTCTGTGGAGTGTCTTGGTTGCTAAGGTTTGTGTCTAACCACTTGTAAGTTTGCATTATGCTGAAGATTTATAGAAAACAAAAACCTGATCATCACGCTTCTGTCCTGTGTAGGTGACAGTCTTTGTGCTGGTATGTGTGCTGACACTGATGGTGGCCAGTCCAGACAACAGATACAGCAAGGCTGGTCTGTATGCCATCTTTGCTACTCAGAGTAATGACTTCGCCCTTGGATACCCTATAGGTAAGTGCAACAAAACATTACTGTTTGCTCATTCAGGGTTAGCAGTGGAGAAAGTCCTCTCGTGTCAGGGAATAACACAGAGTATAAACAGGTTCGATATGAGCTACAAAGTGCTATCAAGGCTGCCAAGGAAGCATATTCCCAATAACTTAAGTGCTGCTGCTGAGATATGTGGCAGGGAATCAAAGTTTTAACTACCCATAAACAACGCAATACACACTGGTCAGGGATCCAGGACACCACCCTACTGGAAAACCATAATGACCTTTCAACGTCGATATCAAACTTCAGGTAGCACACATATAGGGTCTCAGGGCATCTCCATCCTAGACTTCCTTGCTCACAGATCACCGTTGGTGACGGTAGAAAACAGCTCTGCCAAGCTTTCAGTCAACACAGGAGCCTCCCAAGGATGCCACTTCAACAACTATGATTGTACACCTTTGACTGTGCCTCTACTCAGAATAACAAGATCACCATAAAGTATGTAGATATGGTTATGGCACAGCCATCCTCAGCTGCATTATAGAAGAGGAAGAGTCATGGTACAGGGGACTGGCAAACAATATAACTTGCTATAGACAGGAGAATAATTCCTCTTCTTAACATACGGACGGCCAAAAAGCTGTCAAAATGGATCGAAATGGACCGATAAATCCACCAGCAGCTGTACTGCTTTGTGCAAATGGCAATAAAGTCTATCTTAATCTTATCTAATTAAGACATAGAGAGTGTGTATATATTTCATTGCCTCTCTGTCTTCACTTTTCTAGTTGATGCTTTATATCGAAGTACATATCCAGAATACCTCCAGTACATATACCTGGTTGCTCCTGTATCCCTCATGCTCCTCAATCCCATCGGCTTTGCTCTTTGTGAGGTGCAGAGGTGGAGACAGGCCAGCCATCCACAGCGCAGTAGTCTTGGCATCCTGGGAGTTGTTGTCTTACAGGTACTAAGCATGCAGGTGTTTAGACAAGTGTATTAATACACCTGTATATCCTAAGGTTTACTTTATTTGCAAACTTTAAGGACCCAATTTGTACATTTGTAACTGTTTCCCACTTTGACCTTTTGCACCAATTTTAGGTCTTGGAGTTTTAATTTTTATTATTTTTTGCACTCTAGGTGTTGAAGAACCCAATAGTGTTCATGGTGATAGTGGGAATCATCTCTCACTTTGCGCTGGGCCAGCAGATCCCTGCTGTGTTGTCAGAGTTTATAGATGGTCTCGCCAACTCTTTTGGAGGGGCAGCGTTGTTTTACCTTGGCCTCACTATGGTGAGTTGCACTCTTGTGTTTGTCTATCTTTTTTTCTTCTCCTAAGGATAACCTGTTTTACTTACAATGAAGGATATCATCAGCTGCCGTCTTATTTGGCAGGTTGGTCAGCTTAGAAAACTAACCAGAGACACTGGAGTTGCCTTGATATTGCTCATCACAGCCAAACTGTAAGTGACACCTGAAAGGAATAGTGTGAGCATAATTGGTTTAAGGTGGCCTGAGCTAGTGGGTTTTTGTATTTGACCATATTTTGCATGGTACATATTTTTGTGTTAGTTGCCATTATTTTGTATATAATATGTAATGCAAGATACACTTTGTCTTCAAAAATACAGAAATACATCTTCCTAAAGTGGCAACAAGCCTTTAAACTTCACCAAGAACTCTTAAAGAAAATGAACAAAATATGAAGTACAGAAGGGTTTTTAATAGTCAGTTTGGTTTTTGGTTGATTACACAGCTCCATGAGTATATTTCTGTCTGTCTCTCTCAATGTCATCCTTTCAGCTTGATAATGCCGCTGGTCTGTAAAGACATGGTGGATATTCTGGACACTGGAGTGAACAGCACGAGTGCCAATCACACAAGTTTGTCCAACTTTGCTTTCTTATATGGAGTTTTCCCAACAGCCCCCAGTGTGGCCATCTATGCTGGACACTATAACATGGAGTTAGAAGTGGTATGTTCTCTTAATGTAACAATCATACTTTAAAAAGCTGTATGAAAGGAATATTACTTTTGTTGTTGTTGTTGAAACACAAAGAGAAGAGGTCTCCCTCGTGACTAAAATGTTCCATCTTTCATGCTACTGGTAATGATGCACGATCTGATATCCTCGTGTTGGTGTTGTTCCCAGATCATCATACTAAAGGTTGTTCCAGGATCAACATTGCAAGTGACCAATCAGAATGTTGTGATGTCATACTTTTGCAACTTCGGGAAAAACCGGCGTAAAACAAAAAACTGTACTTAAGCTGCGAGAAACCGCCTTTGTCCGCCGATCAACGGACCCTAACCCTAACCCTGACCCTAACCCTTTAATAAACGCTAAGCAGAATTGATATTGTCCTTGCAACATTGGAATTTCATAAATGCACGAATGGGTTGGTGCGCAAAAGAATAACGTCACAATAATGTGATTGGTCACTTGCAATGTTGAACCTGGAACAACATTTTCATGATGATCTGGGAACAACACCAACACGAGGATATCAGATCATCCGGTAATGATGGCATGGAAACCCACATGGTCGACACTTAGCCAGGTATTTTAAACTTGGTTTTTACATTCTCTCACCCCCAAATCCTGTTTGTTTGGGTTTTTTTAGGTAACGTCAGGGATGGTAATCAGTACATTCTTGTCGGCACCAATCATGTATGTGTCCGCCTGGCTATTAACAATCCCTTTAATGGACCCAACCCCCTTGGTTACAGAGCTTGAAAATGTAAGCTTCAACATCAGCATTGTCAGCCTTATAGCTCTGGTAAGTGCCTTTGAATTCAGTGCTCTGGTTGGATCAGTGGGACAGGGAAGAATTTTAAAATGATAAAGAAGAAGCACAGAAATGCTTTAACAACACCTAGAGCTTAAGCACAGGAAGTTGTGGATGATAGCTGGTGTCATGATTGATTTTCCAAATATAGACATGTCAAATGATCAAGTATGATTATCTTCATTCAGGTGTGGACCATAGCGGTGATGCTGCTCAGCAGGAAATTTAACAAACTCCCTCACCTATTTGCGCTAAATCTGTTCCTGGCCCAGGTCAGTCTTATTTCGAAAACATTTTTTAAAATGAGATTTCAGTGTTTAATTCAGTTGATTCATTCATGAAATGCTAATTGAGAACCTTATATAGGTTGTATAGGTTAAACTCTGTACTTTTCTCTATAGTTCCTAGTGTGTGTTAGTATGATCCTGTGGAATTTCTTGGTGAAACAAGAGGACAACCTGCTCGGCAAAATTCTCACCTTCACTTTGCTCTATGGGTCTCTTTACAGTACGTACATTTGGACAGGTAAGTGAATACCTGTAAGAGGTTACACCTGTTTTATGAATGAAATACCCCAAAAGTCAAATGATTTGTGTTTAGCTGGTAGATGTTGGTGATTGTATTTGAATGTTTTGTTCTCTTTTTCAGGTTTAATCCCTCTCTGTCTGGCTCTGACTAACAGAGATGATCTGCTGAGACTCCGACCAGGAGTCTTCATGATTTTGGGTTGGGGGTAGGCCACCACAGAGAAATGAATAAGGATATTTTAATTGACAATAGAATAAGATAATGAAACATTTTAAAACTTTTACTGATTGAAATGTGACTTTTTTTTTCTTTGTGGAGACAAGAAAAGAAGATCATATCAGAGAATATGATCTAAAGTCTAAGTAATAACCAAATTATTCAACCTTTCTCCACGCACAGGGTTCCTTTCCTAATGGTTGGTGGTCTTCTCATATCAGGAGAGAGGACTGATACGATAGACTCTGCCTTCTTCTATGGCAGAGCCCAGGTTGGAACAATACCTGCTGTAACTCTACATTACACTTTCTAAAGAGTCGTTCTGAACTCTGTTTATTTTTGTCCAGTCTTTTTCTTTTTCCTTTTTTTTCAGCTCAAGACTTTTTATTTTAAGTTCAGGTTTAATGCTGTCTGTGGAGAAAACGCACTGAAATTCTTTTACCAAATTAAAGTAATATTTATAAAAAGTACACTTCAGGAATTCTCGAACAAGTTTTGTTTGGGAAGTTTAATTCATAATCTCATCAATTCTCCTCCAGATAATCAGCACTGCAGTAATTCTTGCGGTCAGCCTGGTTCTCGGTGCAATATCTTTGATGGGTCTCAGCCAGGGAGACTGGGAGCAGAGCGGCTACCAAGCCCTGAGCAGAGCTACTGTAACGGGTGTCAATGATGAGGTGAGGGTCCCTGGTGGCCTGGAGGATTCACACCAACAGCAAGAGCAGACACAGATGTCAAATTCACCTGCCTGTGGTATCAACTCGGGTAACTCCATTCTTTCACTTTGTCTTTAGTTTATTCTAACTTAAACATAATCTGAGTCTGAATCTCTGTTATCTGTTGTCATTGAGTCTGTAACCAGATGATGTGCAGTAAACATGTTCATTCATTCATTCTGTTGCTGTGCAGACCTCCACGGTTTCTCTCCTCTCCAGCCTATACCTGATATGATAGCCAGTACACAGAGGGACCACACGAACAGCACAGGTAATAAACATACATTTCAGCTCACCATTTAGCCATTCAGAGTCAATTGTGATGTTTCATTAGTTTTATTATGAATTTTGTTATTTTAATTCTAACAATAAGTAAATGACACAAATTTAAATGTTTGTCTTCTGCGGTTGATTATTATGCATTTTTATAACTAAACCAAATGTGTAGCCAACACTAGCCTGTATAATCCAATAAAGATTGGGGTTTGGTTTACAACCATAAAGTTGGCTTTGTCATCTTTACTTGGAATTCTCTTCCTCTCTAGGCCACATTGGGGCGCTGTGTGATGGGCATCAGCAAAGTACTTCCTCCTCTGAGCAGCCGCTGAATCTTCCACCACCCGGGCTTCAAACCACAGACGATAAACAGACTGTGAGACATGTTCTGCTCTGTCTGCTGCTCATTGTCAGCCTGCTAGCAGTAAGGATGAAACACTCTTTATGATTATGTGTGAGAAAATGTGTGAATGGACTGATGCTGTAGTCATCCATATTGAAATCACCATTTATATGCACATTACAAGTGTATGAAAATTGCCTTCAACAGTGTTATTAGCTGATAAATGAGATCTTTACATATAATAAATCCTTTGTAGTGTTGTCTTTATCTACTTATCTATCTTGTTTATGATATAAACATCTGGATTAATATAAAAGCTGTTAATAATTAGTAACCTTATGCTACGTTGGATTACCTGTTTGTAAAAATGGAAAGTTGCAATGCATGCCATAACAATGTCCTGGTGCCTGATTGGTGAATGTTTCTGCCTAAATGAAGAACCTGTCCAGCTGTCTGTGGTGGTTGTTCAACAAAGATCCAGGAAGGCTCTACCTTGAACTACAGTTCTTCTGTGCTGTGGCTAACTATGGACAGGTATCTCATACATCAGCTTATTGTATATATGAAGTGTTGCGAGTAAAAAAATACTATGTTCAGTTGTATCTACTACATTTTGTTTTCTTTTTTCCCCCCAGGGCTTTTTGTCCTTTGGGATCTTTGGTCTGGACAGACACCTAATCATCTTGCCTTTTAAGAAGAGGTGATCTGAGACTTCATTGTGGTTTCTAAATTAATTTGTGATCAAATAAATAAAACAATACTAGAACAAGTTTTTTTTTGTCTGCCTTTTCTTTAGATTGCTTAGCCTGTGGCAGGGCAGGGACATTGATGATTTGAGTCCCTCAGGTGTACCAGAGGAGGTCAGGCTCACCTGTACTCAGTTTGTCCGCTACCACAAAGACCAGTGTGTACAAGACATAGTACACACACGCAGGTATGAGTACTTGTTTGCATGTATTTGTGTGGGGTTTTCTTTAAGGACATTTGTGTGTGTTACATAGTACAGTTTGTGTATATGATTTGTTTTTAAATCACCCCTCACATCATCTGCTTATAGAATTTATTCCCTCTAAGCAAAATATTTTTGAAGTAAACACGGAAAAAAAATTATTAGAGATCTCCGTTTTTGAGTTTGAATTCTCTCTCTTTTTTTTCTTGTTCAATTCTGAGCATGTCCAAATAATTACTTCTGATTTTCTCTGAATCCTCTTTGCATGTTGCATCAGTTTCTGGGTTTCTACATCAGACTGTTATTTTTCTTAAAATCAAGTCTAACCATTTGAATTTTATACTCTGCCGTGCCTGTTTTAAAATACTGAAGATCAAATTTAGCCACCCTACTACAAAACTAAAACTGGGTGCTATCGTTCTAACACAAAATCATTTATATTATCTCTATACCTTCTCTATGCCTTATAATCCTTCCTTTGCTTTCTCTTTTATTCCTTTCATTTACCCTTCCTTTCTTTTGCCTGCCCATTCCCTCTTCTTTTCTTCACCATCACCATCACCATCATAGTGGCTCAGGGGAGAGTGTGAACACTTCGACAGGTGAATCCTTCCTCTGATACTAACAGGTTTGGAGGAGGACTGGAGGATGAAAATGAAGTTCTGAGACATTCCTCAGCCCATGAACCCCTTTACCTAAACACAAATTCTAGTGATCAGGGTCAGCTAAACGATCACTCACAGATTCTTAACCGAAACCACAATCCCGATAAATCCAGCAGCCAGTGTTTACTTCAACCGAGTCAACCCCACCTAGCGCCCGAGAATGAATTGCAAGTGCATATATCCAACCCTGATGCACCAGGAACCTCCCTTGACCATGAACCCACCAATTCTCAGCATGGTAATGCTTCAAGCCCTCCCCAGTTTCATCAGTATCCCCAGTCCCATCTTGAAAATGTGTTCCGAGGCAGTGACTTAGTAGATTGGCTGGTGGAACGAGGCCTCAGCGCTGGACGAGCCGAGGCACAGCTGTATGGCGCCCGTCTTCAGCGGGGAGGAGTGTTGACAGGTCAGCACAGCTTCAAGGATGAACCCAACTTTCTTTATCACTTCATGCAGCCAAGACGGGAGGAAGAGTAGGAGGGAACAAGATGATTAAAATGATGAACAAAGCTTTCGGCATACCAAGCGACGGCCACCATAGCTGAGTGCCAAAGCAGAAGTGCCTTATGGTGCAGCTTCTTCAAAAGCCACTTAAGGTTGAATCTGGATCATATGAGACACTCATTTGCCCACCGGAATTGGGTTATTTATCCTTGTATATTCAGGGTGGTTCCCAGTTGAATATCAACTTATTAGCTAATCGGGAGAGAGGTTGCGCTTGCAGTTGCTTTAGAACAGGGGTGGGGAACTCCAGACCTCAAGGGCCGGTGTCCTGCAGGTTTCAGACGTGTCCTTGATCCAACACAGCTGATTTAAATGGCTAAATTACCTCCTCAACGGCTGTATCCCAATTCAGGGTCTGCAGCCTTAAAGGCCGCATTTTAAGGCCGATTACATCACAGCGACGCGACGAAGGTTGTCCCAATTCGAAGGCTGCTCGAAATGCGGCCCTCAAATGCGTCCTTCATTTCCCTGAATTTTAAAGACGTGGTGGTGTAGACTTCGTGGCCCAACATATCCCAGAATGCATAGCGTGGCGGTGGGTGTGGATAATTTTGCCGAAAAAAAAACGGCGGATGAGGGGCGGCCGAAGAGTAAACTTTAAGTAAGTACTGAATATTATGTCACTTATTTATGTGCAAATGTTTAATAACGAAGAACATTAAAACATTACTGTTGGCCACATGTCGGCAAAGTTATGTGACATTAGTGACGTTTGTACTAACTTGGTTTTAAAGCCTTTACTTTAAAATATACGCCGTTCAATAGCTGAGCTTAATCTTACAGAGAATGATCAAAGCTCATGTAGAAACAAACAAACAAATGAACAAAAGATTTTCTCCTTCATTTCTGTCAAACAAAGCTGTATGAAACGTTTCCAGCTGTTAGTATCATGGTTGCTAGGCAACCTGAGCGGCGCGACGGAGGCTAGACCGTCCCATTTCACAAGCCTCACACTTCCGGCCTTAGCGGTCTTTGAGTACGCGGCCCTTGTGGACCGTTAAGGCTGCGTACTTTAAGGCTGCAGACCCTGAATTGGGACACAGCCAACATGTCTTGAAGTTCTCCAGAGGCCTGGTAGTGAACTAATAATTTGATTCAGGTGTGCTGACCCAGGGTGAGATCTAAAAGCTGCAGGACATCGTCCCTTGAGGTCTGGAGTTCTCCACCCCTGTATTAGAAGAAACTTAAACAAGAAAATTGATGGTTGAGGTTAAAAAGGGGAAACAATCACTTCCGACTGTTACTTGACTCCTTTTGTTGTGGAAAGAGCCCTTTGGAATTTTATTACGGCTATTATATTCTTCTATTTTATTTTCATCGATTATTTTGCTCTCAGTTTTCTCACTGGGATCACTCTGAGATGTAAACAGTATAGAATCAGTCCCAATTGTAGCAGGTAAAAGTTTTATTTCCTTGATTGCTTTCTGGGTATATTTTTCAAAGAAATTAACTTAAATGACCATGCTTAAATAAATAATATTTAAGATAAGCATGCACGTGGTGAGAAGACCAGAAAAGCCGTCAGTAAACTACTCAGTGACAGCCTGTGACATTTCTATCAAAGAGCAATGTCATATTTTCTTTCAGGGGATATTAAAGCGTCCAGAATCTGCCTGTTAGTTCAGTTATCATTTTGCACGCTGTGTCTTTTTTAAAAGCTCCAGTCTATGCTGACTACTTGCATGACTCAGCAGTATGGACTTCTCCTCAGCAATGAGCTGTTTGCACTAACTGAATAAATACATTCTTCACTTTTCTTTTTTTTTTTAAATTATGCAACTCACTGGATAGCTGTCTCTTGGTGATGCTGCAGAGGAAGTTTGTTTTCTTTGCAACTGTAATTGTGTTGCAGCTGTTTAGTTTTAAATATTTGTTCAGGACTGATTTTGAATTCACTCATCCATGGTGGAGCACCACCTCATACGGGCTTAATTTGAGAATTCAGCCAAAATTCCTCTCATGTTCTTTGCCTTTGAGCCCAACCTGCACAACAGAAGACAAAAGTACGTACAGTAGTTATTGGAATGACAAATCTGTCCATTTGAATGAAAGACAGGTAAAGCCAGAGGGCTCACGTTGTCACAGATACAGTCCTGTTTTTGTTTCAAATGGCTTATCTTTCTTTACAAACCACTGCTAAACTGTTTACATCTGTAAGAAAGTTCCACTACTCTGTCCATTTAAAAAAACAAACGAACAAACAAATCCTGTTCAAAATGTGTCGAGTCTACGGTAGCAAAGTCTGCGGTCACTGTAGACGGTTACGTCTTTTCATTGGCCCGGAGTCTACGGTGAACGTAGACACTCTACACTCTGGTCCAATAGGAGCGCTGAATCCCACTGTAGACTAGCCCAGCGGTCCCCAACCTTTTTTGTGCCACGGACCGGTTTATGCCCGACAATACTTTCATGGACCGGCCTTTAAGGTGTTGCGGATAAATACAACAAAATTAAACTAGTACCGGTACCGAAAAAAAGAAAATTTATTCATAACACACATGAAAAGACCCAGGAAAACCGAGTTAACGATAAAAACGATAACAAAATAACGCTGAAAACCAATAAAAACCCTGAAAACCACACATTTCACACCTGAACCTCAACTCTCGCGGCCCGGTACCAAACGACTCACGGACCGGTACTGGTCCGAGGCCCGGGGGTTGGGGACCGCTGGACTAGCCAACATCTAATGTATTACCCCCATTTCTAGTCTTTTCAGTGGCGACACTAGAAATTTGTGTTATAAATCCAGATGCCCCTGCATGTCGTCAGCAGGCCGGGTGATGTGAGCACAAGAAAACGATTCGAATAAAATGTGATGAAGTTTGTTTAGATGACAGGGTCCAGCTGTAAATCAGAGGAATAAGAAAGGAGTTGTGAATGTGTGTGCGTGTTTTAGGCTGGTTTAGGCCTGAGTGTGTGTAATTTGTAACTGTAATGTAACAGTGGGGGTCTGCCTGTCATAAAAGGAAATAGGAAATCACAGTTGGGGGATGCTAGGAGTGTATGGAACAGAAACAGGAAAGAGAGAAGAAGTTACCCTTCTCCCCGAGGTGCAGAGAGGGTACAGCATACCTCCACACATCCTGTTTTATAGGGGCCTGAGCATTTGTGTCACACACACACACACACATCAGCTATGTGTATCCATATATGGTAAATTAGGAAAGTTGTATTAGATGCTGTAAATGACCATTAGGGGTGCGGCTACCAAGTATAAATGTAAGGATCTGCATGACTGCCCCTCAGATCTGCCGGTGACATTGCATGATTACATCACATGTAATATACACTGCTAATGCTTACTGTCGTGTCATTGTAAACCAGAGTCTAGTAACACGTTGGGATCATGCTGCAGACCACAGACAGCAGTCCAGGCATCAGGTGGGATAAAGTAGCTGGAAACATCAACTGATAAAGAAAAAAGACAAAAGACCGAATGAAAAACAGAAATGTCCTTCATTGCATATTTTTGACCAATCAGAAGTCGGTGATTGGTCAAAAGTCTAGAGTGAAAGAAGGGGACTTCTGAAATCGGAGTAATAACACGTACGAGGGGAGCGATAACAAGATTCTCCAGAACGTTTACTCTTGCTGTCCTGTGAACAGCATCAGCGTGGTGTTAATTGTTTGCCGTTTTGTGATCGTCTCGTGCATGAGAATATCACCAGGTAAACTAGCGACATTTTTAAACATTTTGTTGTTTAACAGCAACAAGACTGACAGAGTGTGTTTGAGGTAACCTCAAAACTGTCACAGATGTAATATTTGGTGTTTATTTGCTGGTCTGTCGGTAGCGTCTACCACACATCTGTTCGACCAACGCCAGTTGATCTGGAACACCGGCTGTTTCGCTGTCCCACTGCGTGTCCACCATAGACTCTGGCCAATAAAAAGACAATTCCCCCCCCCCCCCCGGAAATTGCGGCCCTGACGGTCACCGTAGACCTTGCGCTACCCTAGACTTCTCTGTGAATAGTGAATACAATCCCAGTTGTGCTCCAGACCCAGTGTGTTTCCTTTGTGTTTGGAAATCACAGATGTGCAATTGAAAGTGGTCAAACTGGGATGTTCAAGGAGTGTCATCCTCAGGTGACATTAAAGCAGGCTTGAGCCGAATTAAAAAAAAAAAAAAAATTAAATGGTTGTTTGATGCAATTTTATTATTATTACTTTTTAAGTGGGCAGAGTTACAAAACTGTGTGGTTGCACTTTCGTAAATGCCTGTTGCGTTGTTGCTGTTTTACACTATTGCTACTATGAAGTTTACAGTGTGTTGGCGAAGTTAGAAGGTGGATGGTAATATATGCATGTTTAAAAGAAAAAAAAAATGTCAGGGACACAGATCATGTTAATGTCAAACTAATGTTTGCTGTGATTTTTTTTGTTGTTGACCTACTAATGTATTTGGTCCCCATGCATATATTTCCATCTTTTGATCCTGTGCCAACAAACACCATACTGGTTCATGCAATCAACATCAGGTCCTCGTGTTTATGATGTTTGATAAAAATGTGATTCACCTTTTTTTAAAGAGTGCCTGCCTCAGTTAACATGAAGGTGTGTGTGTGTGTGTGTGTCTTTGTGTTTGCATGAACAAAAATGTCTGAGTTTCTGTGTGCAGTGTGTATGCGCGTGTTGCAAAGCACTGAGATAATGTAAGACATTTTAATGTCGGTCAGCAGGTTCAGTGTAACAGTGGATGTTTTTATTGTGTTGCTTTAAGTTCGTCGGGGTCAGTGACTGTAACAAAAGGCATAAATAAAAAATGTTTGCATCCAAATTCGTTTTTACTTCATTACTAAACTCAATTATTGATTCTAATTGGAAATTCATAAGTAAAACGACGAAGTAAAAAAACATTTTCGATTTTTATTACATTACATACAACCATAGAATATAAAATGATGGATAACTCTACCATGATGTCCCATTTTGAAGCGTGTAGATGAGCCTGTAATTTCATCACTAGGCCACTTCCCATAGGCTCCCACAGTACTAAAAATATTTTTTGCCCCATGATGGGCATTAAATAGAAGGTTTAAGTCAAAAACATTGGCTTCACTTTTCAGATTTGTAAGCTAAATCCATCATTTCTGCTGTCACGATGGAGAGGGGAAGAAAAGCTTTTTGATCAAACAAGAGGAAAATAAAAATCCTCTTCCACCCACACAAAAAGCCCTTTAAAAATAAAGGCAGCATACTTACCAACTCCCCAGCCCCCCATAAACGTGTAATTTCACGCTGCTGATAAAAAACAAACAAACTTGAATTTATTTATTTATATCATGTAGCTTTGACAAAATTACAGATAAAAATAAGTTAGGCACTTTGGGTGTTTTTCACATTCACAAATCAGGGAAAGCAGGAAAAGTTCACACACTGGGAGGCTACATTATAAAATGCGATACTTTAAATCCTAAACTGTAGTATATTGTTGAATATCAAAAAACAGTACGTATACATTTACTCAAACAATTATCCTGAAATGAGGTTGATCATGAAATGCCTCTAAAATACACACCAGACAATTCAGATTTGTAAGGTTTGTCATTTTCTCAGTTAAGGTTATTTGTTGCCCCTCATTTGTTTTTGTGTGTTTTCTTTCATGATATAAATAAAAAGCTAGATTTTAAGACTCCTTTCTAAAGACTTTCTTCTCTCAAACATTGACTCAATAAATAAAGAACAATTCCTGTCAAATGTAAAGTGCAACACCACACGTGTTAATAGGAGCACATTATACGATTCTCTCATTAAAAATGACACAATAAAAGGCTGGAAAGCTGATTTTAACTCTTCACTGAATGAATTGAGTGATTTAAGTGTTTTTCTACAAGTGATTATAATGTCTCTCTTAAAAAAACAACAACAAAAAAACAAGCTAGTTCATTACTGTAAATGAGTCCAGAAAAGCTCCACATTTCTGCAACATTTAGAGCATGTTGCTCTAAATTATCTTTGTTGAAACCACCATGAAACCTCAC
Source organism: Neolamprologus multifasciatus (assembly GCF_963576455.1). Taxonomy (NCBI): domain Eukaryota; kingdom Metazoa; phylum Chordata; class Actinopteri; order Cichliformes; family Cichlidae; genus Neolamprologus; species Neolamprologus multifasciatus. Next base: position 28,304,882 of record NC_140451.1, read on the forward strand.
ACCTCTCATGTCAGTGAAAAACAGCTTCATTAAGACACATGTGTAAATGCTTCAGGAAATGCAGGTACAAAACATTTTAAATATTTTCTCCATGAAGCTTCTTTAACAGCAACGACTACCAAATTAGTTACTAAATAAACATATGTAAGAGAAATGTTAGTCTAGCTGCTTTCTTTTTTATGAATAAAATAAAGAACATTGTTAAACTAATATCTGTAAAGACATCCAGTCCAGTGTCCATGTAATGTGTTAAAGTTATTACAAAAATAGTTACGTAGGACTTTCAGTCTAAATCTACCTTACATATTTTGTGTGTATTTTCCACCATGACAGATCCAGATCAGAGAGACAAACCCTGAATAGCAGCCAATGGAAACTTAGGGGAAAAATGTAAAAAAATAAATAAATAATAATTTTAAGGCACTAAATTTGATTATATTTTTGAAAGAGCACCAAATTGTTGTATATCAGACACCCTTCAGTTTGCCCAGAAATGAAACTCCCAGTATGACAAACATACTCATAATCATCATAAAAGCCATATACATAAGAACCACTGAGACTGCACGCTCGGTTTCCATTATGTTTCGTTTGTTTTAGGATTTCGATTGGGATCTGTAGATGGGGAAGTTGCAAAAAGTTTCTCAGGGTCATTAGGCAGGGTTAAAGAAAATGACATGAAACAAGGCACTGTCGAAAAAATAAAAACCTGCAACTATTTTTAAGGTAAAATATTTAGTAAACAGATATGATTGTTTTACCTTCTCACATGCTCTAATGTGCTGCTTTTCTTCATAATATCTGATTAATAATCTGAACATTTCTAGATTTTGGACTGCTTAGCTTCATAAAAATGCCAGTCCTGTCCTGTTTAATTAAGACAATAGGTACAGATCATTACAGCGTATGTATTTAAATAATACGTTTATTGTTTTAGGGCATTTAATTGCCTCAGTATTGCTGTAACAAAGAAGCCCAAGACATTTCCAGCCCCATCTCAGAAAACGTACCCCAAACCTTTAGGGAACCTTCAGTATTAAAACTTGGTGTAACATGATCAGAAGCCAAGTTCAGAACAGATTGTACTGTAGGTATGATAACTCTCTGGCGTGACCTTACAGAAATCTGGAGTCACCAAAAGGTCACATGCCAACCAGCGGTCAGTTTTTCCTCACCTCACTTCTTCTCACATTAAGTTACATTTAGGTCTTCTTTTACCTCACACTCCGTCATCGCCTCTTCCGTTCCTGTTTCATATCAGTCTCACTGATTCCGTTGCTATCCATGCCATCCACTGTGAGGCGACCTTTGCTGTAGTGTTTAATCAGTGCTCCGGGTAAGAGGGCCACGAGGGCGATGGCGAGGAGCTGAGCTAGCGTCCCCCAGGAGAATATGTCATCCAGTGAGGAGATCTCTGAGAGGATGACTCCGGTGCGAACACATATGAAGTTGTAGGGGATCAAACCTGAAAGCGAGAGAGCGGTGGCTTGACTGATCAGTACTTGTTTTGTAGGTTTTATAGTCTGCATGTTTCATGTTTGAAACTATGGTCTCACCTATGAACACGGAGAAAAAGAAAATATGCATAGGGATGTTGAGAACAGGACAGGTGATGTTAAGGAACCAGTTAGGAGTCATAGGGAAGAAACGAAGGAAAAGGAGGAAAAAGAACAAACTGCTGCGGTTTTCCTCCACCTGACGGAGGGAGGAGAATGGGTGAGGAGAGAAGATAAAAGGAAATGTGAGAAAATTAAAACCTAGACAGCAAATGATAAAAAAGACATAAAGAATAAACTGTAATTGGTTTGTCCTTCACTGAATAAATGATTTGCTGCGTAGTATAAAGTGACGGAATAGGAGAGAAGGAGATTTAAAACATGCCTACCTTCCTCTGCAGCAGGGCCACCTTCTCAGGGAAGAGGTGCACCACATGCTGCTTTCCAAATGCTGCAGATAGCAGGAAGCAGAACGTGGAGCCTGTGGTGGCGAGCATGCAGGCCAATGCCAGACCCTCCCAGGGCCCGAATATTGCACCAGCTAACATGTTCTGAGGAAGAAAAGCAGTCTCTGTTTAAAAGAAATTTGCACGTAGGAATAAGATATTTATCGGAAATCAACAACAAGACACAGGATTGATTCGGATCATTGGTTTGCATTACTGTGTGTCTCACCAGAAAGGAGGAGCCAGGTATGGCAAAAGACTGTTTGTACAGGTATGCGCTACAGAAGAGCAACAGAACATAGGTGTAATGTTGTCTTTTGTAAAACTTGAGCATCTCTGCGAGCTCCCGTAGCTCGTCCAGGTCAGATGGGAACTTTAGCCTAGATGGAACAAACACAAGAATGCTGTGTGCATGGAAATACAGTATAAAAGGCAAAAACAGAGTATGTACTATTCTAGCAAGTTGTGAGCTTTTTTTTTTGTTTGACTACCTTTATTTTTCAAAATGATTAAAAAAATAAATTGGTATTGATTTTTACCATTGTCTGCTCACATGTGATGCTACTTCGCTACCTGAGTACCGCGAACAATAAATGATCTGATACGTTTTAAATCGCCTTCATCATCTTATTTTCTGCTTTGTGGTAATTAAAAATAAATGGAAAAATACAGTGACAGACAGCACGTACATGGCAGTATATAAGTAATCTGGATTTTATAGGAGAGCCTGAAATTAAACCCCATTTACTTCTACTGCATTGGTTCAGTGGTTGAACTACAGCACCCATAGGCAAAAATGTCAGCATGACTATGATGCAATTGTTTTTTTGAGTTGTATATATAGTATTTTTTTAAAATTTGATTTAAAAAAAACAAAACACACACAAAGTGTAAGAGAAGTGTGTCTATCTGTGCGCATGTGTGCACCAAAGCGAATCAGAGGGTAACAGGATATATCTGATTGAAGGACAGAAATAGTGTTGCTGCCTGTAGACTTGCGCAGAGGGTAGGAAGACACTTCTCAAAGCTCACATGCACACACAATAAAATCCCCCCAGTTGAAACTCAAGATGCCGGCTTCCTCTGCCAGCTGCTCTGGCATTCAGTGTTCCTTGTTCCCACTGGTCAGTGGACGAATATTCTGTTCTGCCATTGGTCCACAAGTTGATGATGCATAAGGGTTCAGATACATGAAACTGCATGGGTGTATGTACTGTATTCAAGCAGCTACAAGTGTCATCATGGGCACTTTTAAATTTTACTTATACACAACCTCATGCAAAACATTCTGTCTCTGCACACACACACACACACAACATTCATATATAGCTTTCCACTAAGCGGTTTAAACCTTTGAACATGGAACAGAGATTTAGCCTGATATTGATATGAAGCTGGACTGTATTAGGGGCTGATATATAACTATTAATTCATTTCTTGTTTCTCTCAGTGATAAATTTGGTTACAGGTTCTCACTTATTCTCATTATTCAGCCTGAACCTCTGATACAAGGAAGGATGGATCCACACTTTCATGTTGATCACTCCAAATTCGGACCACAGCAGAAATTGAGATTTATCAGACCAGTTAACATTTTCTTCAGTGTTTTTCGAGTCGCTTTTGGTGAGCTTATGTGAAGTCTATCCTCGGTTTCTTGTTCTTAGCTGAGAGCAGTGCCACCCGGTGTGGTCTTCTGCTGCTGTAGCCCATGTACTTTAAAGTTTGATGTTTTGTTCATTCAGAGATGCTATTCTGCATACCTTGGTTGTAATGAGCAGTTAGTTGCTTACCTATCAGCTCAATGCAGTCTGTTCATTCTCGCCTGACCGCAACAGGTCATTTTCATCCAGAGAGCTGTTGATCACTGGATATTATCTCTTGTGAGGGTGGTCAGGTGGAAAAACCCCAGTGGATCGGCAGTTTTTGAAACACTTATATCAGCCCATCTGCCACCAGCAACCATGCCAACCATGTCAAAGTCACTTAAACCACCTTTCTACCCCATTTTGATGCTCAGTTTATTCAGATTAAAGTCATTTGTAATAAAAACAATAACTCAGAAATTCTAAGATTAAAGTTACAGACTCAGAAGAAAGCAGCTAAGATTTTGTAAGGAATGGCATAACCTTCCTGTGCAAACATCTGATCACATCTCCATCTTCCATGTATCGTACCTGCAGTGGATGACCCTGAAGTTAAAATTATACTTTACAACACAAATAAGTAAGTGCGTCTGGACTTTCAAGATCCACTGCTGTATACTGGAGCTAAACAAAATGGGAAAAAAAAAATTATGTACTGATGTTGATGGGGTGATAGTTTGTTTAGCTGCACATCCTCACTAATGCCTTCATGGAGCATTCTCTGTGTATAGAGTAGTGGAGTAGATATAACATTGCAGAAGCTGTGCGATATGACCAAAATCTCATATCCCGATATAAGAATTCTATCGTCCTGATAACGATATAAATCACAAAAATGTAACATTTTCTGTAAATTCTGTGACTCTCGGGCAACTCCACTTGCAGGAAGTGTTTCCTGCTGCGCGTCATGTAGCTGGAGTCGAGTTTTTTTAACAGATGCATGAAACGATACATTTTTAGACATAAGTTGTAACGGCCGCCGTTTTCTTTGTGAGTATTTATTACACAGCGTGCTGCGGGGAAAAGCCTGTTCTAACGTTTGAGTCTAAGGTTTATTTTTTAGCACCTTCTCGGCTCTTTTTTACTTCTCATCAGACAACACTACTTCTCATCTGTAAATAAAAATAGAAATTTTTATTGAAAATGTCACCTCACCAGATCCACTCACACTATGCTTTTACTTTATAAGTAACAAAATATGGGTAATATCATTTTACTGGGAGTGCACCCTTTCTCTCTCCAACACACACACACACACACACACACTCACACTCAAGGATCCTACTCTTGGCTTCAGAGTGCATTGGTCTGCGTTATTCTATCATCTCTAGACAACCTCACACTTGACCGTCTGGCACATTACAACATATCAGTTTCATAACTCTCTCTCTCTCTCACACACACGCACACACACACGCAGAGACACACATATAGAAAATAAATCACTTCAAAACACACACACACACACTTAGAAGTGAGTTAATCGGTCCAGTATGTACTTGAGGAGACATGATGTGAATATCAAGCAGATAATATTTTAGTGCAACAATAATAATAATAATAAATTATTAATGTGGTACTTATTGTAGATGTGATACTTTAAAAACAAATATACTTAATTTAAGGCATATATAATTTTAGACCTTCATATCTTTAGATGAGTTCACATCATGTTCCAACTAATGCAATGATGGGAAGGTCACTATTGTGTTATATGTCACTACTGCTTTGGTTTCCAAGATGGGGGGAGGCCAGGGAATCCCCAAGGAATTTTAAGACAGACTTTAGGGGTGTCATAAAATAGATGTATCCAGGAATTATTTTATTTCACTTTGCCCATGACTAAAAATGTGTCAGATAAAAGCGTGTAAGTAAAAAAAAAAAAAAAAAAGATTTCTCTGCACTAAAGCCACGACCCACAACCTTCTCTCAACCAAGATTTTCTGCTTATGAAGAGCATTAGCACAGTGCTTTGGTGAAAAATGCATGCAGTCCAAATTCAGATTTTAGGTAGATAGATTTTAAAGAATGGAGTACCATGAGTACCAGCTTTGTCAAAGATACCCAATAATACTGATAATAAGGAACAGGTTAATGTAATACTGCTATGATAATTGACTTACCTACATATCCATCAGTATCACCAAGTGGCTCCAATAACTGAAAGTAATATTTTTTGCCCAAACTTGAATTCTGCATGTAAAGTTTGTAAAGGTTCCTTACCTGTACTCCTGGACCTCCTCGTGCTCCCCCTGGGAGCCAGGCTGGAGCTGCTTGGGTCCCGGGGGGAGATGCGTGGACAGCAGGTAGAGGTAGACACTTGCCGCCCCGACAACGGCAGCCAGTCCCGTTAAGGAGCGCATGTTGCTCCCTACAGAAACTCCGCGATCACCGGATAAAACTCCGCTGACAACTCGGGCTGAATTTAAGCAAAGGGGAAAACCGCCGATGAGATAAAGTCGACGTGCTGCGGTTCAGTTGGACGGCAGCGAAAAAAGTGGGTGTCGCTTACCGAGAACCAGGCTACGGTGACGGCTGACATTCTGGCCGGTGTTCGGCACACGGATCACATGGCAGCCGGGCGAACTTTCTTTAGACTGATGGAAAAGACGCTTTGTGCCCACAGTTTCTCCCCCAACACGTCTTATTTAAAATAACACCAAAAATTGATCCCAACAGGTCGTAATAATCAGGATGAGTTAAAGGTCGGTGTATATCTACAGTTGCACTTACGCGACAAGCCACCAGGGGGCGCTAAAGTCCACGATGAGTTCAGAGTAAGATGATACGATTTGATATTGTGCAATGGTAGTATTTATAGAGCAAGATCCTAACTGTGTATCATTCAGATTTAAACGCTAGGCTATAACAGTAATAATAATAATAGTTGTTATTCATACATATATAAATACATTAAAGACACTTAAAGCTTACAGCACACACAAAAAATTATATATATATATATATATATATATATATATATATATATATATATATATATACCTTTTTTTCATCTTTACAATGCAAAAGTTTTGTTCTTGCAATTCTCTGTTTAGTGGATTTATATTCTTCTGCAAAGTACTATGCATTTTACATATTATAAAAGGTAGCAATACTGCAGGAAGATTTGATCAACCTAATTATAGTTAAAGTTCTTCATTGTTTTCCATAGCATACAAGTGAGTTCTCTGAGGTAAAGATAAAAAACAAAGTAACGTACCTTTTATTTTACTAATTATTTACCATATAAGAAAATGTTCTTATAGTTCTTATAGTAATCTAAATTAGAGCATTGTAAATTAGGAATTAAAGATATCAGATTATCCTTTTAAATCCAAGTTGAACTTTATTATTTTTCTGTATATAATATAACACAAAATATTTGCATTAGCATTATTTGTATGATTGCCATGTTTGTTTATTCAGCATGCCTTGGGTGGGAGCCACATTTATAAGAAGCTTTTGAAAACCTCTCTTTTCTGTCATGAATCGTCAGGTTTCTCTGCAATAAAAAAAACAAAAAGATCTTTAAGTCACAAACACTACTTCCACACCAAGTACAACCACAATATACTCTGAGTAAGGTTTCGTCTGTTATCCTGAACTCTAAATCTTTCTGGTTTCATAGTTGTTCGAGGTCTAAGTAAATCTACATTTCTGGTAAGTTTATGTACAGTAAACCTGTCAGTACTTTCAAAATTGTGCTGAGGTGCAACCCTGAGGTACTGCATGTACAGTTTTTTATGGCAACATCAAAGTAAAGGCTTTAAACACAAACACACACACACACACACACACACACACACACTTCTTTTCATATCTTAGTGAGGACATCTACTTGACTTTATGCTTTCCCTAGCCACTTTCCATAACCATCACAAGTGAATGGCTAACTCTAACCCTTAGCCTAAACCTAACCATAGCCTAACTGTAACCCTGACACTAAACCACATTTTGAGCCTTAAACATGTCTCGTAGGGACGGGCATTTTGTCCCCATACAGTTGGTCCCCACAAGTATAGTAGCATTCCAATTTTTGGTCCTTGCAAAGATATCTAAACATGGTACACACACACACAGACACACAAATACAAATATGAGCAAACACAAAACTATTCTTGGTCAACATACCTCCTGCATTTTCTGGCTTCAATGGCTTCAAAGTTTCATCTTTCTCTAGCTTGGGTAGGGCTATGTAATCTGGAATGACTGTACGATTGAAACCATCATAAACAAACTTAGTGTTTAGTAAGGGCTGTTTGAGTATTCTCTAAGTCATACACACAGGTCTTACCTTTAGAGTCCTCATCGGGATAAGCAGGCATCACTGTAAGTCCGACCACAAGAACAAGGATCAGGAGCACAATATGAGCTTTCATTTTCTACAAGTGAAATGAGGTTTAGTGTAGTCCTTTGGCTTCAATTCCACATTAAGGGCAGAAAAACAGATTTTTAATAATAGGTCATCTTACCTTTTTATTTACGAGCAGTAGCCTCTCAATGGATCTTTAAAGTTATAACTGCTGTTTACAGTGTCTCAGACTGACTTATAAACCAGTCCAGCAGGACTTAAGCTAGGTGTGCACATGTAAGAAGCATCTTAAAAATCTACCCAGGTCAGTTTTGGGAAATAAAGTGTTCTAAAAATAAATCACATGTTCCCTGTATTCAAACGCACAGAGCTTGGCGAACTGAACTAAACTGCTCACACGGATATGAGGGTTAGGTAGTTGACTGGTTAGCAATAAAGAGCACTCAAAGCAAACATACTGACGCTAAACAAAAACAACGATTGTGAAATAAAAGACTTGAAACTAAGCTTCAATTTAAATTTGCACCTATAGGCAAGGCAAATAGGAGTTGAAACTATTCATCTACAGTCACTCTGTTTTAATGTTACAAAAAGTCAAACCCCTTTTAAAGTAATCACGAAAATCTGTGTTTTTGTTACAATGAGATCCACCAAAAAGGCTCCGTATAAACGACTCCTTCTGTAATTCCTAGTATTCTATGTTGGAACTTGTAAACAGTAGATGAACAGATATATCATGACTGCATATTTTCAGCAGTGTAACTATGTAGCTCTAAAAAAAGAAAAAGAAAAAGTGTGCCATTTGCATGTTGTTTTGTGCACCACATCATTTCCCCAAATGACTGCAATTTAGAAACAGAGTAACTTCATATTTGTCAAAGATTTTGTTTTGTCAAAGAGTTTTTCTTAGAGTAAAATGAGACTCCCCTCCTCCGCAGTTCTGTAAAAAAGTCCCTGTGACTCTTCAGCTAACCTCTCCAAATATCTTATTGTCAATACTATTATTATCACTTTTGTAACTGCTATTTTTTTCAGAATAAAATACCAGACAAAAACAAAATGTAGAAGAGAATAGTATGATGTTAGAGGATGTCAAGGTGTGTGGAGTGTAAGGCTGAGGATTCAAATGCAGAACACAAGAGGTCGACTTCAGCAAAAGGTGAGCCTTTAATATGGTTTATAAGAGAAAGTCTAAAATAGCAGAGAAAAGTCCAGAAAGTAAAGAAACAATAATCCAATAACCACAATGAGTGAGGCTAACAGTATGCTGAGCACAGGGAACAAACACGGGAAATGGAGTAGATGCTGTGAAAAAGTACAAAGGCTGATTAGGGAATGTCCAACAGCAGAGTAAGGACTGGCGAGGACAATCACGCAGATGAGAGCAACACTACACAGGGCATGAGAGAAACAAATCTTCACTGTAAAATAGGAAATAATACAATGGGTACTAACACTTAACATGTATGAAAGAACATGAAGACTAACACTTCACACAAAAAGATGTGACAGAGAGAGGAGCAGACAGGGAAATGCTCAGGGAACTTAAACATCTACCAAAAACACAGAAAATAATAACAAAAAATCCACAGAATCACAACAGCCACACCGAGGAACATGTCAGGTTAAAATAACCCATAATTAGCCAACTTTTAAAAATCTGTTTAGAAAAAAATGGAGAAATCTGATCACAAGTTTGAATTTGCAAATGTCAGACTGATGCAATATTTCAACATTGCAGAGCCTCTAATGTGGGCCTTGCTAGTGTTTGCTCAAAAAACAATTTATTTAGATTACGATTGGTTACACATGTAAACCATCAAAATACCATTTACTTAAAGAGAATGCACCTGCAAAGTAATGCAATCCTAGCTGAACAATTAAGTTAAAGACTGAGACAATTTAACTAAGAAAGAATTCACACAGTTCCTATTCCTATTTTACCTTTTGTTTATTCTTATAAAGGTGTGACACATCCCTCCTCTGATACAGAACGTTCTGTAGTTCAGTGTTTCCCAACCGTTCCACCTGATTAGTACTCTAAGCGATCGGCATCAGTAACAGGCAGAATAATTACCTTCTCTTCCTGCTCTAATTAAATGGGTTGCCAACTGCCAGTGAAACAAAGACAAAGAAGCAATTACGTAATAGTCATGCTGTGAGACGCGTAATAGCAATAGATAAATATTTGAAAAAAAAAATAGTCAATCTGACCTGGGTCCTGGAGAAAATTCTGACCCAGATGAGGGCCCTAGCATGAGTAGTGATCAGAAGAAAGCAAAAAAGGTATACTGGGGACAAACCAAGCCAATTCCGCTATACCTAATGCGCGGGGGAAAAATATCAATATGCTTTTTGTGACATTTTTGTTTGGTGGTGTGCTGTTTTCTAAAGTAAAATATGTGCCGTGGCTCCAAAAGGTTGGGAAACACTGCTGTAGTTAGGTAAATGTTCTATCTCACCATTCTGTGCAGGCTATTTTGTTCTGCAGCGCCCCCTAGTGGATAAATGTAAAACTGGTTTATCATAAAGTCTGATTTTTAAATATTCTTCCGAGACCCAGCATATTCATTTATGGACATTTGTCATTTTGGTCTTTATAACTTTTGACTTATTTGAGCTACCCTACTAAGTCCTGATGTGCCTAATTGGGGATATCCTGGTCTTTCTGATGATATCTCATGTGTTTGGGTGGTCTCTTTCAGTTCCAAAGAGACAGGAAATCACAAAAAAGCTCAACAGGAAGATACTTTTTCCCTCGGTTCTCAGGAGGATATGGTCAAAATACATAATTGGTTTAAATGTGCCTGTCTGAATCTTTGCTAGCCTGGGTGATTCTATCACGTCTGTTATGTGGCTTATACATCTTCTCATAAAACCCATCATTTTTATTTCATATTATTTTTACAAATGATTTTACTTTATACTTTTTCCCCATTAATTTTCTCCTAAATGTGGAATAAGAATAACACCATTAAATAAGATATATAAAGTCAGAAAAATGAAAGAGAGAAAAATAAGTAAACATGAATAGTGGAGAAACTTTGAAATGGCAGACAAAAACGTTTTATTACAACATATGGTAATCCATCAGAGAAAATTACTCTTGACTGAATGCTTAAAATCTTAAAAGTAGTACTGAGATTCTAACGTAATGAAGTAAATGTTGTGAGTGGCTCGTTTCCAGGTGCTAATTTGAGCCAAAAGACAACCAGTGATTAACTAGAACCCTTAAGAACAGCTTGAAACAGTCAAGAAAATGGTATCCTTTAGTAAAATCTGTCATCACAAGGCATTTAACAGGGATTCAGTTATAATAGCATGCTTTTACCTACATCACAAAATCAGTACATCACCAGAGATTTAGCTCAAAGCAGCAGATTGGTTGCCTTGAGATAATTATGGCTACAATGTTCAAGCTAACAGTCTGGGGGCTAATAGGCACATCTTTAACTAAAACACTATGTCACACGTAAAGATAATTCCAAAAAATTGTCAATTTGTCAAATTAAACTAACATTGAAAAAAATGTTATTAAAGCTCAGCCTTTAGTGGCTTCCTGCTTCAATAACTGGTGAATGATGATGTTGTCTACAGGTCTTAGTGTCTCCAGGATAGCCCCAATTTTAACTCTAAACACTTCATTCAAACATTTTGTGTATTTGTGACACATATAGTAAATTATATAACATATGTACACAGACACCTGAGGTGATAGATCAGGTTGTCTGGTGACCATAATGCAGGTATATTCATATTTTGTGCACCAACAGTTGCTGTCTGGGTTTTTGTTCCGTTTTGGTTAAGGTTAGAAAAGTTTGTGATTTGTTCTGCTTTTATCCAACCTGGCTGTTCAGAGATAACACCCACATTGTAAAAATCCCCCTCTGAACATGTCTATGTCATGGTAACTGTACCATGTTTGTTGTACTTTAAAGAATTTCCCAACTTATTATGTTTTAAACTCAAACACAAAATAAATAATGAACAATTTAGATTTCTTTGGAAACTAATTGCCCTGATGTCTCCCCACATCTCATTAACAGAATGGAGTGTGTAATGATTGCATGGTCCATTTGACAGAATGGCTGCAGATATATATTAAAATAACAACATTATCTCTCCGTTATTAACTTATTTACTGTTTTAATGCTGACTAATTATTAATTGGCAAAATTGTTCACTACAGATGCTTCCGACTGGCTTTACTTCCCCTTTGCTCAACTCAATTTATGCACAGCTGATGCATTTTAGCTCATATCTATTGCTTTGTTTCTGATTAGGAAATGATGCATAAATGGTGAAACATCGAAAACATTTGTATCTGGATTTACTTTGTTTACACTTTAAGCAGTTTGCTCAGCAACAGTCAGCTCTGATGCATATTAGTGTAAATGACCACCAATACACAGCATTATCAGATCACCCAAACCACCTGCTAATGGGATGCATTTGACCACATATCTGCTGTTGTATAAACTAATTTCCCCTGATGCATCGACAGCAAATTAACAAGGAAATACTGTATCAAGGACACGTTGATCATTTTCTTTTCTCTTGTCTTGAACCATTTTGCAATTCTAACACTTGGAACAGGCCATACATGTTTATCATCTTAAACATTTTTAAATAATGCCTGTAAAAGAAGTCTGGTGCCTGTCCGGCAGAATGATGTAATAACCTTTCAAGGGGACCCTTTGATTTACAAGTACCAGCAGAAACTTCACAGCTGACAGTTACATGTTTAAATGTTGAGATACTGTAGCGGAAACATATTTTAGAATCATATTACAAAACTCTTTCTGGGTCACTCTGTCTCAAATCATCGTTGTCCTTCAGCTCAGCCATCTTTGATTTTCCTAAAAATATTCATGGTTTGCATATATGTCATGATTGCTGTGACATTTTGCTTTCATGCTATGACATTTTGCCCCAAAAAACCATCTCACGTTGTCAAAGACCACTATTGACAAAGTAATTTAAATGTTCAAAATTTAATGTAAAACGAAACGACCTAAAAATGCTATTTTCACTAAACTTCCATGCTGTTTTAAATTTTTCATTGTGTTTAGGATACGTGCCTGAATATTACACTAATGTGTAAATTAATGTTGTTGTTTTTAAAATCTAGAAAGGTATTTAATATCTTAAGGTAAAATTTCACAGCAATTATCATACAGAATATATCCAAACTTTGAACATTTCGTGGAAAACAAAGGTGGCTGAAAAGAGAAGTTACTAGAAATTTAATGAGTTAAGACGGAATGACCCACAAAGTTTCCACATCAGTTTATTTTGTTCATTAGTAATTAGTTTATTGGCTATCGCAAGCCATGTGTTGCTCACCTGTGTGCGATACAGAAAACATTTGTGACGGTTTAAGCCAAGTGAATTATTTTATGAGAGCGGAACAAGAACAACAACGCAGAAGCATCCCTTATGAGTGAATAATGTAATAAAGTCTACAGTTTACTGTGTTTCTTCTCCGTTGCATCAACCCAACCTCGACAAGAGGAGAGCTCCAAGCTACATTTTGCTGCTGGGATCCAGTTACAGCATTGACATTAAAACCAGAGCCCTTGATTGGAAGAATTATGACAACTTATACAGCTGGACAAGTTGAACTCCTCTCTGGTGATGACAGATTCAAATGACATGCTAGCAATGTTTTCTATAGCGTCATCATGGTGCTAAAAGGTAATAGAAATATACCTGGAAAAATGGCATGTTGATAATTCCTTGTCCAGGTAGTTCCCCTGTTATACACAGCCATTTCATCACAAACTCCTTCTAATCAAACTACCACAACCAACAAACTAACACTGGAGGTTGCCATAAACCACGCTACTGTCTGCACACACTATAGAGATTGTAAATCAGCAGTGGTGTGCTGGTAGTTGACATGTTCTATATAACATCAGAGCTAAGTACAGTTTTTTTTTCCAAAACATTTCTAAATACGAAGATATGTGACATCACAGCAACATAAACTCAAGGATGGTACTGAGTGTGCTTGTGTATACCTTAAACTAGACTACTAAAACCCACATCTATACTGTTCATACTCTTTCTTGTAAAGACAAACTCAACTTCCTGTTGTCTATGACATGATGGATAAATGTAAATGCATTTGTTTAGAAGCGATTCAGACTAAACTCCACACAAGACACACAACTCTTGTATCAGTCCTACTTCAAGAAGGAGACGATAACAGTCAACACATGGCAAAACTAAACTAAACAACATAGAGGAGAGCCGTTGAGAGAAGTTGCCATTCCAGGAACTTTGCAGTATAATGCAGTTCTTGAGTTTTATTTTGTCCGTAGACAAACAACAGTAAAATGGTTGAAACCTGGAGTTTTGACTGCACCGCAGTCAAGCTTCAGCCTCTTCAGGTCTTTGCAACCGTGTGGAAGAAATGCTCATCTTTTGGACCATCGTTTGGTGTCACAGCTGCTAGTGAAAGCTATTTTCCACACATCCCAAGTGTTTGTTTAATTCACCAAGCCCACAGGTGAGAGAAACAAATTAACTGTCCTATGAGATCTGGTTCGCAGGGAGTTGCTGGGAGTTGCCATCATCCCCCCTCTCTGATTGGTGTTTATAAAGGTCACATGGCATGAGAGGGAGGGGCTGTCCCTGCTCTGGCAGCATTGACTCATAAGGTGGTGCTGCCTCCAGTGGGAAGGAGATAGATGCAAGATGTTGATGCTCCTGCTCTTGCAGTCCCAGTGGGTAGTGGGAGGGAGAAAACCAGGCAGCACTGGCTGAGGTCTCTCCGCAGTATGGGGAAGGATCTGTAAGGGAGTAGCTAGGCCGTTCCTCCTGCTCTGCTCCCCCCTGACAGGGGTCCACCAATGAGTAAGGAGGTGGGTCATCTGTAGGGATGTAGATCTGAGTCGAACCTGGACCAACACACTCATCATAGCTACAGGCAAAAAGACAAAAATGAAAAAGTTAGATAAATTACAGAACATTGACTTTATATCATAACATCAGTTACTAAGTTAAGTTCTTCTTTGCCATTTGTGCATGTGGGTGTCTGGAGGTGGTTTTCTGTTTTCTTTATTATTATTTTTTTAGCTTACTCCAAGTGCAGGCACATAAAATGTATCCTTCCCAACACAGGAAAAATGATAGCAACTGCAAAATAACTCATACTTAAAGGGCGTAATCTGCTCAAACTCTTAATGGGCATTTTGTAAAGAAACATCTCTTTAGCAAATTTACAGTCGTGCTGACAAATGGTTCATGTCAGGTAGTGTGCTTGCTGAACTCTCCCAATGCTTATCTTTTTAATAAGCCGGCTTTTAATCTGCTATTTCATGATAGCTTGATGCCATTGCCTTATTTTCTATGTTCAAATACGTCCATCCGTAATAGAAATTCACAGGAGAATACCATAGGACACAAGATGGTACCTGGCCTGCCCCTCCCACCATCAGACATGAGCTGTTGCACTGAGACATTCAGTTTCAAATATAAAGACAGTTTTAACTATGCACAATAATATATCTACAATATCTACAATGTGATCTACATAAAACCATCTAAAACATACATTTGGAAGATAAATAGGCAAGACACAAAAAATATAAACCTGCAGAATTCAGCTGTAGTCTAGAAAAGGTTTATGTATCTGTAATGCAAATTTTAAATACAGTTGTTCAGTGTTCTGGTAGGGAAAACCAAAGATGCACACTGTTGGCACTCAGGACTGAGCTGTTAATGAAGCCATAATATTGTTTTGATTGACTAGTGACTCTATACATGCATAGCTGCAGTTATTAAGTCTTAATGAAAAGTGAAAAGTTCCATGGCTTTTGTCAAAATATTCACTTAAGGTTTATAAGTGGGCTTAATCCATGTAAGGCAAACTGTAAATTCAACCTTAAAATTATGAAAAATTTCTGCAGGTTAGATGGATTATAACTGAATAAAAGACAAACAAAATACAAGCCAATGTAAAATGTTTCTTGTTTGACAGCAACTGTGTCATGTTGATGCTGGAAAGATGCAAAGCATGGGCACAATGACGTGACTGGTTCAGCTGCTGTTGTTCTGATCATTGCTCTGCCACTGCAAACCACGAGGAGCCCTAGAATTTTTATTTTATAAAATAGCCCTGTGTGTGGAAGTAATGGTAGATGAGAATGGGCCGTAGGAAGAGGTAAATCAGCGTAACTTAATCAGCACAGTGGTTAACAACATCAATACACAGCAGTGCCACACACGTGTGTGTGTGAGTTTCTTTCTTTCTTTTTCAATTTCATTTCAGTTCAATTCAATTTTATTTATACAATACCAAATCACAGCAGCAGTTGCCTCAAGGCGCTTCATATTCTACAATAATACAAAGAAAATGGAGAAAACCCCAACAATCACATGACCTCCTATAAGCAAGCGCTTAGGCGATAGTTTCTTTCACGTTAAATTTGTGTCTTTCTGTGTATAGAAAAAGTGAGTGAGAGCTACTTCCGCCATGATGTGAAGATAACAGCTAATGTTCACTCCAGTTGAACATTAGCTGACGTCATTAGCCGTTTCCGGGTCAAAACTCTTCAGGTCTCAAAGTCAAACAAACACTGCGGCATCACTAAGAGTTAGAAAACTGTTTAAATTCAGTGTTGCTGCTTTACCAGGTGTAACAATTAAGTTTGACATCCAGGCATCCATGAAAACAGGATTTATTAAGTTTAACAGAGTTTGAAGTTAGCAGGGAGTTAGCTCGCTAGTTTCCATCTAAGGTTGATTTACCATGTTCTGACTGAGGGATTTCTGAAAAATTAAAACTTACAGCTCTGCTATCTCTTCCGACATAAATGAAGATAGAAAACTAAACAGTGACGTTTGTAGGGTTACTGAAGTTGGGCTTGCTTGTATATAATGATGTGCTACATGGTGGCTAGCTACATGGCTATGGTTAGCATAATATAAACACATGAAGCTGGAGGATGAACACAATCACTTTTTTCCACTTGATAAAAGTTAATATGAGGAGAAATATAATACAAAAACATAATATAGAAAAATAAAGTTTTCTGCGATGGCTTTAGCTATAATTATTTATTATTAAATATTGTTTATCATCGTATTTCTCTTCTCTTTCTCACACCCCCACATAACTCAGGATTTTCAATAAATATTTTCATGTGGATTACTTTCACTTGCCTTATGCTAAGAAATCTGACTGTAAACATCAGTGGCATGACAGCACGTTGAGGTGAAAATTGAAGACAGAGGGAAAGTGAGCGCTAGACACGTTGAGGTGTTGTAACACACTCTAAATCCTTGTGTCTCTTGTCTCTGAGGAGCTATATGCTGCTCTGTACCCACTGTGTCTGTTTCTGCAAACACCTCACACTAGATAATGAATAAGGTGTTTTACACCTTTGTGTGTTCACTAGCATGTGTGTTAGCAGGGTGTGGCAGAATAAATAATAATTCGCCCCCTCTGGGAGACTTGCTGGGAGCTGCACAACTGCTTTTCTGTTTGTTGTTTTGTTTGTTTGTTTGTATCTGCTGCTTGTTTCTATTTAAAGTCCAGACATATCATGTAAATGAAATTCAATATCAAGGTATTAATTTATTAATAACTTAAGGATGCTGTTGCTTGGTGGCAAACAAACAGATTGATTCAATCCTCATGCTACAGTTTGGGAAATCCATGTTTCAACGTTTTTCCTGCATAGGCTGGCTGCTTCTGTCAATCAGGGCTAGGTTTATCTACTGGTTATTTTGCTGTATGGAGGTTTGCTTTACAACAAAGCAATCCCCCCCAAACTTTCACATGCAACCAATAAGTGAAGCCAGTCAAAAGCATTGGATGAATTGGTTTGCCATTGATACAAGTGTGAGGAATGTTGCTTTTTACTTTTTCCTATTAACAGTCATGGTTTATTTAAACCCAGATATTTCCCAGACTTCTAACCTTGACCTAGAAGATTTTGTCTTAACATTTATCACAGTAGAAAAAGAAGTCAAATGCACACACATGTCAGCAGAAAGGGAGGACCTCTGGCATGTATTCATGCAATGGTTATGACGCTCTACAGAGCTGAACACCACACACCTCTTGCTTACAGCATATGGTCTCTGTGTGTCGGTGCAAGTGTGTGTATTTGTGTGTGTAAAGCCAGCATGTTACTGCTCTTTACCACTGTGAGAGGTTCTTGCCTGTGGAGTTAAACTGTAGATGGTGCTGCTACTGTGTGTGAATCATACCCAAAACTGATTTGATTTTTACAGCATAAAGCAGAAACAATATGAAATCTCTATATGACATTCAACAAATCAGTTTTCATCATATCAAATTGCTCTTAGTGCCAGAAAACAATAATCAGTTGTCTACTTTCATTTTCCTGCTTTTCATCTCTTTACATTACCAGTTTGTGCACAGTGGGAAGATTAGTTTCCTCCTATGAGATGACAAGTGACACTGTGCAGAAATTGCTTTACAGCTTAATAACATGAGAAAATGCTTCCTGTATTTGTCAGACACTTGCAGTTAGTGTCACGCAGCCTGACACAGCAACGGGCAAATTATTGCAAATGCCTCAGCTGCTCCTAAACATGTCATTATTGAATGTTACATGAAAAGTCACAGATGCAGGCTGCTGTTGCTCCATTGTGGTTTACTGCTGTACAACTGGTAAAACACAGGTAACATCTCTGACTGACTGCCTTTGCAACATGTAATTTACAGTTAATTACACATTATATATCAACAAAGAAGCTGTGAAATGTGATTCTAAATTCTCTATAATTCCAAGCTTAAAATACAAATGGATAAACTGTAGTTTTCCATCCATAGGTTATAGTATCCATATACTGCTGACCAGAAACTAAGATGTTTCCACTGTTGTAGGCAGAACTCTGGATCAGAATCGGCAATCAGACCAGCAGCATACGCTGTGACACTTGAGACCAGACATAATAATGGGCAAACCTCAGCCTAAATTTGAGCAACATGACATAAATATTCCTTTTCACATGCTCACCATAACAGAATTGAAAAAAATTATATTAATAGATCAGTGTCTGGACACATGTAAGTGTCAACCACAAAACAAATCAAAAGGAAACAAAGCTGTGACGTTAATGCTTATTTAAATCTTCTCAGTACACGATGAGAATGTCACACGTGCCTTCCCCTTCCTACACTATGTGCTCACCGATGCTATTATGCAAATCAAATCAGAAAGAAAGGAATCTGTGTCCATGCGTGTGTGTGTGTGTGTGTGCTTGCTGAGCTTCTCCCTGAGAGGAAGCAGAAGCTTTCAGTCTCCACAGGTGAGGCGCTGATCCGCAAGCGTGACTTTTTTTTTTCTACCAGACATTGTGTGTGTACGTGTGTGTCGGAAGTGTAGCGTTCACAGTCGCAGCAGGTGAGCTGTTGATCTGAGTTCTCTGAGTTTTCCTCAACCATCTGTGGCCTACACACGCAAAAATATGCGCGCCCACACACGCTCTGATCATATGACTGCAACTACCTGCTTCTTTACAGGGTACAGAACAATAATTTGCCAGCACTATGGTTACAAAAAAAAAGCATGATTCGAATGTATGGATGTGAGTGTATGTGAGTTTATGCATATGCGTTGGTTGGCTGCTGTCCTGTAGTCCAAGCCAAAACGTACGTCTCACGCGCAGGCGGTACAGAACATTCTGGTTTCCTGCCAGAGTACTGACGTAGCGCACTAGCTCCCCTTCCCTTTTCCTGCTCTCCTCTTTGCTTTCTTTCCTTATTCTTGATAGAAAGCTGAGGAGTTGTTCACGGTTACTCTCACATTTCCGCTGTTCAAACTGAAATTCTCTAACTATCTAACTAACGTATGGGCACAATTTGTCACCCACATTAGGCCCTACAGCTCAAGCATCATTTAACACCACCAAACCCTGCTGCTACCAGGTGCATCCCTTCACATATGAGGTTTGACCAAAAACAATAGCAAACTTTACAATTGAAGTCCATATGGGGCATTTTAAACACAGAGAATAAGCTGAAAGGGAAAAAAACCCAATAACTTAAAAATAACAAGGTCATGTCTTGATTTTTTTTCTATTTCTATTGTCATATGTAACATAAAAATGCATTTTTGAATACAGTGTTTGTTAGGGAGATAAGAGGTTAACTCACTTAAAACAATGTGGTTTGTAGTGTTTTGATTTTTAAGTTTATATATGTAGATCAGTTCCAAAGAGCCCAAAAACAATCATAATCCAGGAAGTCCTGATCTCTGACAACATCGAGACGGCCTACCTGGAGGAGATTAGGAACCTGGAGACCTGGTGCCAGGAGAATAACCTCCTCCTAAACATCAGCAAGACTAAGGAGCTGATCGTGGACTTCACTACAAAGCAGGTGAGGAATTACAAACCCCTCATCATCAGTGGCACGCCAGTGGAGAGAGTGGACAGTTTCCAATACCTGGGTGTCCACATCACTCAGCACCTGTCATGGTCCTGCCACATCAACACCCTGGTTAAGAAAGCCCGTCAGCGTCTCTTCTTCCTCAGAAGACTTAGAGACTTCCATCTGCCACTGAAGGTGCTCAAGAACTTCTACTGCTGCACCATCGAGAGCGTCCTGATGGCAAACATCTGCACCTGGTTTGGGAACAGCACCAAGCAGGACAGACGAGATCTGCAAAGAGTGGTGCGCTCAGCCGAACGCATCATTCAATCAGAGCTCCCTGACCTGCTGTCCATCTACACCAAGCGGTGCAAGTCCAAAGCTAGGAAGATTATGATGGACCTCTCCCATCCCAACAATGGACTCTTCTCACTGTTGAGGTCTGGGAAGCGCTTCCACTCCCTTAAGGCCAAAACAGAGAGAATGAGGAGGAGCTTCTTCCCCCAGGCTATTCGGGCCCTGAACCAGGTGTAGGACTGGACTCTCCCACACACATCACTATAAGACTGGACTCACACATCACATCACCACACGCACCACCACACATTTCCTATAATCCTATAATTCCTATAATTTATAATCTTGATAATCTCTTTCTGCTATTTGCACATTTTTTACTGTAAATTTCTAAGTTAATTTGTAAAGTTTGTAGTCACCTGTAGATTATAAATACTGTAAAACGTTTTTTTCTTCTATCATTTAATGGTCGGGCATTGTACAGCTACAAGCATTTCACCCCCATGTCATACTGTGTATGGTTGTGTGTGACAAATAAAATTTGAATTTGAATTTGAAAGGACTACATTTCTTATTTACCTTCTATGTGAACTGAGGAGATGAAGATGGGAATCCTTGATTATGTCACATGCAGCAGTTCTGTGATGCTCAATACATTGCACATGACAATTACTTTGTAACTACATAAGAAAAGAGCAAAAAGCTGGATTTCTTTCCGCAATGTGGTGCCACTGTGTCTGATTATTACTACTATTATTAAATTTCAGCGAGTCATTTCAGTAAATTATCTCTCTGATATCCTTGTTATCCCTGTTGTCTGACAACAATTGAGGAAGTGATAAGATGTAATGTCATCTCAATCACGTACTACAGATGGATGACACTCCCAGATAATCATAAAATAGAGTTTACACTTGGTGACAGCAGAAAGGGAGAACTGTAAGCAATATCCTCTGATAAACCATAAAATAAAATGATATGTTCAGTCGTATGACAATTATTCCCTCTGAGTTATAGACTACAGATCGTCCACCCTTGAACGGTTCTAAAGAACAGTGATGAGAATGAAGCACACACATATGCACTGCAGGGGAGGGATTTATGTGAATTATTAAAGTTGCCAATTAGACCAGCTGACATTTAGATCAAAAACACCATGACACCAGCTTTTAGCAAGTCCGTTCTCTCTCTCTCTCTCTCTCTCTCCCTCTTTCTCACACACATGCACATATTCACAGCCAACCTTGCAAAGGGCACCAAAGTTAGCACTGCTCTCTAATAAATGAATTACCACAGGAAAAGGTCAAACCAAGTGGCCAAAGAACAGTGAATGATAGTGTATGAATGGTCACTTATATTTCATACTTGACATTTCACATATATGTCAAATGAAAGGCTCTTCTTTCTTATTTTGCCAATAGACTGTAGCGTGTAGCTGAGGAAAGGCAAAAAATTCCATTTGACTTGTTTTTTCTTAATATTTTTTTTCAACTTTTGCCAGAAAAAAGGATATTTCCCAAACCAGAGACCTTCCTGCTCCTTTAAATCTAGGTAATTATCAAATGGTATGTGTAAAAAAAAACCCAAAGCGTCCTGTTTCCAATTTTAACAGGTGTCTAGCAGTATTTTAGTTTCATATTTAGTATACAGACATCACACATACACAGACAACTTTTACTCTGAAAAGAGGGTTTTGTATTTGAATACTGACATCTGTTACACAGGCTTTTTAAATTCAAAAAGCACTTACCGTGGTGGGGAGTCAGGATACACACTGTTTATCTGAGACTCTCTGTATGAGTCAAAGTCTAAACCAGGAGGAAAGTCTTCCAAGCAGCTAGACCTCAGTTCACCTGCTGAACCTCCATAAGAAAAACTGTCTTGTCCTGTGGAGACACAAAAATCAACTTCATGCTGTGCTAGAATCAGACTTTTGTCATCTGGGGACATTCAGTCAGTTCAGCGTGATGGACTAAGGTTTATTTGAACCTATTATGTGGTGCTCTTCTACATGGCATCTCATCTCATACTCCAGCTGCGCTTTACATATCAGCACCTACTGTATTTAGAGCCGACTTTTTCATATTTCAGTCTGGTATCATGTCCTGATCCTCACCGTAATTAACCCCAAACCTAACCAACCAATTTACGTCAATTTAACCTTGTAGCATGAGACTCAAAAAGATTTAAATGTATAATAATAATAATAATAATGGATTGCATTTATATAGCGCTTTTCGGGGCCCTCAAAGCGCTTTTTTTACAATTCCACTATTCATTCACTCTCACATTTACACACTGGTGGAGGCAAGCTACAGTTGTAGCCACAGCTGCCCTGGATCAGACTGACAGAGGCGAGGCTGCCATATCGCGCCATCGGCCCCTCTGGCCATCACCAGTAGGTGGTAGGTGAAGTGTCTTGCCCAAGGACACAACGACCAAGACTGTCGGAGCCGGGGCTCGAACCGGCAACCTTCCGGTTACAAGACGAACTGCCAACTCTTTATATTTTTTGTATAGTCATACCTGAAGTCGTGGACATGATATCAAGTTGCGTATTAACTTAATGTCTTACGATGCTGTATTTACATTCCAGTAGGAGTCCAAAAAGCTACCAAAAAAGGAACTTCTAGAATATGTCAAGGTGTGTCACAGACTGACCATAGCTTGCTCGAAGGTGAGGGTTTCGGAGTCGACTGTCTTTGCGCAAGCTGCCGACGATGATGGTGATGCATGAGAGGAAGAGGACTAGACCTATAACGATCCCCGCCACCACCAGCGGAGACACCAGGAGAGATGCCTCCCCTCCTGACTCCCTCTCACTCCGGCAGTCTGGGTACTCCCCATGGCTCTGGTTGGAGCTCACTGTAGGGAAACAGGGAGAGATGGAGATCAGGGTGGAGTGTGTATTTGTGTGATTCAGTGTGTTGAATGTTCCCATTAAAATGATTTTAACTACTTTAAAAAATAACTGAGGTTTGAGAAAGTGCACCCTTAAAGTTAAATATTAAACTGTTTCCAAAAAGCCAACAAAATAATGAAAAAATGCAAAAAACAATAAAACTTGATAGTCAACACTAAAGAAAATGTAAAAAGCTAATTTCCAAGAATTATGAAGTGTGGGCTTAATAGCTTTCCATTTCTGTTTCATTAATAAATACTCATAGACATACAGCAAATGGTACAATTTCCCCACATCTATCACAAAGAGCAAAACAGTCTTCTGGTGCTGTCTGTCCATCTGAACATTAAACATGTATCCAACTTGGTGTTGTGAAGCTGGAGTTGTGAAGCCAGTATAACCCAATGACACATTTCTCAAAATCAGTCATCACAAGCTGCACTGCTGAAACACTTTCAGCTGTCATCTCTTGCACTATCCGCCTCCTAATCCGTCATAAATGGCATCCATCTATTTTGTGAATCAGTGAATCAATTCAGGGTCAAAGGAAAAGCAGTGTACACCTTAAACGTGTCACTAGAACATTACAAGGCTAACACTGAAAAAGACATTTACGTATTTATGGCACAGAATCGCCAAGAATCACCAATTAATCCGACATTCATGTCTTTCCATTGTGGGTAGAATCCATAGTTTCCAGATGAAACCATTGTCCTGTACCTATAGGTGTAATGAGCTGCAGCGCAGCTGGATGTTACAGCCATGTCAAACATCCCATGGCTTGTAGAACCACCTTAAGCAGCAATCATTTTCCCTATGACTTTATCAGTTTCTCACATCACTGTGGAGGAATTTTGACCCACTCTCTTTTACAGTGATGCACTGGTTTATTGACGTTTTTGACATTCGTTTGTACACAGCTCTCTTAAGGTCCTACCATACCATTCCAATCAGATTGAGGTCTGAACTTTAACTGGACCATTACAACACCTTTTTCAGCCATTTCGTTGTAGATTTGCTGCTTTGCTTGGAGTCATTGTCCTGTTGCCTCATCCAATTATGTCTGACAAATTTCCTCACATTTGACTCCAGAATACTTTGGTATAAAGAGAAGTTCATGGTTGACTCAATGCCCAGGTCCAGCAGCTGAAAAATCAAGGTTTTTACCAAAGTGATGCTGTGCATTACTTTTCGCAAAAGGTCGGCATTAAGTTCTGTGAAATGTCTCTTTGTCACATGACTGTGGGGGGCTTTGTTTCTCAGTAACATGTGAGTGCTTTAAATTAGTATAATAATAATAATGGATTGGATTTATATAGCGCTTTTCAAGGCACCCAAAGCGCTTTACAAAGCCACTCTTGCATTCACACACTGGTGGTATAGTCATGTCCTTCCTGTGAAAAGCCCTAATATTACATTATGGAGCATCATCATACATCATCAGCAGTGCATTTGTCTGTCTCTTGTCTTGTGCAGAATTTAACTGGTTTGTCAAAACCAATTTTTCGTAAAATGAACCATTGTGTAGGTTGTGGTAGGTAAAGCATGCTTTACCTACCACATATATGGAAGGTAGAAGCATTTGTGGTTATTCTCCACCACCAGATGACACCATAAGTTAACATACAGTGTTGTTTTCTGAAATTTCCTTCCTCTACATATTTGGATTTACTTGTCCATGCATAAATAAATGAAAAATTAGTCGAAGTTAAGTTCTCTACCCATCATCCGTCTGTCGATCAGATATCTGGTTTTATGACCACAACAGTATGCCAGGGGCTCATGTTATGCAACTGTTGTCTTGCCCTGTACACATAGTACTGCCTCCTCATTCTTTCTCCTTCCCTTCGTCTCCCCCCCTCTTTTCCAGCTCTCTCTCCCCGAGGACTTATTCCATTTCCGTGTGTGACAGATAATTAGACCTAGAGTCTAGGCACACAGTCCCTCTCTCTCTCAGTCATCATCATCATTAGATTACAGACCGATCCTGTTCCTCTCCATTTCTGTTTAATGTCTCATCTGTCTGTTTGTTCTGCTTCTCCAGCATCAGCCTGTTTCTCTGTCTGCCTTCTTATCTGTCTTCCTGCCAATCACTTGGAATCAGTCTGTCTACATTCACAATGCAGGTGAAAGAGAAGACTTCTTTATTCTTTTCCTTTATTTTTCTGTTGCAGTTGTTTTGTTCACTCTGCACTAAAAGTGTTCCGATATTGTCAAGCTATTTATTCTGTTGTGGATAATTAATGCCATTTAGATTTATTATTTATGTATCACTGTGTAGTTTAGATGTTATTTCTCCATATTATCGGAGGATGAGCTCATTGATGCTTCTATTAAAGGACCATTGTGCAATTCTATAGCTCACCCACTGTGTGTACTATACCAGTTCCTCAAAATAAAGTATGTATTCTCTGATTTGACCTTAATTATCTTCTTAAATAATGCAATGCTGTTTTTATGTATTGTTAAACATGGCGTAAATGTACTGTGTTTATTTATTTAACTGTAGCAACACAGTGGAGATGAATATTTATAGAATCAAAACCTTAAAATTCAATTTACTTTTCATGTAAAATTGACTCATCATGTTTCTTTTTGTTTCTTTTTGCCTTTAAAAAGGCAGCAATTTAAACAGAAACTGTATTTATTTCATATATTGAAGTTAAATATCAATAGAAATGGTCCCATGATCCAGTCACGTTTTGTCTAGTTTGTTTTGTTTTTTGTGTTGCTGATGATAATGGTTTTAAATAAAAGCAGTCATCCTAATAATCAGTTTCACAGTTTAACAGGCAGGGTAGAAGGCCTGTAGAAATCCGTGGGATAGAGGCAGTTCGAACTGGGCAAGTCCCTTCACCCATCTGCTCCATTTGAGCTCTGCACTGCCTCCTGGGTACGACTCATCGGATCAGAGACTGGACTATTTAAACAGACGGCCGATCCAAACTTCCTGTATTGGGGTGTCGGTTCCACAGATCGACACAATATAACAAAAGTTAGAAAATAATGATGATAAATGAATGAAAGTGCCTATCAACTATTTATTCACATAACATGCACATGCAAGAGACAATGTGGATACTGTGCCCAGTAAATCACTTCCTTAAAATTGTTTGTCTGCTTGCCAATCAATTCCACTTGAACTTGCGGTACAATCAGCTGATTTCAGGAAAATAGTGACGCAGTCTACAGCACGGCAATGGACATCGCTTTTACTTTTTTTTTTTTGCACGAAAGGACAAGAGCATGATGGTAAAGTGCAAACTGTATCCAAGACAGAACTTTGAAGCACACAGACAGCATCCTAACACTAAGCTAGCCAAAACCCCAGAGTGATGTTAAAGCTGAGTGAACCGATCTTGAACTTCAACAGGTAACAAAAGCAGTGATGAAGAGTCAGGCTACAGCCTCCATTTCTACCTGTTCATGTTTCTCAGGAACCCAATGGGAATCAATAAGAGCAGTGATAAGGAGTCAAGTCGATAAGTGATGCTGACAACGGAAATGGAATTGCTAAATTCTTAATTTCAATTAATCCTTGATTTCCATCCTTTGTGCACATATTAATCACAAATTCCTTCTGGAGTTCAATGAGCGACTAAAATATTATTATTAACTTTTGTTTGTGTCTTGCTTGTATGTGCATTTGTGTATTTTAAAACATGTTTAAAACAATTTAACTATTACCTGGACTCAGTATTCAACAAATACTGAGGTCGTGGAGGTGCATTTGCATGCAATCCTCCTTCAAACCCACAACACAAAGGCTGTGTGTGTTGTGCTAAATGAAACAAAGATGAAGGAAGAAAGGATGGAAATCTTGGTTTATATTTATCCACATCAGAGGCAAAGCTAAAAAACAAACACTAACACAAATCAGAAGTATAGCAGCCCACGTTACCAGTTGCCTGAAATATTTTTGGCGGTGCAGCCAAGTAGCCATGGAGAGATACAACATATAGAACTGCGCATTTAAAGCTTTGCATAGCATTTAGACCAAAACAACACAGGAATATTTTGGAGTCACTAGAACTGGAGTCTGGAGACACAGATGGAGACATCCATCTGACGTTGCCTTGCTGTTTCCTGTTAAAAAAAAAATTTCTGTCTTTAGCTGCAATGAATGTAAAGCAGGAGGAACAATCAAAGTCTCTAAATGATTTACAATCACAATATTATTTTCATTTCAGTCTCTGGGCTTCTCCATTGCTTTTTCCTTTTCTCTTTCTCCCTTGAATGTCTACGTCTATAATTCTGTTGTCAACAGTAATTTGGTTTAACACATTTCCCCGAGAACAGGAAAATGTTCTCTCACCCCAAATGATTCTCAGCGGACCTCTTTACTCTCTTGGTAATGTCTCCTCTCTCTCACACTTCTTTGTCTCCTCTTTCTCTCTCCCCTAACATGATTTTCTCTTCAATTCTCTTCTCATCTCTTCCTCATAAACTCCATTTTCTCTCATTCTCTCCAGAGAGAACTCACAAGGAAATCTATAATTGTATAGATTTAAATTTGCATAACCCTTGCTTCCATCCTTCCACACATATGCACATAAACATCTACCTTTGTGAGGAGATTCACTGACATAGCCATCACAGCTGAACACCTAACCCTAGTCCTAACCTATAAAATACACTGCACAAAAACACTGCCTTAAGGGGACACTAAATCACAACAAGACAAAAACAAAAAAGTCAGTTAAACTTCAGGAATATCAGTCTCTGCAGTTAGGAACCATAAACAATTGTGAATCCAGTTCACCTGCTTTGACGCATATGAAAGTGACAACGGGTGCACTGGAAAGGCAACAACAAGCCAATACACCCCACAGGGAGTAGTTTTGCAGGTGGTACATCTAGGTCCATTCAAGTTGCACAGGCAGTCTAGCTCATGGCACATCAGTAGGTGCTGTCACAAGAAAACGCCTCTCCCAGCACAGTGTCAAGAATGTGGAGGAGATACCAACAGACAGCCCTTTATACAAGCAGAACTGGGCAGGGCCATAATAGGACATCAATCAAGCAGCAAGACCAGCATTTGCTCCTTTTAAGGAACATGAACAATGCTTACACAATGATCTCTGGCAATCTATTCATGTGCATGTTTCTGACCAAACTATCAGGAACACACTCCATGATGGTGGTAGTAGACCCCAGGATACCTTAGTGGGACCTGTGCTCGCAACGCAGTGTCATGCAACTGGCATTCACCAAAGAACACCAGAAATGGCCACTTAGATTGCAAACATCCTAAATTTTGCAACTGTGTCTCTAGAATCTTTCAAACCTGTCACACGTGAACCTTCGCATGTTTGATTCTGACAGGTTGGTCAGAAACATGGACATGAGCAGTACTCTGCTGAACGTTATTTTGTAGAGCCCTGGCAGTGCTCCTCCTGTTCCTCCTTACACAAAGGAACAGATACCAGTACTGCAAAGGTTGATGCCCTTCAGTGATCCTGTCCAGTGCTCCTTGTGTGTCTTGATATCGCCTTCATGCTCGAGACTATGCTGGAGGACATGGCAGATCTTCAGCATGTAAGAATTTGTCATCCTGTTTGAGCTGGACTAACTATTCGGTTTAGAACTATTTCGACTATTTAAAATGTTATCTTTAATGTCAAATATATAAAATAATAATCTAACACATCTGTTCATTTGCATACTTAAATTTCTCATCTGTTTCCACTCACAGTGGCAATCACTTTTGCTTAAATCAATAAAATATTTCAATAAAATCCATCAATAAAATAAAGTTTTCTTAATGACAAATAAAGTGTGACTGGTGCACATGTGGGACATATTTGTCGGGGGTCTCCTAAACTTCTCCGGAACAAATGCAGGCATAGTCAGGAACCATTCAGTGTGTATAGTTTATTCCTCCCAGGTGCACAAAAGATTGTTTACAAAGAAAATAAACAACTGACTTAATTCAAAACAAAACAAAAATCTGTATAGAAAACACAAGCGGCTGAGCCAGTCTGCATGTTACCCTCAATGTAACATCTCACAGAATGCCCAGGTAGGCCCCGACGGCCCCACTGCCCCTCCCACCAGGCATAATAGTCAAACCCCTTTATCATTTCTTTCCCCCAAACACTCTTTTTTCCTCAGCATGTATACACATATTTATGGCCACTTCCAGGCAGCCTACAGTGTTTCACAATAACAAAAAACAAAACAAAAACAAAAACAAAAACAAAACAAAACAAACCAAAATAATGCAGTTCACGTGACCTTTCCACTATTTGAACCCCGGAACACCATACCATCGGCTTGCATAACCACTCGTACAATCGGCGATCACGAAGAGTCTACGCGACCGGCTTTATTAAAGGTAAGTAAAAAAAAATATATATGTTTGCCACCCTCTGTGCCGCTCAAAATATACCTCTTACCCCTTCCTGTTATCTGCCCGGTCGACTAAAAGACGCGCAGCCCCGGTAACCCAGCGCTACAAGTGTAGAAACTAACGGTGGTGGTGCGTGTATGCGCTCAGGTCAGCTGTCTGCGGCCCGGGACGGTGTAACTCCGTCACATATTTAACAGCTGGTTCTCGCAATTGGTCTGCAGCTGACATTATTTACAATTCTGTGTATTTTCACAATTAGAGATTATCGTGGTAATTTAAAGACCTCATAATGTACCTGATGGGTGATAAAAGCTATGTTGTTAAATCCCTGCTATAAGGAAAAATTGCTCTTGGACATTCACAATGCAAAGTCATTCATTTGAGCTTGCTCACTGGGATCGGTCAATGCTCTCTTACATCGTACATCATCATATAGCTTCTTACTTCTTATTGAGGAAGAATTTGCTTCATACAGCACCATGGATTTTATTGTCCTATAAGGCAGCTGGGCAAGGCTTTTGTTCTTTCCACTTTAATATGATTTAAGACAGAAGGAGAACTTAAGTGATACACAGAGTAATGTAAGAGCGCAGGGAGAAGGCAAGCACAATAATTTTGGAGTGAGGGCGGCAGGAAAAAGAAGAGGGAGGGAACCCTTGTAATAAAAGATGATAGTGTTATATTTCACAAAACCCCGAGGGGACTGGATGCAGCTGCAGAGATAAGGTACAGAAGGATGAGAGAAATTTTGCTTGCATGTATGTGTTGGTGATTCTGGGTTAGATGAGCCTTAAAGTGTAAATACTATTTAAAAAAAATTACATTTAGATAAATAGGTTATGAAGCTTTGACAATGCAAACTTCCACCAAAGCTCACAGGGAGAAGTTTAGTTCATAAACTCAAACTTTGTTAAGAGAAGCTATAAACTTACTATGGTATGGAAAACATGTGGTTTTGTGTTAGAAGGTTTATGCCTATTATCCCCAAAACAAAACATTTGGCTGTATTTATTTGTATTTAATCGGATGTATTTATTGGAAGTAAATTAATGCAGACTTTAATTCTAAGAATTTCAAATATACACCAAAAATTATCATAGTAAAATAAAAGCCATGCAAATTCTGACACAATAACCTGAAAAAAGAGAAAATGCAGATTAAAAATATACACTAAAGGTACCGACTCACTCAAGACAAAGCATAAAAGTAAAAACACTTGAGCACCTGTCTTTTAGCATAAAACATGAAGTAGCACAAAGGACCACTGTGGCGGGGCGTGGTCTGCGATGCCGCTGCAGGCGAGATGGACACACCTGCATGGCATTTGCAGTCATGCCTCACCTGCATAAAAAGCTGGTCCTGACTGCCATGATTGTTGTTGTTGGTATGTTGGTATGTTGAACTGGCAGTGGGAGAGCTGCAGCTGTGTTTGAACAGCAACCATACGTGTGAAAACTGGTGTTAATAAAGATGCTGAAAAGCACAGGAATGTCATCGGGTCTGCCGTGGTTTGTTACAAGGACTAATAATAAAAATTCCAGACAATTTAAAACAGACAGAGGGAATGAAAAATAAGTAGGAGTCATCACAAAGAGCACTTTTCATACAACAACCACTAAAATTATCTTGAAATTCATTCTGAAGCAGACAGGAAGTCAATGCATGGACATCATAACTGGTGTAGCCTGTAAACCAGGGTGTCATCAGCATAACTGTAAAAAAAATTCAACCAATTCTTGATGAAAATATTGCAGTTAATTTTAAATTGGTTGAGATGTTCAGTGTGATGACTTGCAAGCTAATCTAGAGATTAGTACATCACAGTCATAATGGATTTATGACCTCAAAGTTTGACTGGACAGGAGCCAGGCTGACCCACCAGTAAAGGGCCTGCTGAACCTCACAACCAAAGAACAACTGAGTATCCAGTTCTTATTTTTACTCGTGTTATTATTTTATTAATTTAATTTTAGTTTTTGATAAAGAAAAAAAAAGTTTATTTCTTTCTTAAATATACACATCCCAAACATGCTTTTCGTGAAAAAAGCTCTCTGAGCTGTACTTCATTATTGTTTCAACTCTTACCTGGGAGCATAACTGCAAGAAGTAATATTAGTGCCACATTAAAAAGAAATATATTCATAATTTTGAGATTGAAATCAAAATACTATTCTAGGAAAAAAACTAAAAAAGAGAATAAAATCAAAATGTGGAGATTAAAGTTGTCGTTATAAGCCAAACAACTGCCACGGCTTCTGTGTGATCTACAAAATGCCTTGTGTTGATGTATTAGTGAAACAGCTGGATCAGCTGTTATATTGTCTCTTGTGATACAACTACATCCTCTTTATTGCACAGGGGTGTAACCATTAGTATCATGCCATGCCTCCTGATAACATTTCCTATGGGGAGCATGAGATTGTTCCCATTTCACATTGTTATTATTTTAAGCTTTTCATTTTTGTACTTTTTGCACTGTACTAATATATCTACTTTTGTATTGTTTTGACTTTTTTTCAAACTGTTATTTTGATTTTAATGTCAAAATTTTGACTTTAATTTCAAAATGAACTATTTTTTTTCCTGAATGTGGCCCTAATGCCCCGTTGTAGTCTGTGTTTATATATGTATGTGGAAAAACTTGGAATAAACATAGCATTTTAATTAGAAAACAAACAAACAACAAATAAATAAAAGAAAGGTCTGGCATGTACTTTAGAGGTTTTATTAAAGCTGTATTTTAATGGTTACTGGAATTTTTTTTCCAATAAGAATTGTGCTGTGTACATATATGCACACATTCCTGTTTCATATGTCTCATTACTGAAGAAAAGAAAAAGTCTGATCCTCCAAACAAGATGGCTAGGGCTTTGGTGCCTAGGCTTTTGTAAGTTGATGATTCGGGCATGAATATAAGCATGTATCTAATTTCACAATTAATCCTTGGATATTTATCTGGTGTTAAAGGTCAAACTGCGTCTAATAAATGCATGTGTACCTATCCAGACTGGTGACTCACTAAGGGTGTCATAAACTATAAAGGTTAGAAGCTTCTCATATTGACTGCTGTTGTGCATGCTGCATCACTTTATACATTAGCTGCACAAATTATACAGAAGCATCAAGCAGCTGCTCAAATTCAATCTGACAGCTTGTCATTATGCGTTACAGCCACCTTCTCTTCAATATAAAGTATACCATAGCACTGACTCAGTGTACATCCATTGACACTGAGGCAGAAAGAGTTTCTCCCGGAGAAGGGTTTAATGGTAAAAAGAAAAAACTAAAGAAAAAGAAATCAACTCAAGCCAATAGTGACATCTCTGTCAGACAAATAGGATCAAAGAAAATATCTTAAGGTATATAACACTGAACTCAAAGTGTGCCTTATTTTACAATAAAGTTTCACTGTGAGGAAGCATGACTGATTCTCAAAAAACTGCTATAGGGCTTATTTGTTGACTCCAAACGACTTAGGAAAATCATGAAAACCTAAAATGGTATTTTATCAACTCAAATCATAAATAAATTACCTTTTATCTTTTCTCTCATCCATCTAAAAAGTTAACATTTTCTTAGTACATCTCAACTGAAAGCATAAATTCATCCTTTATTGTGGGTAGGGTTTTTTTTTGGCACACTTTAGCACTTTTTCCATTAGTAATAGTAATAATAATAATAACTGTATTTATAAAGAGCTTTCAAACAAAGTGCTGTACAACTATTTGAAACTAAAGAGACAGATAAAATAAAAGTGATACACAATGTCGCTCATACGCCAACAGGGAGTGGGTTTTTAAAACTAACAGGGACACCAGTAAGAACACAAAACATAAACATTGCAGAACCGAGAGACTGCGTGCCATGCCCCCCGTGTCATCTTGAACACATACTCGTATCGACTCATCATGGGTTGCCACGATTCTATTCGGATCGACTGGTTTTCCATTACAATCCAGTACTACCTAATGTGCGTGATTTCGTCATAGCAACACTGCAAAGCGGGGTGGGACACTCTCACGACTCATCGAGTGACGCTACTGAACAGCCAACCGGTGGCATGAAGTCTGACGACTTCACATTTTAGTACCTGCTCAGATCACTTGGAACCCCGGCCGAGCAGGTACTAAAAAAGTACCTGGTACCACGTACTATGACCTACTGGAAAACCCTGATGAACTGTTGTGAGTCAATCCGAGTAGGTACTAATGGAAAAGGGGCTTTTGTGCTCCTTAGTAACCATCTTCTGATGGCTGCTGACAGAAGGATAACATGCCAAATCAGAAAACTCACACTGATTTCTTGAACAGCCTCCATGGTCACCAGATCTCAAGACAATAGAGCACATTTGGAATGTGTTAGAAAGGGAAACTGGCATCGTGGATGTTCAGCCAACAAATTTGCAGCAACTGTGTGATGCTCTCATGTCAAAAGAGACCACAGTTTCTGGGAAATGGTTCCAAAACCTTTCTGAATCTTTGCCATGAAAAATTTAAGGAATTAGGTCAAAGTGGGTCAAATCAAGTGCTAGCAATCTCTAGCTAGTACTGGATTAGTGATTAGTTATATTGTTATGAAAACAATTATTATATATACAATATTATGACATTTAGTTTTTTTGTTGGTGTACTGCAATATACATTAACATAACAGCTCTGATGAAATATGATTAGCCCTGTGAAGCCTTAACCATTAAATAATTGCCAGGAAATTATATTTTTTGAAACTATAATATTTACTGAACATTCCAACAAATTAAATTAAAAGAAATAAAATATCAATTTTCATAATTTTGTATCATTTTTACTACATTTTGCATTTTTCTGCTCACAGTCAGACTGTGTGTGTCTGATTGGTTAGCTACAATGGCAGATAAAGCTGTGTCATATAGCAGATGTGTATGTTGTGAAATGTTTATTCTATGTGAGTAATGGCAGAAACACAATCTCATCTTCAAAGGAGTATTAAAGTTTGACCACCCTTTGTAATAATTATTTAGAAAAAAAGATTATGAAAATATGGTAAATCAAGATGCACTATACAGTAAGTCATTAGGAGATGTTTCTCATAACATAACATGGAGGATTGCTGTAGGCAGTAGAAAGATGAATTGGTTTTGGTGATTTTTCTCTTACCTTTAGTAACATACCAAGTTAGTCCTGTTCATCTAAATATTTGTGTTATTTATATAAATAAATGCATTTCTTGCATATAGTTTTTTTTCTTAAATAGGATCAAAGGTAGAGTTTTTCCAAGGTAATAACACACGATCAAAAAATTGCATAGGAAGTAAGTGAGTTGTTTTTAGGTGACTGATTTTTTTCAAAATCTCTGTATGTCTAGAAAATGTGTCTTAAGTGAGCTCATTCATTAGCTAATGGACAACATTTAGCACATTTGACACTGAGGGGCAATTAAGGCAATTACACATAACAATCAGTATCAATGCAATTCGTTCAGGATGCTCATTAGGGTGCATTATCATCATTGCAAGTGTCTGACCACACAGCAGGGGTTTCAAGCCAATCAGCCTAAGTGATATTGAAGACATCTCAACCACAATATACGGCCATTTACCTTGTTAGCATGCAGTCAATTAATTAAACGTGCTTTTCAATTTGAAATGGGGACATTTTGACAGCAGTATTATGGATACATTTACAGTTGCACATCTTTTGATTTAAATACTATGACTGATTTTGTGTCATTCGGTATTCTTTAATAGCTGTATGTCTGTTTCTTTTTGACCTCTCCAGTCTTCAGCGTTAAAATAAAATCTTCCATTAGTTTTATTTTTATGAACCTTTAAAAAAAATCAAGAAACTCTTTGGCATCCAAAAAAGGGTTTAATAAATGAAGCGTTTTCTATCATTGAGGAACACATACATCCTTTCCCTCCAATTTTTATGCACATTCAGAATTCGGTAGTTACAGGCAAATATGCTTTGAATGTTCCTGTTGTTGCATTTAAGACTTTTTTGTGGATGGCTATAGCAGAGGTGCTAGAGTGGGGCATCTACAAATCAAAAGGTCAGTGGCTTAATCCCTGACTCCTACAGTCTATGTGTCAAAGCATCCTTGGGCAAGATCCTCAGCAAATTCATCAGTGTGTGTTTGATATGTTGTTGTTTGATAAAAGTAGTCAGGTATAGGTAAGCTAAATGAAAGTGTGTGAATGGGTTAATAGATAGTAGAAGAACTATGAGTGCTCAAACTGAGTAGAAAGATGCAGTGCAAGTACCAGTATACCATTTGACAATATTTTGACTTTGAAAGAACTAATTCTATTCTAGAATTTGGGCCTAAGGGTTAAGAGCCGGCATTGTTGTAGGATAAGATAAGATAACCTTTATTAGTCCCACACGTGGGAAATTTGTTTTGTCACAGCAGGAAGTGGACAGTGCAAAAGTTATGAAGCAAAAATTAGAATGCAATAAGAATAAATACAGTACAGAATAGAATAAAATAAAATACTATATACAGTAGAATAAAATAGAATAAAATATACAATAAGATAAAAATAGAATACAAATGCTTTATACAACTGAGTAAAAATACAACGATGCCAGAAAAGATTATTGCACATTAGTGTTATTGCACGTTTGTGGATGTGTGTGTTTGATCAGTTAAAGTCTTTGTTGTGGAGTTGTGCATCGATCATAGGTAGAGCCTAAGCGAAGCTTAGCGGACCAACATCTAGATGTTGCTGCTCATTATCACCAAGGTCCAGTTTCAAAAATATGTGGAACAATATTTCTGTTGGATATTCTTGCTTGTGCTCTTTTGGGTCTTTCAACCAGCTGCCCAGATAACCAAAGTTGTACCATACAAGAGTTCATGTGAAACTCAGTGTTAAAAACAATGGAAATTACCACTGTCTGTGTTTCTCAAGCTGCTTTTTTGAAAAATGTTTATTCTTTTTTTTTTTCTTTCCCCCTTTGTAGTAAATGACACAGTTGCTTCCTTTTCATGGTCAGGCCAAATTTTTTGCCAATCAGTATTCAACCTGCACAAAGCATCATCTGTGTCACGCTAAGCCCATCTCACTGTTTTGAAGAGTTCATACAAGCACATCTGGTTATGTACGTGCAATTCTTACCTTTCCACAGCTAAACGGACACAAATGCACTACTTTTCCAACCAGACAGCACAGACATATTGCCGTGGTTATCCACTGTGTCGATACCGGAAAGCAGTACATAGTGAAGATGTGTGTTTACTTATTAGGAAGAGGTAGTTCCTCTACTGTTTATTGCTGCTTTAATATGAAACATCTCTCTCTGCACAATCCACACAGAGGGATATTATAGTGTTAATGTACTTCTCATTCACAAGACATTGAGGCAACGTCGCTTACCTTTGCTTCACGGATAGTCTTTCTCTGAAACTATGAAAAATTGCCCTTTTCTTTTCAGTAGAGCTCCAACGATTTAATGCCAAGGCACAGTGAACCTGTGTGTGCTAGCTCACAACCTCGCAGCTAGTTTTAATTGGTTTCTCTTTGACTCGTTACCTGACTGTGTCTTTAAAACAGCTAGTGCTCAGCAGGACGCTAATGAAACTAAGAACATGTCACTTTGTACACATATTCTGAATCAGCATGTTTATAATTGTTTTTTCTTTCCTTGGCACTGAATCGTTGGTGTCATTTAAACATGATACAATCACATTCTTGTAAATTTCTTCTTCACAATGACTGACATTTTGACACATTCTGTAGCGGGTTCATTAGTGTATCTAAAGGTATACAAGGGAGACTACTGAGGGTTTATTAGTCTATTAGATGTATTTTTCATAACCACATTTTTTAAATAATTGCTGGCAGTGTCTGGTCGGGTGATTTGTTTTGTTTGACATGAAGCCAAAAGTGTTTGTGATCCACACATTATTGTTTAGTTAATTAAAAAAAAAGACTAGAAAGAATAGAAAGTTGGCACTTTACTTCAATATGTCTAACTTACCACTGCTGGGAGAGTCTTGACATGATTTAATGCACCTTTGTACAGAGTTTTCATGCTTAGCAGGGACTGCGGAGATTTGAGTGTATTTGAAAACCCCTCTGTGTGCATCTAACCCATGCTGGATTTGCATCAGCTAGCACAGACACTAATTAACCTCTCAGCTGGTGGGGTTTTTTTTTCAAATGCAATGTTACATTTATTTGTTTATCATTACAAAATAAGGAACATTTCCAAACTAATTGTTTTTGGTAGAAGCCTTCAGGGTCTCTCTTACTTTGGCTATGAGCTTTTTTTGATGGTTTCTTTCAGTAAGACACTCTTCCAAAGTATTTCATGAAGCTTAAAACCCCCCAAAACTAGTGACATACATTCACGCAACTACACATCTGCTCCTTAATGCAAGTATTTAATTAGCGCCCTGATGTATTTAAGAATGAAGACCTGCTAGATGGGCTTTTCTAAATATTTCACAAACTGGAAATTTGCAAACAGCCATCTCTAGGGTTTACATAATTTTATTAGGGATTATTAAAGTATTCTGATTCTGATACAGAGAATGTTCTGAAGAAGAGAAAATACCTCTTTATTACCCATTGAGAAGCAGCTCTATGGGCCAATATGCCTTGTTAAAGTCACAGGCCAGAGGAGAATAGCCTTTGCTTTCAGCAAAAGGATAGGATGGCAAAAGTAATTCAAATAACCACTTGTTACAACTAGAGCACAATAGCAACTCTGACTTCATAAAACCTTGAACCTTGAAGCAAATGGGATAAAACAGGACAGGACCTCACCAGAAGTCACACAAGTTAGCTAAGAACAGGAAACTAAGCGTACAATTTACACATGCTCACTAAGTTAGACAATAAAACATTGGAAAAAATGATGCTATGTCTGGTGAATCTTAATTTCTGATGTGACAATTTCAATGGTAGTGTCAGAATTCAACATAAACAAAGTGAGATCCATCCTGCTTTCACATTTCCTCAGGCTGCTGGTTGTGGTGTAATGTTTTAGGGACACTTGGTCCTCTTAGTATGAACTGAGCACCATTTAAACTCCACAGCTTACATGAGTAGTGTTGCTAACCATGCCCATACCGTCACGATCACAGTGTACCAATCTTCAGTTGGCTGCTTCCAGCAGGATAACACACTGTGCCATCTCGAATGGTTTCTTGAACATGAGGATGACTTCACTGTACTCAAATGGTCTCCAGTCAGCAGATCTTAATCCAATAGAATTATTGCAGCAGCTGTATGATGTCATCATGTCAATATGGACCAGAATATCTGAGGAATGTTTCCAGCCTCTTGTTGAATGTATGCCACAAACAATTAAGGTACTTCTGGAGGCAAAAGGGGCCCAACCAATAATTGCAAAGTATAACTAATGAAATAGCCATTTTTACACAAAGCTTATGTGTCACACTGTGAAGTTAACCTGCTGCTTCTGATGCTGAACACTAGCGTTCAGCATCAGAAGCAGCAGGTTAACATCCAGTCTGTGAACCTCTCTGGGTGGCAGAAATATTGCAATGCTTGCAGAAACAATATTTTTCCTCCTTTTCTAACATGGGATCAGTCTTGACACTAAAAATATTGCTTTCAGAATGAATCAAGCCAAACATGGCTATTTTATATGGGATATTCAGGAAAATGAAAAACCTGTACCTGTGAATTTCTGAAAGTAAAGAAAGAGGCTTGCAATGAAAAAATAAAACAAAAGGTAGTTCTATGTTGTCAATGTCCTTCATGTAACTAATTTGCAGATAATAATAATAATAATAATAATAATAATAATATTATTATTAACATTTACAGTCTTATGAAAAAAAGTCGATCCTCTAAATGCAACAGGATTTTTTCAAACAATGTCAATTTGTGAGTGCTGCACTCATGACATTAAATGACCGATGTTATCTCTTCACTTGTGCAGTGACTGGAAATGTTTTAAGCTTCCTACTGCCAGGTCAAAGGACAACAGGAAGCACAAAGAGAACATCTCTCGCTCATCCTCCTCTCTTCCTCTCTCTTTCAATGCTGTCTTGCTCTTCTCCTTCCCTTTCGGTCTTTAATCCTTCCTGTTCTTGTATTGAATGAATGCCAGGAAGACTGGCATTGGACGAGGGAGAACATTGTCCATTAAACCATCATGTTCCATTACCAGTGGAGCAGGGGATGGAGGAGGAGTTGGAGAAGGAAAAACAGGAGGACCTTAATTCGCACTGGAAGAAAACAACAGCAAAGTGCCTCGCATGTGCCGAAATACTTTCTTCTAGTTTCGGGTTCGGAGTAACTTCACACCTCACAAAGAAAAGCTAAAGCACTCCTGTTCTCTCTGAACGAGAGTGTCAAGTGTGCTTGGGTGTTGTGCTTTCTGCTACATCCAAAGTGATGCCACTGAGTCCTGGAGTACATCCACTACACCACGGGCAGAACGTCAGCCATGGGTC
Organism: Neolamprologus multifasciatus; assembly: GCF_963576455.1. NCBI lineage: Eukaryota > Metazoa > Chordata > Actinopteri > Cichliformes > Cichlidae > Neolamprologus > Neolamprologus multifasciatus. The sequence continues at coordinate 28,345,098 of NC_140451.1, forward strand.
ACAGAAGCTGTTAGTAAAGCTTTCTAATGTTACCAAACTGTATACTGTTATTTCTGAACACAATACTTCAGTGTGTGTCCAAATTAGAGTTCCACTTCAACAATTAGTCATTATTTTCTGCTTATGCTCAGCCGAACTTGGTTTAAAACATAATTTTATATGTTTTTATATGTTTTTTATAAATTATATAACTGTGGATTTTATGTTAGAAGCAGGGTTGGCTGTTCCTCGTGTTTAGTGATCCTTGCTCAAAGGTTTAAAGTATTAAAATACAGCACTACAAAATCATAACAGCCATTAATAAATACTGAAGATTACATAGGCTACACCATTACTTCTGCTTATTCTGATCGATTGGACAATATAATTAAAAAGCAGTGCATTAGGTGAACTATTTATATTACACAACTATCCCCTGTGTATAAGCTTATTTATTGTGGGCTGGCTGGTTATGTCTGTATTCACAGATGCAAGAAAGTGAAAAATAATGGTAAAAGTAAGAAAAGAGTAAAAAAGAAAAAACATAAATGCATGCTTTAAGCGACTCAGGAAGATGGATGAGGGTGATGCCTGTTTAAGGCATTTTTCATTTATCATATACTGAGGATTTGTTTCTTTTCACAAAGCTTTATGCAAGCTTTACACACGTCATCCCGATGAACGTCATCAAGATGATGGACAACTACAGTAGTATAAACTGAGTGATGACTTGGCTACACAACGCTGATTCAGCAAAGATGTAAAACAGGCCAATGTCCAATGTCTTATGAACAAGAAACAAGCGCAAACAACTCGGCAGGGCTTATTCCTGCAGTGTGAGGAATGATGCTTTAAATCACTTGCCCATGGGCCTGTGATCTATTCATATTAAGCTATTGCGTTGCATATTAGGGTCTATACAACTACTACAACTATTCCCAAGAAAGGTTGTACAATCATTGGTAAGTATAGAAATGATCCGATTGCTCTCTGATGTTATCATGTAATATAAGTGTAAAACCTCTTAAGTGCAACATTGAAATGTAATAAAATAAAATATATTATCCACTATCAAGTGAGCTGCCAGCTGCTTTTGAAAGCAAACCACAGAACATAACAGAATGTAGGTTAACCAGCTTTAAAAGCTTCATAATCTAGGTACAACTGTGCGTTCATCCTTGATAACGCACAGAAAGCAGTTAGTCACACACATGTTAGTATCACATTTAGATGTGTAATTTGACGAGGTAGTATGTGGGTCACAAAACATGCTGTGTGTGAGAATATGGGTCAGAATACATCATACATCCCCTTAATCGCTCTCTGTCTCTCGCCCTCCCATGTGAGATAGATGACAGAGAGACATATTATCACACCCTGCTGGCCCATATTCCTGCTTTCCCCTCATTTAATCATCAACCTCTTTTCTAATTCATTCATCTGCTACCATCCTTTATTGTTGCGTTAATCGCTTGTTTCGATTGCTTATCTCCATAAACAACTGCTGGCACACTAACCAGATAATTTAGATGATATTATCAATCATGAATTGTAAAAAAATAATCTGTCAGAGGATTTAGGTTATCAGTGTAGCATTGTCAAACTAGCCTAAATACTATATCTGCTTTGTTAGCATTTACATGATGAAGAATGAGTCTGAAGCATACCGAGGTTCACACTTGGCATCAAATTAGAATTTTTAATTCTTATTGTATTTTGGCTTACTTGTTATTTAATCTAGGAGGAAATAAATACTTACAGCTGTCAAATTAGGTCAATTCCATGCTAATTATAATGTGGATATAATGACGTAAGACTGGTGCCACTCTCTATATTGGTGATAGGCAATTAGCAAAGATTATCCAAACCCCGAAACATAATTTAATTAGCTAATTAATACAGATTATAGCCAGACATAGTTTCTGAAAACAAGGACATGGTCATGGTGACACCAGCCAGTGGTTTCTAGGCTTCATAACCCTCAAATTTAGTGTATTGCCTGCTATGTTGTTGGTTTTTGGAGCTAGAAGTTACTTTCTTGGACACAAGAGCAGCATTAGTTAATGTCAGGGTGCAGGTGCTAAAAGACTAATAGAATACTAGTATGTCACTAAGCAAAACTAGAGCACAAACTATAGCTACACACACAGCACACACTGAACTTTAAACCTGATAAAACTTGCAGTTGTTATAAATGGGGAACCATAAGCATATGACAGGTTTTTATAGCTAAAATTAGGGAATTCAACATAAGTGTCTGCGGGGATCTGTGGTTTCTGGTGCTTTCACATTGGCTTCATTTTTCAGTCCTAGAACATGCTGATTGGTTATAACATGCAAATGTGAGTGCTCAAAGGGTTGTTACAAGGTAACTATAGCCAACTATTTGTGTCCATTGGTTGTAGAAGCAAATAGGCAGTGTTGGGGAGTAACGGAATACATGTACCGCCGTTACGTATTTAAAATACAAAATATGAGTAACTGTATTCCGTTACAGTTACCGTTTAAAAAGGTGGTATTTAGAATACAGTTACTTTGTTGAAATAAATGGATTACACGGCAGTACTTCCCAGTTTCATATTGTGGCGGGTCAGGACTGTTCGGGTTTTGTTTGACAGCTATGTTCTGTTGTTCCAGGTGGCAGCGTTACGGTTGCCATGGTTACAGGGTGACGCTCTCTCTGCGTGTTTCCTGGGTGAGAGAGGCCTTTTTGTTGTTGTTGTGCTAAGCTAATAGGCAGAATGCTACCAGTATAGCTCTAAAGAATGTAGCATCATAGGCAGTGTAGTCCGTGCTGCAGGGAGAATGGACTGCCATACCCGTTATGTGTCTGTGAGCGAGGGAGGGAGAAAAAGGAAAAGTACGAGCTGTCATCGAGCAAAAACGGGAGCTGGAAGCATGTAAATATAATAACCACTGCAGCCAAGAAGAGAGCCTGACGAGCCCAGTTGTAAGTAAGCTATTAAGACTCGGCTGTACACCGTGTTTGTGTTTTCCAACAAAAACAATAAGTTCTGTTGGAGCAGCCTTTCAACGCCTCACTCTGTCTCTCGCTAGCAAAGTTGACCCAGACAACTAAGTAAAGCTAGTTTTCGGCTACGAGCCTGACACGGAACCCGACGTATTAGCCAGAGGTCCCTTTACTACGGTTCGGAGCCGCGGACCTTCAGTAACAGTAATAAATCACAGCAATAGTACATTCATGTAGTTGTAAACAGCATGATAATATATTAAGTAATCCAAAGTATTCAGAATACGTTACTCTCATTGAGTAACGTTACGTAATACGTTACAGAATACATTTTGGGACATGTATTCTGTAATGGAATACATTTTAAAAGTAACCTTCCCAACACTGCAAATAGGCTACCATCGTGCTGAACACAAGCATAATACGACAGCTGATTTTACACGGCTCCAAACAAAATCCTTCACTGGTCCACTTAGTTAGTTAGTTCAAAGTAAAATGTACTTGCAGCTGTTGGCGGTGTTGATTTGGCAAGAACCAGGAAGGGAAAGTTTTTAATGAGCAGGTGCATCAGAGACCTGTGAGGTTTACTGGGTGTCTTGTGAACTAGTTGTGTCAATGTGCAGAGGAACAGGAATATGTATTAATATTCTTTCGTGCACATATGAACCACATAGTCAGACTGTGGTGTGCACAACACTGAATAAATCCTTCCACTGATTGCAGTATATACTTTTTGTGATTGGTCAGTCATCCCTGGAAATCCAGTTTTGATTTATAATAACTGGAAATTATGATTGCTCAGTGAGCAGGATGGAGCCAGTACAGACTGGAAAATGAGCCATAGGAATTCAGGGAGCACTTTATATCCAGCTATGATTGGTAGTGTAAATCAAGACTGCAAAAAATAGCATGTTTGCACACACACACACAGACACACACACAGTAAGCACACCATACTGTCTGCTGTGTGTTCCCATGTGCACCCTTGACCATTTTCACTAAAGTCATGTGGGAAAATTCGCTAAAATAAAGTGTTTTCTCACAAGAGATTGTGAAGCTCAGATGCATTTGTAGATTAAGTGACTAATTTCCTGTCGCTGAGTCCTTCCACAAGTCACAACATAACACCTCCAGTCCCCTTTGCCTTACCAAGTGGAAAAAAGGCTTGAGCATAAAGGATAAAGGATAACATTTTACTGTTACTTACTGTTCTTACATTTTAGAGCACTGTCACTTCACACAAAACACCTCAGTTGAACTGGTTAGAGTTTCTGCAGGGCTGTTTCTTCTTGAGTGACAGGTGCCTTATCCTATCGCGCTTGACTGTGAGGTGACAGCTGCACCTGCTTACCCCACTTCTGTTCTCTTGTGGTTCCACATTGTTGCTCTAAGCAGCTGACAAGATGGCAGTACACCCTTACTCGCTTGAGAGTGTCCATCACTGTCTGCTTTCATCCATTTCTGCTGTGTCTCTGAAAAGGCACCCTGGGATGCATGCTGGGGCGAACACCAGCATCACTAAACCTCTTTAGTAAGTAGACCAACTGAAAAAGAAACTTCAGATTTTGAAAGCTGCTGGTGATAAAAACTGAACAAAGAGATTTTAAGATTGAATACTTTGTGGAACTGTTTCACTACAACTTACTTTTTTTTTTTTTAACTTGAAAAGATGCTACATTTCTTTTGTGCAGTGCATTTTGGGAGCATTTGTGCTTCAGTAGCACAAAAAAATAACTCAAAATAACTCTTCTAACAGGAACACATTACAAACTAAAAACCTGTTTAAAGCAAGCGTGTAGATACAAGGTGCAAGAAAGTCAGGTCACGTGGACTAAAACAATTACTTTTTAAAACTCCCGTTCTGCTTATATTACCAGCCATCCATCAGACTTCACGACTTGTATGAACGCCAAAACACCATGAAGTCAAAAACAACAGCTGTGGCTCAGGAGGCAGAGCCAGTTGGAAGGTCGGTAGTTCGATCTCCAGCTCCTCCAGTCCACATGTCAGTGTCCTTGGGCAACATACCGATCGCCCAAATTGCTCCCAATCCGATTAAACCCCCATGCAGAGTTTGAAACTGTGCACGATAGGCAGAGAATACTTATAAAGCTCTGTCAATGTCTGAATGTGATCAGAGTAGAAAGGCACTATGTAAATAATAGTTAATGTATCTATGTTTTATTCTTCTTCTTATTTTATTTGGTAAGTTTACCTGATAGAGTAGATTTGAAAATTTGAGGTAAGAATTTTGTTATAAAACTTTCAGTTGATATTTTACCTTCATTAGTAACACTGTTGCTCTTCGGTTGACTGAAAAAAAGTGGTCACATTGTGAGTTCCAAAAAAATGACTTTTTAACAGTTGTGTGATGACTTTCCTGTTACACAATTATCTCCATAACAACATTATCGCCTTTAAAGCCTGACTGAACAGATAAAAGCTGAGAAATTGTTCTGACATTTTAAAAAGAAAGAAGCAGAGGCAGAAGTGTCCACTGAGAGTTTGACAGGCAGCCACATGCCCAGCTGGGCAGTTTTTAGCCTCTGCGAACAACACTCATAAGGTTAGGTGAAAATTCAACTTGGAGTTGTTTGGAAACGGTGTTGAAATCTATAACGTTTTTTTCTTTTGCAGCTGTATACTATCTATTACATCTAAATCTGTCTGCTTCTCGCAACTTGTACTGTATCTGATATCCTGTACTTGTATTGAATTGCAGTAAATGCGTTTCTGTCTTTCTGTCAGGTCACTAAAGTACGATTATACCAAGTCCAGCAAGTGCTGAGTGCACAGGGCCAACTGGAGCAGTCTCATAAATAAAAAACCAAAAAAGCCGTAACATCATATTACAGAATTCCATTTCAGACAGACACCTCCCCTTTGAATTAGAAGACTGATGTCTTTCTTTCCCTGACCCTTTTCCCCTCACATGCTGTCTCAGTCTCTCTTTGGGCTTCAGTGTGTAAATCCTTGTGTTGCTTTGCCCTTTTAGGTCTTTCTCTTTTTTCCTTCTTTGTCAGAAGTGCTGTGCAGGGGATATAAGCCAGAAAAGGGTGGAGAGGGATAAGATGATAAAAAAAATTAAGGGAGGGGATGAAAAGCAATGTTTTAAATTGTGTTAAAACAGCACCTGCACCCCCTTTCCCGTCTGGACTCAGTCATAGACTTATACTAACATTTCCATGGATCAAGATGTTACATAACATGATGGTGTGGTATGAAATTGCATTATGAACCACCAAACATTAATTCCATCAATCAATACAATTGACTGTCGTGAGGAATTAGATGAGTAACATCCTCTGCCTTTGACTATCTAAGTAATCGTTACACATCTAGCTAATTTTACATGTGACACTGTTAACCATTTTTGAATGTATTCTAATGTTTGGCTTGATTATCTACCTCTATCTTTCAGAAGATGGAAGCTGAAAGTTGAATGGATGGATTTTTTTTTTTTCAACTGTCCCACCTGTTCCAAATTTGGTTAATTGACATTTCACTGTTACACAGTCCACCCTGTCAGGAAGTAGCCTTGAAAAATGTTTGGCCATCCATCCGTCCGTCCGTCCATCCGTCCAACCATCCATCCAATGTGATGACAATGAACAACTGAGCCAATAGGTCCATTTTCTAATGACAGAGCTAACGATCTGAAGAGGATGCAGTGAGTGTACTAAAGTCAGAGGGAGCCAGTGTTAGTCAATATTGGCACCAAAGACATTAGCAAAGACATTTACCCTTCACTTCTCCTTCCTCTCCCCTCCCTTGCACTTTCTCTTTTTTCTTATTCTTTAAATCGTTCCAAGACACCTCATCCAGTTTGGCCTTTTAATCTTAGAAGAGAAGCAGTTGTATCACTCATTTTAATTTCAGCCATGATTCATCACTTCTGTCGCTCATTTCTTCAGGTGGTGATAGATAGATAGATAGATAGATAGAATTATTTCTCATACACAATCACTTATAGACATAACTTTGACCACCTGCGGTATGTACTAAATGTCTACGGGCCCTGAGATCAGGGGTTAGTGAGCTGGAACAGCTTTGATATTTGCTGACCTGCCGGGCCGTGAAATATCCCTGTATATGCCCACGCCTCATATCCATTTAAATAGATTTAAATAAACAACCTCATACTGTGTCTGGATTGGATGAGAGCTCAGACAGATGGATGGATGGAGGGACAAAGAGAGATAGGTAGGTGAGGTAGAAGGTAAAATGCCGTTAAATGCAGTTTTTCCTCCTATTACCATAAAGCATGGGAATGTGATGATTGATGGTTTGGTGGCGGGATATGGCAAGCGCGGATAGACGATGTGTGCAGTGAGGAGGAACGGAAGAAGATTCTATTTCAGATCTGCCTTCATCTGACACACACGCATGCCATTGATCTTATATGTAGATTATGTTTGGCTTTTATCTCCTGCACAGACTTTTTCACTTAATACTTAGACAATCTAAGTGTTCACTAGAACATAAATTCTCTTAATTGTTCAAATAACCTTTATGACATTGTTACATCTTTACAGTTCAAGACCATTAACGATTTCATTATTATACCTTATGATACATTTCAATAGATGCCGTTTATTATATGATCATTAGCAGTTAATGTTCTTAACATTTATCATTTTGAATACTTTCAGCTCATTGAATAGCCATTTTCAGTTGCTTTTTAATTTGGTGTCATTATCTTCCTACAACGAGTCCTTTATTACCTAATCTTAGTTGAATGTTGGTTGTTTTACTGCATTGAATGGAAGTTAGAGTTGGTGTTCAGTTTAATATAGCAACAAAACTCCACCTTTGGAGACTGGTGACAGTGACTTAAAGCACTCAGTTGTAACATGAGTTTTAGTGTCAGCATTCAGCTTCAGTACTCATTCGGTACTTGGTTTTAGTTTGGGTTAAAATACACCCATTAACACCTTACTATGACATCTACACAACGAATTTATGGACATGCTGAAGGTGGAAGAGTGTCTGAATAAATCATATATTTACTCCATGAATCTCTTCACTGACTGCATTTTCCTGTCTTCAAGAAAAAGAAGACAGATGTGGATGTTTTTACTGGCAGCTGGGAAATGCATGCCCTTCTCAGGGGCACAGCTGCAATGAAGCTCAGGGATAAACTGCTGCCATGTGTCAGCCTCAAAACAACCAAATGCAGTGACACTGAGAGCTCAATAAAAAAAAAAATCACAACATGTTTTGAAATTCAGTCAAATATTGAAAAACACTGCAGTTAATATTGCATTTAAGCTCACTAATGCTGGATACTACGCTTCAGTAATGAGCAAAAAAAGAAAGAAAAAACATTATAAACAGTTCTGTGTTGAAAAACTGCAGCAACATTGCAAATGCTCTCCTTTTCAGCTCTGTCTGAATGCTACCAGCTCAGCCTGGAAGAAATACCTTGGCATATCGATAGAGCCACCCATACCAAAGCTTTTTTATCTATCTCTTCACTCTGTTCTTTTATTCATCATTCTATTTCTTTTCCTGGGAGGGAAGCACTGTCGGTGGAGGCCTAAACACCCTGAAGGGGATGGAGAGATTTCAGGTGTCAAGGGAGAAAGAGAAGAGTCAGAGAGGGATGTAAATAATAGATCAGAGAGGAGAACGAGAAAGTGGGAGAGAGTCAAAAGGAGAGAATGACGGCGATATTAAAGGTGTGAGCAAAAGAGTGGTGAAGAGAGGGAAAGAGAAACCGATAAAGGAACCGAGTCATATTCTAGAGGAAACTAGAGAAATTTACAGGAGTGAAGAAGGATGGATCCTTTTCTCGAAGGGCAACCTTGACAGAAAAAAACACATCTGCAAGAGTCATGCATCTGTCCATGCATCCAGCAATCCATCTGCTTCTCCATCTATCTATCCATCTGTTCCTCTGTCCTTCCATCTCCATCCTGTCTTCATTGTGGTCAGGAGTTGTTGCATAAGACAGCGATTCATCTTTTATTGAGATGGGGAGCTTCTATAAATATGTCTAACTCGTTCTCTGGGGTTTAAAAGCTCAATCTGTAATCCAACTAAAAATAAACAAAGGATTACCTCAATAACAAAAACAAATCTCATTATGTCTGGTACCAGTACGACATAATAACTTTGTTATTTCGCCTTTTTCTTGATTAATTTAAAGTAAAACTGATCAATAGCATTGTTAAAGACAATTTATGTTATGTTTTTTTTTTTTTTTCCCCACACACTGTCTCCAGACTGCATGTGACCAGGTTTGGGTTGGCTGTGTTTTAGCTGCATGCTAAATAAGACAATTTCTAGAAAATATTCCATAAAAGAATCAATTTTCACCTTTTGAATGAAGTCCCATAGATGCAGTTTGACCTTACAATTGTTCATTTACAGGCTTTTGAATATCAATATGCCATACTTGTTCCTTACCTGAGCAGATCAATTTCATCAGCATGAACCCCTGTTCAAAGTGTTTCCTATTGGCACATCTCAACAGGCAGGAAGCCAACTTCTACTGGTCTGTATGACACAGTGCTGCTATACATGTAGCTACAAAGACAGACAGAGAACAATGGGAAGATCAGCACATTAGTGAGAAAAAAATGTGTGGTGTGAGCCTAAAGAGGGCAGGGAAAGAAAACAAACGGCAGGCGGGAGGATGGCCAATGAGAAATACATGAAAGAACGTGAGAGATGCTGTGTTGCTTTACTGAGAGAGGGAGGAAGAGAGGGAGGGAGCAAAGAGTGATGTGCGAATTGCAACCTCCGAGCTTGGCTGTTTCGAAAGCCCCAGGCCACATGTGTGTGTGTGTGTGTGTGTGTGTGTGTGCAGGTGTATTTGTCTGTCTGTGAGGCAGTCAAGTGGCCACCCACACCATCCTTTGAGTGTATCTATGTGTACATTTGAATGTGTGTCTTTATTGCTCTTTCCAGAACATGGCCAAAGGGTTGAAGCGTTCCAATCAATAGCTGAACGACACACACACATAAAGGCAAATACTAGTAATTTACTACAATCTAATACTTGTAATACTGTATACTGGAGGCTTTAACTCTTCTACTGTAGTTGGACAACAGCTATGCAAAATAACAATAATGCCAGGAAAACACGTTAGCATCAAAAGTATAATTTTTGTAAGTACGACTGGGAAAGACCCTTTGAAAAATCTGAAAGCAAGAAGAAACCTGTGGATAAAACTTCCTCTGATTTGCTTAACTTTAGAGCAGCCTCTCTGTAAAATGATTACGCTTATTCCTCCTCATAAAGCCTTGTATTGCTAATTTATTTTCAGGAACAAACACCAAGATGCCAGCTTGAAGATTTCTTTGTTATATTTACTTTTTCCATTTATTTTCACCACAACTAAGCTAATGTTTTTCACATTTCAGAAAATGTATTAGTGTTGCTTAGGCTGCTTTTACCTCAGGCATGCATTTTGCATTAATCAATAGAGGCACTTCCTCCGTTTCATTACATGTCGACTTCTGTCATTCATCACGTCGCTCCACCGACTCACTATTGACATTAATGACACGGCCATTTTTAAAACCTTTTATTCATCAAGAAAAGTATTATTGAGGGTCAGGCTTCTTGTTTTGGAACTCGGAGATGTATTGCATGCCATCCGGTGAGGGAGGATCTCTATTTTTACACATCCAACAGGCTTGTTTAATTGTGAACATCTTTTTTTCTTCTCAAGAATCATGAACAGCTGCTGTGAAGCAGTGGAGACGTAGGTCTGTATCATGCATTCAGATACAGAAATTGGAAAAGGTCATTACAGACAGAGTTGAGTTTGGTAAACACATCCCGTGCTGTCAAACACATTGTCTTTATCAAGTCGAAGCGATAATATGTCACGCTACATTCTGATAAATCGTGAACACGTGGAAGATTGTAATGCCTCACTTCCTGTTCGCAGGGAGAGTGTTAGGAGCCTGCATGTGTGTGTTTGTGACTCATGAACCTGTGATGCTTTCTGCATTGTTATTATATAACTGTCCCTGCACACACCGACCGATATTACGGACAACACACTCTGGCAGCTAGACGGAACGATCTCTCCTCTCTCACACATTCATAGTGAGTTGTTCTCACTCCAGTCTTGTCCTGGACTATGTTTACATGTGTGTACGTGTGCGAGAGAGAGCAGAACTCTCAATCCCAAACAAACATTCAATAGGATGAGCTGAAGCTAAGAGAGGAACTGCTTAGAGGGATGAGTGAACTAAATTTAGGGGGGGGGGGGGGGGCTGTCTACTGATAAAGCACACTAAATTTCAATTAAATTAAGTGAAGATTTTAGTTTAGTGTAGCTTTGTCTGCTTTTTTGCCTTTTTTGTAGTAACATGTTACACTGTGGGCAGCATGGTGGTTCAGTGGTTAACACTGTCACCTCACAGGAAGAAGATACGAGGTTCCGATCCGTGTTTCCGTGTTCTCCCTCTGGCTTCCTTCCAAGTCGAATGAGGTGGGCGTTAATTTAATTGGCGATTAAAAATTGGGTGAAGCTGTGGAAGGTTTTCTGTTAGCCCTGTGATATGTTGGTAACCTGCCTATGGTGTACTCTGTCTCTCCTCCATGACAGCTGGGATAGGCTCCATCTCCCCCGTGACCCTGAATTTGATAAGTGGAAGAAAATAGATGGATGCTGCAGTGCTTGGATTTTTGTGTTAGCTGTCAGCCTTTAACAAGACAACAAAGCAGCACATGCCTTGTCCTTTTACTGCATTTTAAAAGTTTAATTCATATTCCATACCTTTTTATTTTTGATTGTAATTTCCCAAATCAAACTTGCAATCTACCATCAAGCATTTCCATAAAAGTGCTTTAAAATAAATCCTTTAAATTATTCAGTACCAAATTAAGACAGCAGAAAGTAAAGATTACTTTTGTTTTTTTGTCAACATGTAAGCACTTTGGCCTCAAAATATAATTTTATGTATATAGTTATGTTTGAATTCACTTTACACGAAGCTCTATTACAGATACAACAGCAATGCACATCATATTTTGAAGATGCACTTTATTTTTTATTGCATATATAAAATGTTATGTGTAAAAGTTTAAAAGCTCTAAGCACACAGAAATATATAGCTTTTAAAGGAAAACAAGGGAAGCAAATGGCTCATCACATCACAACAGCTACAAAGACAAAAACAAATACTACCCCCACACAAACAGCATTATATTTACACACAAGTTACTTCAGTGGGAAAATGGACCGGATTATTTAATCCACTTTATGGGCCAGATTTAGCCCACTGAAGAGTCCAGCCTGGCTGGATGTGTTTTTAAAACACAAAACTTCACAGAAGGACTTGTGACAAATTTTCTGAACTACTACTAGTTCACTATTTTTATTTTTTCTTTAACTGGTTTCTTACAGACAGTGACGTAACCAATGTCATGCCAGACCACAAAGCATAGAGAGATCTGGTCAGGGCTGGACTGGGACAAAAAATCGGCCCGGGCATTTTGACTAGAGACCGGCCCACCAAAAATGTGACGTCATTCAGGGGTAAAACCGCAAAGAATTCTGGGAACTTGTGGCAAGAGGTACTAGCGCACGCAGGCTTTCAATTGAACTCAGTTACACAGTGATAAAAAGAAACACAAAAAATGGCAAGAAGCTGTTGTATTATTAACTGCAATAATCTCCTCCTCTTGCCTCCCCTTTCCCTTATCCACCTGCTGGCCTCCACCACTTGCTGATGTTGCTAAATCTGTGGAAGCGATGCCATAGCTACCACCAAACAATTCAGTTATTTTTACACATTTGGCAGCGTCTGCCTGAAGGGCTTGTTTCTTTTTGGCCCTAATTTTTTCTGCACTTCCTTCCCTTTTTTTTGTTCTCCATTTTCTTTAGTTCGTCTATAAGATTGCTAAACAAGGGGGCGGGTGCATCCGACCTCCTCGGCTGTAATTGGTCCAGCCCAGAGTCGATCATGACCAATTGGCCAATCCAACACCTTTCATTATTTATACCCTTCCAAAAAAAAAAAAAAAAAAAAAATCGATCGGCCCATAAAAACAAAGAATCGCCAGCGGCCCACCGGGCAAATGCCCGGTATGCCCGATGGCCAGTCCAGCTATGGATCTGGTGCTGGCACAGTTATATTTACCTTCAGTGACATTGCTGAGATATTATGGAAATTTCATGTATTTTGCTTAAGACAAAAACAATTCGAGTTGTCTGTCATTTGTTTTGTAAATGGACTGTTCATTATTGTGATTTAGGTCTTTTCTTTTCATTTCTTTGGTATTTTTTTTGTGGATTATTATGCAATGGTTTCAGTGGCCTGGCCCTCTTGGGATCAAACTTGGCTCTATGTGGCCAATGAACTAAAGTGAATCTGACACCCCTGATTAAATAGAATGCACACAAAAGGAAAAAATACACTAGATATTCAGTTTTTATAGCTGTAAATTTCAAAAATAGGAATAATGTCATTTCTTCACAGAGCTGAGCTCTACGTAGTTGCCAACACAAGACAACTGCCAATTTCTCAACATTCCATGTAAATGTCCTCAGAGAGAGTTTGTTGGAGATGAAAGGCGTGTGAAAACTCTAACTGGACAAGCAGAGTGGGAAATAGTATTTATATCCTTTAGATTTTGTAATCAAACACAGAAACTCATCTACTATGCCACAGTTCTCCAGAGCTTCACATATGTTGCAACACATGACAACATGCAGACTGACTGATGACACTAAATACTGTTCTCTCTCTAAGCAGCCAAAGCAATAAAGCGTGGCAATACTACATGCATAACAGAATAGGGTTACTAATAAAAAAAATGAATAATGATAATAGTAATAATAACATCAACATCATTTGGAACAATAACAACGATTATTATCAGTTGTAAATTGAAATGACTGTTGCCTCACAGCTGACTGACTCGAGTGCTTCTATGTGAAGGTTGCATATTATTCTCTGTGTGCCTGCTTGGGTTTTCTCTCAGTACTCAGGCTTCCTCCCACAGTTTAAAGACATAATTTTTCGATTAAGTGATTCTTAATTGCGCGTGGCTGTAAATCTGACTATGGTTGTTTGTGTCCCTCTATCCGTGGTGTTCCCTGCCTCTCGCTCCACGACAGCTAAGCTATGCCTCAGGTCCTCTGCGACTCTGACCTGGAGGATTTGGATGGAGATGGATGAATGTATAATTGTTAATATGAACTAAATAGTAAAAATAATTTTGTATGTAATGAACTGCTTAGTTATTGTAAAGTGGTGTTTAAAACCTTTGTTAATAAATACTATGTAGTGAGTCTGTTCTTTTATTTAAATGCTATTATAAAGGTACCATACACTGTATGTAAAAGATGGACATAATCACTATGACTTCAGTCGGCAAATAGTGAAGTTGTGAAGCCTCAAGCAGAGTTTTTTATAATAATGATAAGGATGATAATAATAACAATAATGACAATATCAACCTAATAATAAATAATTTAATAAAAAGAATGAACGTTAAAGGCACTTGTGCTGTTGCGTCACTTTTCAGACCCAGAACCTACGCCCATCGTTTATGCACCGTCAGTGGTTTAAATTAATGATTACAATACTATTTTAGAAGATGGTGATAAGCAAACCTGCAGCTTGTGTCTCGTTATACTTGCCATTTTGATTTTTTTGATACTTTAGTTTATTTGTGCCTTTACTAGCTGGTTTGGTTTAGACACCAGACTTACTGGGCTGGGTATTGGTGCAAAACGGACATCACAGGCTTAATGCTAAAGAGAACGTTGTGTTTAGGCAGCTTTGACTTAATAACTGTATTTTCTGTTCTGGGAGTGAGAATACATGATTCATAAAACATACACCAACCAATGACTGATAAACATTTAGCATTTCATTGGTTGTTAGCAGTATTTTATTTCCTAAATTTTAAAAACTAATAGTTTACAATTTATAAGCAATTTTAGTGGTTTTATACAGAAAGTAGGGCCCATTGTCACAGTAGCTATCACACATTTCTAAGGTGCTACACTCATTCTGTAGCAAAACAGCTCCAGACACTGTGCAGAGCTTGTAATACCCCATAGATTAGAGAAAAGCAGACGATGATAGGAAAAGAAAAGGGGGTGAGGGTGAGGGACAGGAACAGTTAGAGAAAGAGAAATTGAGGGAATCAGGTATTGCCTGTAGCCACAACAGCACTCCATCATTTCTTCATCTCTATTTTCTGGTATTCCCTCTCTCTGATGTTCTTTCGGTGTCCCATTCTCCCTCTTCTCATCCATCTCCTCACAGCTCTCTCTGACAGTCTATTTGGCCCACACAGCCCTGTCATCCATTCAACCTGTCAGTCCTGGGTACGCCACCAATCTCAGAGCAACTCCTGATTCGAGCTGGGCAGACAGGACCCTTGGTTAGAGTGTCCAAACCACCCTTTAAAGCCCAGGAGTTCAGCTCCTGTGACGGGTGGGTCACAGAACTGAACCCCACAGTGAGGGGATCGGAAGTTCAGTCCCTGTGGAGCTCAGTGTTCATCGCTTGTTTCAAGGTTGTCACTTAATCTACGTTAACCCTGTTACTGCATTAAAGAATCCCTTCTGTGGAAAATCACTAAGTTGTCTTAATAATATATCACATACAACGCAACCACATGTATCACATTTTTAAAGACATATGGTGACATTAGTTATGTAATTTGTAGCATAGAAAGCAGATAAAGAGCATCAATTAATCTAATTCCACTGTGAAAGACACTGTAAAATTACTTGTGCACACAACTAACAAATAATATTTTGCTTCATTAAAGAGAGATTAGTGGGGTTTATGATAATTGCAAGGCTCTGTCATTTTTCCACATCCTCATTAAATCTTTGGATTCAAACATGCAAACATCAATTTCCTAAAGTTAACACATGTTCTTCCTTTGTTCTGCTTGCACCTCCAGGCACATTTACACTGAACTATTTAACCTGAAAGGTCCCTGCACACCGATACCAAACATGAGATGTCATAAGTTAAAAAAAAAATGTCTAAATAAATTTTTAAGAAATCTCTCAACACCAGTGTTTACTCCAACTTTATTTAAAGTATTTGTTAGAAGTTACAGTGTATGTGTCAGAGTAAAGTCAAAGGGCTTTTTGCAGCATTGACCTTCATAGCTGAGTGGAGACAGGCACCACTTAGATAACCCATGGCAGAGCTTTAATATTCTCTGGGGACTCTGAGCACTAAGAAGTGCCTGCAGCCCTGACACAGCAAGTCTCTTTTGATCAAACCGTCAACCCACATGTCACCGAAAATGTCACACATAATAAAACTGGAAATACGTCTTTTAACACAAGGACAGAGCTAACTACACTTTTACCATGTCTGGGGAATTTCATGTTTTTTGTCTTCTCTAGTTGTTAAGCATTTATTCTTTGCTATTTTGATTTCTCTTATCAAGTTGACCTATATGCTATCTGTACTTCTTCTTCTATGCCTTCTTCTATTTGTTACACAACCTAGTATTTGATCTAAGGGATAAAGTGACATTGGGCTGCAGCATTCCTCTTTGTTAGTTTTAATGTAACTGCAGGGTTGTAAGGCTACTGTACTCCACTGCTGAAACAAAGGAGTTAAAGTGTGTGGGAGGAAAGCCTGGGAGGAAAGCTGAGCAAGCGAGATAGAGATGAGCCTATCCAAAAATCACTACAACACGCCTACAATACTCCTATAGGGACCTACGGTGTTTGTGGTACCCAACAGTAAATTTGCCTTACATGTAATTGCCTCCTACAATTTGTGTTTTTTGTGTTTACGCTTTTATTTCTCCCCTGTGTCACAGAGTTCACCAATAATGTGCCAGCGTGGTGGATGTTAGATAAATGTAGAGTATGAAAATATATTATTTTACTCACAATGTGCATTTATTCAGCATTTGTTCATCTTCACGTTACAACTCGTCAATATGAATTAATACTTGGACACTTTTCAATTAATTCAACAGTTCAAAAGCCCTCTCCCACATGTAAAAGTTTAAAGTATAATTAACAAAACTACTTAAAATAGCAGTAAAAGCCACTAATTAAGCAGTGAGATTCTATTAGAGTTACTATACATCAATTTATAGACTATAACCACTAATGTGACAATTTATGAACAGCATTTGTTTGCAAGTCATGCTGTAGGATATATTATGTGTTGTGTGTATGTTTTTAATTTAAATGATCAAGCATGCAGTGACTTTAGTGCAATGTGTTTCTAGAGTTTGTGTGCAGTGTGCATGCAATTAATAAAATAAATGTACTTACATGGCACCAGCTAACACTTTATAGATTCTTGTTAATCTCCTCTCTGTCCACCTACTGGAATATTACATAATGTTATTCCGTGGGAGGCAAAATACTGTGAGGAGGAGGTCAACGTGAACTTACTGCAACCACCCCTCCCTGTAACTCCCTATTTAGTGTTATATCTTTCCATAGAAGGGTGTACGTGTTTGCAGCAATATGATCACCAGAGACAGAGAGAGTTTTTGGATGAGGAGAGAGACACAGAAAGCGATACAGAGCAATTTGCTGCTTACCTGCAAAAATGTAGGAATATGTGTCAGGATTCCTTTCACCAGCTCCTTAATGTCGCCTCACATCACTGACAACAGAACAACAACATCCCTGCTGGATCACCGGCACTCAGTCCAAAGGTCCTCGGAGAGCTCTCTCTCTCTCTCCCTCTCTCTCTCTCCCTCTCCCTCCTGGGACTTGGCCCACCTCCTCAGAATAGCGCTTCGTTAAACTCTGGGTGATACCCGAGGTTTTACCCTGCACAATGATCAAAACCGAGCGAGCAGGTGCTCCGAGCGTCCGAGCATCCTCGCCTCTGCGGTCCCGTACTCACAATCCAAACTGCCTCACGATCAGCATCACCACTGTTACTATCCTCCGATCCGGCAGAGCTTTATTTTCCGTTCTTCTTCTTCTTCCGCTTCTTCTATGACCATTCCTTCGTCGATAGCATCATCATTCTCATCTTCATCCCCGTCTTCGCCATCATCATCGTCATCTGTCGCGCTTTTCTTACCCGCATCCTCACCTCCCTCGCCTGCTTCTGTCCTCTTGCTTCCTCGCCGTGTTTCTGTCCCGTGGCTCTGCAGCCAAGTAAGTGTGTCATGCCTGGGAAGAGAAGCGCATCATCCAGGGCAGGCATATGCCAATAGTAAGACAGGCAGCCAGGAAATCCCTCACCAAAAACAAAGCGCAGTTACGCTCCGATACATTTAGGATAGCATTTAATTTAGGATGTATGAAATAATCAGTAACTGAAAGCAAACTGTTGAAACCATTAAAAAAAAAAGTTTGAACGCTAATATTTTAATGATGCCCTAACACGCAGTGGCCCACACTCGGTTTATCTTGGAGGTTTGATGGAGGTTACTCTATTACTCTAAGGTTATTATTTAATGTTTCTCACCTGGACCACCCAGCCTATAAATGATGCCCCGCTAGTTAACCTGCTATTAGGCTTCTGCGTTTGCACTTTGAACAACCTGGCAACTCATATGGCTCACAATCACTCATTGCCTTGCTGAAATTACTGACTTTCTCATATATATATTTTTTAAATTTAATAAAATACATTTATTAAAACTAAACTACATCCCTTGCCATTTCCAGCTGGCCACTTTCCCAAAGCTAGTTTTTGACAAATGGGGGCCTGTCCTGTATTTAAACCCCCAGGACCTCCTGCACACCAAGAAACGATCAATATTACAAATCCAGCAAATGTCATAGTGTGTTTAAAGCTTGCAGCCTGGAGGTTTCTACCTCAGTCCTCGATGTAACGGGAGCTTCTTTATCACAGATCTTGAGGTCAGACTGTACATTCCCTTGGGCAGCTTCTGTGTTTGTAGAAAAGAAAGCTAAAGTATAGCATTCATGTATTTTTCAAATACGTCTATGTTAGTAGCATCATTTTGCACCCTTGAAAAAAATGAAAATGATGTTCCCAGTTCAATATGGAAAAACAGGCAACCAGGGCATAGAGCCTTAACCTAGACCTCATCCAATACTGTTGGGCTTAACTGCACCCCAACTGTTAGCCAGGCCTTATCACCCAACATCAGTTGCCAGACCTCATTAATGCCGTTGTGGCTGAATGGAAATCCCTTCAGCCATGTTCTAAAATCCTGCAAAAAGTCTTCCCAAAACAGTGCAGGCTGTTACAGCAGCATGCTAATGCTTAGGTGTAATACTAAATCCCCACAGGTGAATTTGATTTTTGCTGGTTAATTTAGAGGCATATGCGACTGACTTTTCTGTTTGAGCAAGGCTGCACTGTCACAGTTGACCTTCGCATTGCTGTAATAATTATATATCAGAATAGAAAATAAAATGGAAACAAAAACAAACAAACAAAATAGAAAATTCTATTAAAAAAAACTTGATCAGACCATAAAAAAATATATTGTGAAGGATTTTCTATTAAAATAATGCCTGTTTTGGTGAGACAGTGGAGGTGTCAAACTGATGTAATGTCATCTGAGATTAATCTTTTAATCTGAAATGGGATTAGTGTTTTTAATGACTGGGGTTAGAAGCATGTAGTAGTTCAGAAAGTTGATTCAAACATGTCTAGAAAGACGGGGAGAAATTTAGATTGACCATAAGTATGATCTGTTCGAGAAAGAAGCTTCAGAACTGAGGCTCTTCACAACAAGTATCTTAAAATTTGCTTTTAATCTATTTTCCTTATTTACATTTTTATGAGTAAGACGTCTGAGTCTCCTGAGAGTTCTTATAGTAAATCTCATCTCACATAATTTCCAAAACAATAATAAGTAGCACTTTTCCCTACAATATTTGCTGTAATCAAGGACTGTTTTTATAAATGTATGTTAACGTAATGCTGTTGTAGATTCACCAACCTTATGGTCTCAACTGGCACCAAATTTCATTCTTCTTGTTGTCTATTTGTCATAATTCTGCCTTGGGGTTTGCCGTTATTGGCCACAACATCGTGCATCACGCTATCCACCCACCAGATGTCCTCAGTCTTCCATTGTTTTCTACTAGTCACCTGTCTGCCCGAACCCATCGCACCTGGTTCTAATCCCCTTCAGTCAGCTCACCTGCGTCCACTTCCTCGTTTTGGTCATCCCTCAGAACATAGTTCCCCACTCTCCACTTACCAGGTTGCATTTTGACCTTCATGCTGCTGCATATAAGTGACCATCTGTCTGTTTTTGACTCTGAAACCTGGACTCTGGCTTTGACTGCTCCTTTTGACTGCTCCGTTTTCTGTGGTTGCATTTTGTTCTTTTGATGTTAGACATGACCGGTTTGCTGTATTACTCTTTTCTGTTATACCTAAACAACAAAATCCCATAAACAACATTTAGTTGGGAGATATAATGTGAATATAATATGGAAATTTTCTTTAGATGTATTCACATAAAGTGTCTCAGTTTGGGGTGCTTTTAAATAATCCTTTTCTTGAAAGGAAAATCCTGTTTCATATCATAATCAGGATATCTTTACGTAACGGATTGAAAAGTACTATTATGTCTTACTCATCTTCTTAACAAAATGAACCAAATGTCTAGGAAAAAACATGGAAGGATGTATTTAATGGTTTGAACCACAGTGTGGAGACAGCGCACTTCCAGTTTTCTTGTAGAGCTAGCTGTCTGCTCAGGTAGTGCTGTTTCCCCTTTGCTGGTAAACATTGTATCTCATTTCGAGTGCACATTAACAGTATCAAAGATACAAACCTGTGACAACTGCACCCCTGCTACAATGTTCACTCCTAACCAAAAAAGTATGTATGCAGTGCTTTTCTCCCTGTACATCAATGCACATTTCCATCATATCTGAAATTTATATTTCATGCATAATTAATCAATAGTTAAGATAAAGCTGAACTTTTTTTGTGCTTTCATTATTTGCGCTGTCATCATTGGTGCAATATTTTGACATCATTTAAAATCTGCTTCGATTCAGCAGTGCCAGCTGTTCCAAGGCTCCTTAACAGGATATGGAGAAAACAAAGAGTGTTGAGCATGGAGAGGATGGAAGGAAAAAGAATATCTTTTTCTTCACATTGTGAAGCGTTTATTGTTCACAGGCAGGATGTTAGTCAAACAGGTCTCCTTGTTGAGTGGGGAAACATCTCGTAGTGCATTCTTCACTAGAAAATGCCTCGTGTGTCTTTTCTTTAGTCAAACAGGGAACCACGGCATGTCTGTTGTTCCAACAAATATGAGCTTTTAGACATGGGCAGTGTCTGCGTTTGTGCTCCTGTTTTTGTAGTGGCTGTTTTGAACTTGGGTTTATTTGTCAGTGTGTCATTGGGATGTTTGATGCAGCTCTGCTTTTGTGATGGTTGACTGCAGTGCTTTTTAAACCAGGAATGAGGGCTAGGACTGCTGCCAATGGGCATACATTTGGGAGGGGTACTGGTAAATTTCAGTAATCTGCTCTGCCATGACTTACACATTAAACCTTTACATCTGGCAATTCCACGATCTACCTATTTATCTACATGCCACAGCTTTATTTCTTGCCATTACAAAGACAACAGCACATCTGCTTTACAGACCGTCAGAGGACATGAAAACAAAAGCAACCCAATTGCAAATCCTCGTGCACAACACGAGGCCAGAACCTTTGTATGTCAGTGTTTAGTCTGTAGATGTTTGTGTTACACCGCGCTGAAATATTTGCACAGACAAGCAAAAGAAAACATTTTTCTCCTTCTGCAATAACAACAGAGACAGACCGTTTTATTTACGAGATTTTATCGAAAGAGCTTGGCGAGAAGACGAGTTGGAAGGCTTTATAAAAAACATCAGTTTATCTGTGACAATGGAAGAAATTCTTCACGTTTGATTGGACAGAAAGAAAATCCATTTTTCGAAAGATTGCTCCCTGTTAAAGCCCATTGACATTTATATTGGCTTCTTTTTACTGTAAGATCAAAGTGTTTCAGATCCAAAATACCACAGTGCACGTGTAATTCGGCACAGGTGCATGACTGTGGAAGGCACAACATGTAGATTTATTCATTTAAAAATAGTTTTTTTTAATGTCACCCTCTTTATGCAACATTTCTTTGAAAGTTTATTTTAAATGACTTCTAAACGAAAACATTCTTTGGTCGCATCGTAGACATTTTCTCTTGGCTGCACATGAGTCGGAAAAATTGAAGACATTTGTGCATTTCTTTTCCATTATTTTCTGCTGAGTCATTTTAGATCTGAGATCACAGTTTTGACAGTTTGAAGTATTCTTTAACTTTCATCTCGCATCTATAATGAATGTCTAAAGGGCTGGTGTCCTGCAGGTTTTAGATGTGTCCTTGATCCAACACAGCTGATTTAAATCGCTAAATTACCTCCTCAACATGTTTTGAAGTTCTCCTGAGGCCTGGTAATGAACTAATCATTTGATTCAGGTGTGTTGACCCAGGGTGCTATCTAAAACCTGCAGGACACCGGCCCTCGAGGCCTGGAGTTCGACACCCCTGATCTAAAGGGTCTAAAATATAAATGTTTCTTCTTACACTAACAATACTCTGTGTAAACTATTAGACCTACAATCTGAAGGATAATGTAAGGGTAGATTGCTAGCTCTTAGCACCTTTAAGCAAAAAAGCCATGTTGAAATCTTGAAATAAAGCTGCAAATATAGAATATCAGAAGGAAATATAATGCCTAAAAACCTACGCATATCATATACCTTAACCAAAATAATCTGAAGCAGTGCGAGCACTTAAAATGTTTCCCTTACAGATACCTGTGCCACTCTCTCACATTCATCTGTGCTATTTTTTTATGCCAACGAACAACAACAGCCGCTCTTGACAAGACAGAGCGCTCTCTAACTGGATTACATGCTGGAGTCATGTAAACAGCTACCCGTATCAACTCCTTTTGCATGTAAACACATACTGCACCCCACTTCAAAATTCAGACTTTCTTTGATCAGGCTTCAAAGGATTATCCATTTGCAGTCTCCATGTAATCTTTTTCAAGTATAAGCATGCCTCACTTTAATAGTCTGATTTTTGTAGTTTGACCGTAGCACAACGTTTAGCACATGGCTGCCGGCTAGTCCTGTCCCATCCTCACCACAAATGGACCAAAGTTGAGATGAGGCTGAGACACGAGTAGAAATGGGATGGAAGTATTTCTCTCTCTCCTCTCTCATTCAACATTTTTCTTTCCTTTTCAGTCTCTCTTCTTCATGCAGACATCTGTCACATCTCCCAGCTATGCTGCTTGCCTGAATAACTGATGACAGACTGGATTTGGTGTCTGTGCATCTCAAAAATCACAGTAAAAGCTATTTAAAATCATCCCACTTTCTTATTAGACTGAATTAGGGTGTAATTGTAAATGTGAGAAAATATGAAAGCTTGAATGCTGATAAATGTGCAGGGCTTGAGGGTCGTAAAGTCATTGTGCTCTCTAGAAGTTCATTGTTTAAACATGCAAAGGAAAAATATGTTGTTCATTCAGATGCTGAAAACCACTAATGACTGCTGGTTCTCCATTCTTAGAAGCAATGGTAAAAGTAGGGTGGTATAGAGTGTAGGATAATCAGTATTTTTAATGTGCATATGAATTATTTTGTAAGGCTAATTATGTATTCTGATGTTAACATCAAACGACTTGTGAAAAGGTTTATAAATATATACAGGTATTAGCTTGTAGGTCGATATAAGGCCAGTAATACTGCACTGAGTAAAGCCTGAGGGTGTAAGAACACTGGTCCTAATTTATAGCGTAATTTATCAGCTAGATCAAGATCACAAAATTTCCACTCTTGAAGTTTTAACTGTGTGTGTGTGTGTGTGTGTGTGTGTGTGTGTGTGTGTGTGTGGCTCGATGTCACTCTGGTATTTCCTTCTTATTCACGTCTGTGTCTGTTTCTCTGTTTTAACCCCGTGGACATGTAGAATGAGTCACGTCGCATATGGACATGATCACATATGGAGGTCTGACACCCAAATCCACTACAGGCCCTACAACAATAAAACTGCACGAACCTGAGGTGAATTTACGCTCATGTTAAAAAAGGAGAAAAACACAGGATATCCTCCAACTCGCATCTGATCGCTTGTCAAGGATTAAGGTGAGGGAGATCAGAGCTTTTCCTCACACGGCCCCACCATGTGTAATCTTTGACATGCTGGATCATTTTACACAAAGGAACAGAGCTGGTCTCGCCGTGTTAGAGAACTTGCTAGTATTTTGGTTTTTCAGACCCATGTTGACACTTTAAACCTGACAAAAACACATTTAGTGGGTTATCCTGGTAAATTCCACTTTTTCTTTGCATGAGACTTGCAGACACACCACATGGTACCTGCTGTTCTTTTTCTTTGTTTCTTGTTGTTCTTCAACAGAGTGATGTGACAGAAAATATTGTTCATGTTCGCCTCCTTTTCTCTTGGATTTCTTTCATGAGTCACAGGCACTTTTGATACTGAGTAAAACCTTAAAAAAATGTAAAAACTTGAAGATTAGTTAGGTGTTTAAGAATTCTCACCCCTATCATATTAATTTGTTGAACAGTATCTGGCCATTAAGGATCTTGGGATTAAATTTGGTTGATTATGTAAACAAAAAAAAAGCTTTGTGTTGAAGGAAATCACCCCATTGAGTTGTTTTTAGCCCATCAAATTGTTATTATCAGTCCTTCACATATATGCATATACTATAATCTCAGGGATTGCTATTACTCTGTGGAGCATTAAATATTTTCAATATGTAGTTTTTTAAATGTTCTTTCAAGCTGTATTGTAAGCCTTCCAGTATAACATGCTCTAGAATAGTCTTAAGTCACTCCTCATTTCTTTATATTCTGCTTGCAAAATGGCAAATATGTGCAGCTATCTATTCGATAATGTGCAAACACACATGGAAATACACTATATGAGGCAAAAACAGAATTTGTACAGTTCCAACAAACTTAAAAGTCAATATTTATTATCAGCACCTTTATTCTTCAGTAGAGTCTGAACTCAAGTCAAGTCCTCTTCCAATTTCTTTAAGTACTCTTAATAGTAATGGTTCTCCAGGCTTCTTGAAGGACGTTCGAAAGCTCTTCTTTGGTTGCTGGCTGAATTTCTCTGTTTCCTCTGTATTATTGTAGCGTCTTTACTTTACAATATAAAGCACCTTGAGGCAACAGTTTTTGTAATTTGGCGGCATATAAATAAAAAGGAATTAAAGTGCCTTTAGTTCTGTCAAGATTCCACAATACTTCAATAATGTTGAGTTCTGGGCGCTGGAGAGGTTATTCAAAGTGTGTTTTTCTGTCCAGGTATGCTTTTACTGTATTAGCAGTTTTCTTGGCATCACTGTCATGCTGAAAAGTTTCTTAAGGAAATGACTTTCACATGTTCATCTGCTGTAGATAGTCTTTTTTTTTTTCTTTTGCCCTTCACTTGTCCAGTTTCATTTCATTTTTAAGGACGCCCTTGACACCTTGCTGAGATTTGCCAAGTTTGCAGCTAATAGCTCTTTGGGATATTATATCCATTGATTCGGCTGAAGAAATCAGAACAAATTATGCATTTTTGCGACAGGCTGCTAATAAAATGCCTAAAGATACAATTTACAATAATTTTTCTTATAGTTGACTGATTCATAGGTCAGTTAAATAGATTAACAAACACACCAAAAAGCAAACAAACAAAATCATTCCACTGAAAATGGCCTGGGTTGAAAAAGAATTAAAAAGCAGCCAAAGAGTTTCAGAAAATCTATGAGGAGGACTATTGCTCAAGACCACTTAAAAATACAAGAACCTTTGGCTACTTGAAGTCATCTGGGGGTGGCTCAAAACTGGAGGCAGCCACTTACTGGCATCATGTATCGTACCATCAAATAGTGGAATTTACAAGCTGATGCAATTTGATATGGTTGTCAGAGCTTACTTGAATATTTTTTTTGTATAAAAATAAACCGGTGAGCTAGTACATCCACATTTATTCAGCACAGATGTCTTGGCTGTAGCTCAGGAGGTAGAGCAGCTCATCTACTAATTGGAAGGTTGGTGGTTTGACCCTTGGCTGCTCCATTCACCTATTGTACTATCCTCGGGCAAGATGCTTAACCCAAGTTGCTTCTCAAGCACCCAAGTGTGAATGTTTGATCTACCCTTAGGTGTAGAAAAAAAGTGCTTCTCTGAATAGGCGAATGTTAGGCGAAACAACATGTCGTGTAAAGCTCAAGCAGAGCAGAAATGTGCTGTGTATAAACAAGTCCATTTAACATTTTATAGTTCATTTGGTGAAATATTTTCTTCTGTCCCAAAGTGTTGGTAAAAATCACCAGATAAACAAAACATATTTGAGTGGATTTTTATTCTTCTACACTTACAAAAATTCATGTAATAAAAAGTAGTTGCTGTACACCATAAAACACTATAGAAAACATCGTGTTCACCATCAAAAAAAAGCATTTTTTCTTTTTCTTTACATGTTTTTTTTTTTAAAGAGTAAAGGCACATGTCGCTCCCTTGCAGACCTTAATGTTTTCACACAAGAGAAATGTGGTTTCTTTCCCTTTTTTGTTTTTTTTAACTGGTCTGATACTTGTTTGTATATCTACATGGGTACAGTCATGGTACAATCACAAGCACCCTTGCACACACACACGCACACACACACACAAGTGGACACACAAGCAGAAAGTTACATATTCACTCGAGGACTCATTCATGCATCAAACAATATTTTCTTTCATGTGCTGAAACTGAATCTAGTTTTCCTTTATACAGCAATTAAAAAAAGAGAGTGTCAAGTTTAAAATCCTTTAAATACAGTTATTTAGGCAAAAATAATAGCAACAATAAGAAAAAAATAAACAAGGTGAGGCCAGAGAAAGATCCCTATTAGGCACATTTTTTCTATATACATTTCAAAATAAAATCCCTTGTTGAAACATTAGACAGAAACAGAAGAAAAACACTTAAATGTTGTCTTTTAAACCACACTACATATTTTTGTTTCTTCACGTTCATGTGAATAGCTTTTTTGTGTTGGGATCCCACCCTGAGAGGTTTAATTTTCACTGCTTCCAAGGTGACTCCTGCAGCACACAGCAAATTCAAAAGTGTTAAATGTTTTGGTGTTAGTAGTCTTAGAGTTAATTTTACTCTAAGTAGAGTCACATTCTTTTAATGTAACTCTGAGGTGTAAAATAATAGTAGTTAAAATCGAGTGTTAAAAATGAGTGTTTCTATTTCAAATCTGGAGGTGTTACAATGGAAACATTAACTCTTGACCTCTTAACTCTGAACTCCTACAGGGGCTATGACACCAATAGAGTAAATTCACAGACTCCGCCCCCAGCACGGCTCCGATCGAAGCTGAAGTGAAGCCGTTTCAGAACATTTTGCTCTACATATTTGAGTTGTTTGCCATGCTTGGTAAGTCATGTTTTCAAAGATTGTTTCAATTATTGTTATTAGCTTTTACTTCTGTGGCTCTTTGGAGTTGAGACAAAGCTGTGTGAAAGGCATTAGCCATGTTGCTCGGTGATAGCATAATATTCTGTTTTAGCTAGCTGAAAGGTATTGTTTGCGGGCAAATACCACAGCCTTGAAAAAAAGCTTGCATGTGAATTTTCAGTCAAATTTCTTGGTCAAATACACTTAAAACAATGTCTAGAATGTGAAATGTTGATATAATGGTGCTACTTGAAGCCTGAAAACGATCTCCCATAAAAAACGAGCAAACAGCAGTAGCAGATGTCCCGAGTCCCGACTGAGTTCTACGTTAGCACTTAGATTCCTCCAGAGTTTTGTGCACACGGTTTAGGTAAAAATGAAAAAGGTTGAGGTTTTACATTTAGTTCAGTATTACCTGTTGTCTGTGTCCTTGTGTTTTGGGAAAATACTTTACACAAGTAATGGCTCAAAAAGGATTCCTTTTTTTTTTACTGTGCTGCAATTGATTTGTGCCATTAATTAGTGTCAACTAATTTTTATTCAATCTCCACATAGGATATGCTTGAAGATGGAATATGGGGGAGAGCAGAAGTGCGTTGAAGTTCCACAAAGTGATGACTGAAGGACATGCATATTGTATTTTGTATTTATTGAAATAAGTGATGAGAATGCTGTTATTTGCATTTACCAGCTCACCTATGTCAGACCTTTTGATAAACGAAATTCTAATGAAAGTGAGAACATGTACACTGTTACATCTTTCAGAAAATGTTTTGAAATTGTGGTGCACAGTTCAGAATAAATGTTTTTCAAAAACCATTACGTCTTTTAGTAAATGTTTATTTCCAAAATAAATTTCTAGAAGTTCAGAACAGTAAAATTCCCGCTTTTTAGAATTAATTAGAAGATAACTCTTATGTAGTTAAACTAAAATACTCTTTGAGAGTTAATATATAAACTCTTAACACCAAGTGTTAAATTATCAACTCCAGAGAGATTTGGTGTTTAACACTAAATCAGAGTTAACATACTAACTCTCCAAAAAGAGTTAAATTAACACTCTCTGGTGTGGACCCATATAGACACTTTAAAAGTGTTGAAATCAAATCTGACAGTGTTAATTTGGACATGCTGGATTTGCTGTGCAGGGGAGGTAAATGTCCTCCCACAACCACTGATAACCAACATATCAAATCAATTATGGCACTCGTATGGCTGTCATTGTCCTGTAGCGTGTTATTGTAATACTTGGAAAACGTTGGAAGTTGCAAAATCTGATGAATAAGTGTGGAGAAGCGGGTGAAGAGCTCAAGAAAATTCCTAAAAATGAAAGCATGCTGGGCATGATGGATTGAAAGAAACATGTTAGTCTAAACCAATATGTCCAAGTCTTGGTCCTGGCAGCACACAAAGAAAAAATAAATATGACACGCTCTGGAAAATATTACGCCATGTCTGACTATACGGTCCATGTTTTGGAAGTGTTTAATGATTGATGTATTCTACTAATGGATTTTTGTCATAAAAATGTATGTGCTACATTTTTATATCGTTTTGGAATGAGCTAAACAAGTTGGAAATACTGCTGGCCAAAATTGCTAGCGAATGTCCATCTGCCTCGAATAATGTGCCAGCTTTTCTCACCTAAGTACAGCCAGCACTTGTTTCTTTTAGGAAACTAGATAATAGAGCACCTGTCTCTGCTACAGCCTGCTGGTGTTTAACAATGAAGTTTTTCTTTTTCACGGGCACACCTTTTAAATAACAGCCATGATTACAATAATGGTGAACATACACACACGCACACACACATTAAAAAAAATTACTGTTACTTTTAGAGCCACGAAATAGCTTGAAATAACAAGACAAAAAGTTTTCCTCTCACTGCACAATGAAGCAAAATTGAACCAAAGTTTGCAAAGTTTGTTTCCATTCTTTGACTCAAACAAAGATGTCAGACAGAAAAATGAGCCATTGTTTGTTCACCGAGCGAGGACATGGATTATAAAACTAGCTAAAATTCTTAGATTCTAGAAATGTTGTTTTGTTTTGTTTTTAGCAGTGGTGCTTGTTGTGCCAGAATTTTTAAGAGATCTTTGAAGGTTTTTTTACACTTACAAAAACAGTGGGTTGCTTTTGACTAAGATCATGAGTGCAGTGCCTAAAAACAATGAGGAGAAATTAACTGAAGGTAAGAGTACTTAAGATTCCATTCCTGCCATTTTGAAGCCACAAAACTGAGATTGTGTTTGTTTGTTTTTGTTTTTTTAAATAAACTTAATATTTACCGGTGGGATCAGCCTTCTTTTATGAGGATGGCAAATTGTACAGATCAAAAAAACGCATCTTTGCTCTGAGGTGTTTCTGTTCGGCTGGAAAACTAATCATTGCTCTGCATTGTTCTTTTCGTCTTTCTTTCTTCTTAACCCCCAACCTCATCCTATGCTGCTCCTTGCCTCGCTCCCTCTTCCTCTTCAAGCCCATTTCTCAGGCTGGACTTGCAGGAAGTGAGCACAATGTGTTGGCCCAGGAGAAAGATAACACAGACAGGAAGAGGCGGGCACAACCTCCCAGATGGACAGGAAGTTGAGTCCACTGTTTGGTCTCACTGATTAGACGATGGAGAAAAAGACAGCGCCGAGGAGATACGGTGAGGCAAACAAGGAGAGCAAAGCTGAGACTGAGGAGAAGGAACTGGCTAAGTGTATATATATATATATTTAAACCCCAACAGGAAGGCGTTGAGAGGACTTCCAGCTATTGTCTCACTGTTTATCAAAAGGCATTCCAAGCAGGACTGAGTTTTAAGGGAACAAGTTCAACTCCGATTCCTGGGACTGAATAGCAGGTTAAATAAACTGAAATGAAATTACTTTTTTTAAAAAGGAAAAAAGAAACACACTAGGCTGTGTGTGTTCAGTAGGGTGGTATTATCAGCAACAATTGGTACTAGATTCACAGATGTCACAATAATCACAGACAATGGTGACCTTCTACCTTCGTGGTGCTTTATGAATGACTGCAGAAACAATGGTTTATTTCCTGGGCATTTGTTCGTACAATAATCTAAAAGATCTGTGATTATTGTTTAAACGCTACCGAGTGCGGCCTTGCGATTGGTTGTTCCTGATTACTTAAGAGACGGGGCAGGCCAAATATCCAGCATATCTGGAAAGGAAAAAAAGAGCTACTTTGGTTTTTGAGAAACTCTTGTGGGTATTTCTCATATTTATTGACATTTTATAGACAAAACTTCAATTTGACGCCAAGGAGTGCCATATCCGTTGCTAAGTAGAATATCCTTACTATCTAATGCTAAAATTCAAGGTAGAAATAATCCTACACAACTATTAGGAGAAACTATTACCTAACTTTTAGTAGCTATATTAAGTAATCATCTAGACTATCAAAAAGTTTGGGGGTATTTTTCATCTCAAGTTTTATGATCTGATAGCAGCCAAGAAGGTTTAGAGGTTAAAGTTATTCAAGCCACCTCAGAGTCATTGTGGCTGCCCAACTAGCTGCTTTTCCAGCTCTGTGCTTCCTGAGTTGTCTGAATTACTTTTGTTCCAGTAGGCCTCTGAGAATTACGCTTTCATCTCAACAATAACTGTGATGATGGGTTCTGTCAAATAAACCCTCGGAACATGCTGTAATTCTGTCTGAGAAGCAGTAGCGTCATTTCCTTTCTGTCCGTCTGTCGATTGTCTTTTCTCTTTTCAGAGCAGAAGATAACTGAGAAAATGGGCAAAATGACTTACTCGGAAAATGACCTTATTCATATCAGAGGGTTGGTTTTAGGAACACAAAGCGGGAAAGGTTTTTTAAGGTTTTCACCTTAAAAAACAGCAAAAAAAAAAAAAAAAATCAGGGACTTCTGATGCTTCTTTTGAATTCTGTTGACTACTGTTCAGACACCTGAGGTCATGTCTGGACCTCAGAAAAATCACGAACTCAGTGGGCACGTCACAAAATAACCCATCGGACTTAACGCTCTGATGAACAAAGTAGACTTTACAGAGCTGAACTTTCCTCAGAGACGGTCTCTTCTAGTATTTCAGATGAAGAAAACATAACTGGCATCTTGCTGTGATCAAACACTTCAAACCCCTTTGAGCTTAAACTCGTGTGGCTGCTCAGTTTCCCAGTACAGTAACCCCCTCAAGCAATCATATTTACAAATCAAATCATCAACTACAGATCAAAAATAAAATCACCTCGTTCTCCCCATGTTCGTGTCCCTTTTGTCAAATTTATATAAAAAAAAAACACACATCAAAGTTAGAAGAGATCACACGCCGTATACCAAAAGAGACAGAAAAAAAGAACGAAGGGGGAAAAAAAGATCAGCAGTGAGTTGCTTTCACAAGCAGCATTTTGCAGCCCCTGTTGGATTGAATTATTACGATTCCTTTAATTCTCTTTGTAGCAAAATGAACTAATCTTCAGAGTCTGCCATATTATATTAGCAATACATTTTAATGTTAAACAGGATATAAGGATTTAAATATATGAATTCAGTTAATCATACATTAACAGGCCAATATGATGGGGAAGGTTAATGCTTATTTTAGGGGATACAAAATGAATCGTTATAAACTTTTCATCTTCAATAGTCTGTGTCTTTTGCCAAAGTCACCACAGGGGAAAAAAAAAAAATCATATTTCAAAATGCTGCTGCAAAATTATTAAATGCAAAAGAAATTAAGTAATTGTGTAACATCACTGAAAGGGACTGGATTATCCATACCCATCCATACCCAACCCAACTGGCTTCACCTGCTTAGACCTTTTTCAGAATAAAAGGGTTACCGTGTAAAACTCACAACACTGCTGTAAAGGAAAATCCTCATGGTGTGGATCTCGTATTGTCACCAAATAATCAGTCCTCTTGCAAATGTATGAAGCCACTATTTCTATTATTTCTATCAAAGATGTCCTGGTGTTCTGTTCCTTTAAAAAATTTCCAATATTTCACTGGAAACAGGAAAAAAGAAGAGCCTCCTTGACTCAACTTCATGGAGTTTCCAGGATTTTGATTAAGCTTTTTCTTTTCTTTTCTTTTCTTTTGACTGGGAGTGAACAGACAGAGGCACAACACACTAATGGATTCACTGAATTACACATCATAACAGAAGTTAGTCATTGTTACTGGATAAAAGCTCCCTGATTTTGTTTTGAGGAGCTGGAGAAGTCTCTCAAGAACACGGTTATCTACTGTAGGTCTGTTTCTGTGCGAATGTGTATATTTCCTGCATGCTTCCGGTCAGTATGTGAGTGTATTGCTATGGCTCTTTCTGATTACTGTATCAAGCTGTATGTTTGTTATGTATGTGTATGATTTGTCATTATGTGGTGGTATGTGGTATCAGTACTGATGGTAGTAATCTGGGCCGTCTACACCATAGAGCTCCGCCAGGGTCCTGAACCTCGGGCCCCAATCGTTGAGAAAGTCATAATCCAAGTTCGAACCAGTAGAGGAACTTCCCAGAGAGCTGAGACTTCCGGCTAAAGACTCGGGTCCCTCGTAGCCGTAGATGTGGAGAGTGTCATAAGGGAATCCGTCTCGGTCGTGATCAGCTTCGTCTTTCTTTACCTCAATCATCGCTGCCATGTCGCCCTTACATGCGGTGGGCTGAGTGTGGTGGGGGGGTTTCTGGACCATGGCGTAGAGTGAGGGGTGGGGGCGGTGATCTTGGTGGCGAAGCAGGGAACCGTCGTGGCAAGCGGAAGTGAGGATTGAGACATCATAACTAAAAGAAAAGAGGATAGAGTGAGTAAATTTGCTGATCACATTTCTTCATCACAGAGATTTTCTGGGTACGGACTAGAGATGGCACGATACCACTTTTTTATGTCCGATACCGATACCAATATCATAAATTTGGATATCTGCCGATACCAATATGAATCCGATATAGTGTTTTTTAATCAATAAAACTGTTTTTTTAATATCTTGATGCATTTTGTATAAGTTCATACTCAAGTTTAAATAAACAACAACACTAAAGCTATTCTGTTATACCTGTATGTAAAAAATACACTGCGTCCAAAATATTTCATAGTTCAGCAATACTGATCAATCTAATAAACTTAAACCTACACCATCCTCCCTATTCTGGTATTTTAAAGAGTACTTAGCAGAAATATCAAGCAACCTAACTAATAGGGTTGCAAACTCCCAGCAAAAAACAAAAGAAATAGGGAACCACCCCCCACCTCATGATGCTTAATCGACGTAATCAACTTTAATTTGATGCAGTGTGGAAAAAAAAATGCACAGAAATAAATTATTTTTCAAGAATAATTAAATAGATTCAACATCTTTCTTCAACAGAATTGCAGACTGCACAGATGGTACCTTCCCAAAGGAAAAAGTACTATAGCTTGTGCCCCCTTTTCCCTGTTCATGCCCCACCTGCCCCCCTGGCTAAACTTTGCTAGACCCGCCCCTGCACAGTTACCAGTCGTCAGCTACGTAGAAAAAGATCCTGGTGTAGAAAGTAATATTAAATAAATTCTAACAACAGCTTATCAAGCTTAAACGTGCTGCTGTTGTTCAGCCGCTGGTTTCCTCTTTCTGGCGCGAAGTGGGCCAAAGACAAACAAGAGAGACGGACTCGACAGAAAAGCCGATCAGCTGATCATTAAGCAGTTTCACGATTGAAGTAGCAGCAAGAAGAGGCAGTCGCTCCAGGTATTGGTTGTTAAGCTTAACGCGGGAATGCTTTACAAACATTCAGAGATGAATGTACACACTTGCTTTACTTCTCTCTGGGATAACTTCCTCGGACATGAAATGCTGGTTTGGTAGGGAGGCTTCAAATACACACAGCTGCTCTATCACCTGATGCATACTGCTCCGACGGTTATGAGCCGAGTTACGCCATGTCGCAAGTTTTGTGAGGTTTTTTTTTTTTTTTTTTTATATTTAATGGATCGGATTACATTTTTTTATTTCTCTCCGATATCCGATCCAGTAATTTACGTCAGTATCGGACCGATACCGATACGTAATATCAGATCGTCCTTCTCTAGTAAGGACATTTAAATATGTCCACTGACATATTTATTACAGAATGCTTAATGCTACAGCTCAACTATCAAGTTATATTTTATCTTTTTGTCTTTTTAAAAATATTTTAGAAAGTCACCAATAGTAATGCAGTATCTTAGCTACTCTGCAACTTAGATATTCTTATATTAACTTGCGTTTGTGGCTTTTATCGGCAAACAGTGAGTTCTGGTACATTTAATATGGAAAGTTTACCTGAATTATGTGGATCTCTAGTGATATTTAGATTTAGATTAGGTAAAATTAAGTCAGTAGATAAGATTAGATTAAAGTGCAGATAAATGGAGATATAGGAGGTAGCACACTTTATTATTTGTTGTCAAGGATTTTATAATAATAAAAGGATTATGCAAAGAAACCATAAAAAAGCATAAGAAAGGCTGAATATATCTGTTTCATTTATTTTATTTTAAAAATAGGAATATCAGGATGTAAGCAATAGAAACATAGACAGTATAAGGTAAAGAGGAATGTTTAAATGTTTAAAAAGCTGTCTATGTTCCCAGTAGACAGTTTCAATCCTACATTTAAATAATTAAAGCTCCCTTCAGTTTTTGTGAGCTGGTTTTTTTATGCATGGCAGCCACAAAAGAGAAATTAATGACATAAAAAGAGCATTAATGGCCTCACTGGCATTGCTGAAAGTGTGAGTAAGAAGCAACATTTATTTTACATTTTTACTTAAAATTGATTTTCTGTCATTCTTTGACAAGACTTTATAAATTCTTGGGTTTTTGAGGTTTCATTCAGAGGTTACAAATCTTTCCTTTGAGAGGTTTATAAAGAAAATAGAATCAAATGTAAGTCTGCAAAAAGAGGGGGGGCTGCTGATAAACCATGTCAGCTCATTTCAGTTCTATTCAAGTTGTCAGTTTAAAAGTGTATGGTGGTGCTTCTTTTCATCTGCATACCCATTAGTGTCCATCTCTCCTCCTCCCTCCTCATCGTATGTGACCAGCTGCTCGTGAATCTCTCCGCTGTTTTTCATATTGGCCAGAGAATCCTTCTGGTAGCGTTTCCTCATCACGAACAGGATCACTATGACTTAAAAGCAGAAAAGAAACGTGTGTTTAGAATCTACTCGGCTGACATCCAGCACAGCGAATCAAAACTGCTGTTGGTAGAAAATGAAGACATCAACAGTAAAACAAAAAGACAGACTGCATTTACTCATTTATCCTTTCAGACCAATGGCTCTATGACTGTGAAATCATGATAGAGACTCGCAACCAAAGCAGAATAAGAATGGGGCCAGGAAACAAGTGAGAAAAGTAGAGCACTGACAAGGGAATGAGACTAGAGGACAGTGCAGTGACGAAGGAGAGAAAATGAGGAATAGATGGTTTAAGGTATCTGAGACGTTCGCCCCAAGCGTGAAAACCTTAAGTGAATCTACTCAGCCAGAGACATGCACAGAGTAACTGCACAAAGAAAGACAAGAAAGGGGAGCATAAAAGACAGGAAGGGAATTTCAGTAAACACAACAAGGGAAGTGGAAATGAGTGTGAGAAAACAACGTGCAGGGGTGTTGAGAAGGAAAGGAAAGAGAAGCAGAGGACGATGAAATAAACAATTGTGAAAGAGAGAAACGGGGGAGGAGGGGGTGTAACAATGGGAGTCTTAAATCACAAAATCAATAAAGAAAAACATTTGTTTCAGATCAAGAAACAAAGACAATTATCAGACTTGAGACTTTTAATTATGTCTGTCTCAAAAACAATCGAGGTAGCATGCTGTGCACAGGGAAAAATATTCTAGCAGAACAAGGCCTAACTCTAAACCTAATTAAACGTGCAAGATTATAGATTATATGAAAGTATAATCTGACTCGAACTGTGACATTAGTAACTTTAAAAATTCCACTGGAACATCAATCAATCTGTGTTCCTGTAGTAAGCAGCTATGAACAAGTATGCTGTTATTTATAAATGTCTTTTAATTCCACACAGGAACCCAGCTGTGAGGGAGGTGGGTTGCAAAGTGGCTTAAACATGTAGAGCAACTGTGGGAAGGCTGAAGCAGCTATGCATTTGATTAGATATCAACCAATTGGATGTGTAGAAGGATAACAGCTGAGCTCGACTTTATAGTCTGCATGAAATAGCTCTTTGCTATTGTGTGTAAAACAATCTCGGAGAGAATGATGGGCAGCCCTTTACGATAATCCCCTTATGATTTTATCTACAGGCCGTTACACTAGAGCCGGTCTGATCTTTCATAAACTGAAGCTATAACTGTAATTGTTTCCAGAACAACCAGGCTTACTCTAAAATTAAACGAATTGACTTGTACACAACATTATGATGACATTAAAGTGAGTTCAAAAGGCCAAACTGGTGAAAGAAGCTCAGTAAAGTTTTTGATTACACGCTGCATGTCAGTGGGCACAGAGTACAAAGGACAAGGAAGCAAGAGAAAAAAGAAGAAAACAAAAAAGGGGGGAGGGCACTGATTGAGGGGAGGAGGAAGTGGAAGAAACTGGCGACTTAGGGGTGAGGAAATCAGGAGAGAAAGAGAGCAACAAGGAGAGAAGGAAGGATACATTTGACATTAGATTAGGCCCAAGCCTCGGTCCCGATATGAACCTCTTTCTCTCTCAGCGGACGGGCAGCATTAGCCATGCCTTTTAGTTGAGGGTGAGTGGGACTAATTTAAGTTTGCATGGGAAACCAACAGATTAATCTTTTACAACACATGCTCTGCAGTTTAATAAGCTCTGGAGATATCAGACTTAGAGGGACAAGAAAAGAGAGGGGGGGGAAAAAAGAAGCCCTTTCTTTAGAGAAGAAGGACTGAGAAAAAATGTCTTTTCGTGTGTCAAACCCAGCTTCATGTGAGAAAATGTGCCTGTGAATGGGGAGCACGCTAAATTGCTTTGGGCCCTGACAGATAATGACAAGTGCATTAAATAGTTAATCTAGCCTGTGTTGGGGCTGTTTGATAAAGAGAAGGAGAGATAGAAGGGGGAAGTTAGGGAGACAGAGAGACCCACAGGGAAAGAAACAGAGGAAGGGGGAGATGAAGGGAAAAAATGAAGGGGAAAAGGCCCGATAGTGAAGGAGTGTATTAATAGTTAATAGGTTGAGTGTTTGGTGGTGCTTGATAAGCAGACGGCACCTAAAGAACTGATAAACTCCCCTCATTACCACTCCTATTCTTCTGCTGCTTTTCCCACAATTCTCCTCTTCCGTGTCTCTCTTCTTTAACCTCTTTCTGTCTCTCTGTCACTCAGCCGGTCTCATTCCACCTCAATTCACCGTCTTACATCTGTCCGCCTGTTTCAGCACTCTCCACATCCAGTATCTAAGTCTTGATATACACTTTTTTCCACGTGTCACTTTGCCTCCATCCCTCCTTATCTTAAAGTTGTCTTCTTTTTTCCTTCCTTCTTCAGTACATCTCATTCCACATCCCTCTTGTTTGGCCAAGTATCTCCAGTGTGCCTCTCATCCAACATGACAACTGTCTCTTTTTCCCAAAGAAATACAAAAAAAGGCAGGGGGCGAAGGTATCAAAGAGAATATTGAGCGCACAACTACAGGCATTATTTTCACATCCGCCGCTGCATTATTCATAAAACCAACAACACCAGAAGGGGAAAACGTTCCCCGCAAAACACAAATCTTATTTATCGCAAAGCAAGGGCAAGTGAATCTGTGCACGTGTCCCGATCACTCAGCACTGGCTTTTTGCATCTATCACTGATGCTATCTTCATGAATTTCTCTCAGAGAATAACAATATATACAGAAGTTCTCTGCTTACCGGTAAAAAGTTAAAGAAGAATGAAGAAAAGTACTATTTTTACATTACTGTCTGTCTAAACATTTAGGCATCTATCTTTGATTCAATCTTCAAATATTTCACAAAAGCGTGTTTATTATTTGTTGTGTGTAAACGCAAACAAACCCAAAACAAGGCGAGTGAAAATGTTGTTTTTTTTCCCTGTTGTTTAGAATTCTTTTTCAAGTCCTATTGTTCATTTTTAAAACTTTTCCTACTTCCAACAGCAACATTTTTTTTATCCAATCTCTATTCCAGGCATAAACATGGCTGTCTACAAAGTGGGTTAAAATGTGACATGTTTCATTGCCCTTTCTGTTTGTTGTATCTCCTTTTTCACTTCCAGATCCCCTTGGGTGTGCTTTGCTTCATCCATACCCAAATTATGTTTTTTTCAGCTGCTATCTCATTAGTTTATTTGATTTGGCACATTTTTTATACCCCTCTCATTTTTCCAAGCATGTGACCCCTTTCAGCATTTTTTGTGTTTCCTCCTGGTCTCAAACCAGAGATCTTTCACACATAAGGTGAAAGTGTTAACAACTACACCACAAGACTCCAGATCACACCCTGGAGTACACTTCAGTGAGTCTCTGAGGGTGAGAAAACACATCTGACCACTGGAGAACAGTGGAAAAATAGATTTTTAGGTAAGATAAATTTCTAGCTTGGAAATCAGTCAAAATGCTTTTGCATTTCACGAGCCAGACCGAGTGCAGAAATTAAACGATTCTGCAAAATGAAAATGGTTTTGTTTCTGAATGTTTATTGGCTTTGTTATTCCAAGCAAAACAGGAGAAAATATTTTTTGGAAAATAGTCAAATGTTGGAAAAAGCCAAAAATAATTACTATTGTAAGACAGAAGATGACATTAAGCAGGTCCTCTGGTATTAAAGGTGAAAAGCTATGGTCTTAAGAAAAAACAAACGTCATTTGGATATATGGATTTTCCTGTTGTATTATAATCCCATCATTATGTGCACTGATATTGCACATGCCATTATGTGTAGCTTGGACAGATTCTACAATACGAATGCAAAAAAATGCAATAAATATTTCAATGCATTTCCCAGACTTTCAGCATAAATGCAAATATTCTGGGAATGATATGTTTTCACCTTTCTATATATTCTAACACAGACAAGCATAAATAAATTTAAAACAATATAGAGATAGTTACTCAAGCAAATTCACATGCAACCAAATCAGGATCTATTACCTAATATTATAACAACTTAAAACTTCATTTTCATATCATATTCATGATGGACAGTCTAAAAAAGGATGCTGAAAAAACAGATATATCATTATGCTTTCTTCCTGTCAAAACCTGACACCTACAATACCCAGAATGCAACTCAACCACTGATAGATCTGTCAGATATCTGTTCAGGTTTCTTTTGGCCTCAAGCAAAGATGAGCAGAGAACAGACGTCGTTGATTTTTATTAACTCCATACCTGCACAACTTCTAGTCATCTGTGACATCATTGAGGTTCAGATTTTATGCCGCTAAAAAATAATTTTCTTATAAAGATTAATACTCTTAAAAAAGCCTGTACACAGACTATAGCATTAAAAATCTCAAGGTTAACCCTTTAAGATGGTTCTAAAAGTCAAAACAATGAAAGAAGGTAGAAAAAACAAGTAGTATAAAGAAAAAAGTAAAAAATAACTTACCGAGAATTGTCAGTATGCAAAGCAAAATGGCTGTCAGAGCATGAACACTGACTCCCATTCTCCGAGCCTCAGGTTTGCAATAAGTACGATTCCGGTTGGGATCACACTGGCATATCTACAACATATTACCAATCAGTCGGTCAGTACCTTGCCTGAATGTCCATTTACTGAACATTCATTGAAGCTACATATTTACTGCATTAAAACTGAGTTTACAGAGACAAAACATTTCATCTTTGCAATTATTTAAAATTATCAGTGCTAAAATAATCTCAAGCAGCTTTCAATATCACGCACACAAAAAATGCATACCCCAACTGATACTGTGGAGACGCTGCTCTTGGAGGGATGTCCTCCGTCACTGACCCTTATATCCACCTTGTAATTCTTGGGGTCATCCAGGCTGAACGGGCCCTGTTTCACAATGAGAGCTGCTGTGCCATCTATACAAAGAGATACAAGAAAACACACATAGCAAGTTAAGTACAAAATATCACACCACCTTTGCTTCACCAATTTGCCTCACTCATCACCTCGTTTCACTAAAGCAGAACTAATGCTCACCTGCTCAGTCTACACAGTCTATTTATGTGAGTCATGCTGAACAGATAAGACGAGATTTGAGATAAGACAGCGAGGAGAGAGTGACTAAATAAAGGCAGAGAGATCATTTGTGGTTACGGCTTTGATGCATTTCAGATTGGAGTCAATTAGGATCATAAATAATCACAGAACATAAAAAATCTGCAAAAGCAAATCCTACAAGGAGCCAAGGCTGATTTTAAATGAAGTGGCAGAACAAATGTATTAACATAGATCACTCTCCTTTGCAGAAGAATGTTGTTGTCATTGGAAATATCTCTTCATTACAGACTACTCTGTATGTAATTTGGTCTGTCAGTGACCAGACAAAGTCTGATACAGAAAACTTTAGTCATCTCATTGCCATAGTTTACATTTCGTGGCCTCTCATCGATTCTTTACTGCTTTTCTTGCCCCTCACCCCCCATTTCCTGGCACATGGGAACCCCCAGTGTTAAGACAGAGGTTTGCCTTCTCACTCCCATTCAACAAGAGTAATTGCCATATTGACTTGTTGTAATAATGTATGCTCTTCAGTTACAATAAAAAAAGGCACCTTGAGATTACTGTTATTGTGACGTCATTAAAAAAAAGCTATTAAAAAAGAACTGAACTGAATTGCAGTTTTAGTTAAAAGAAACTTGTTGAGTAGATTACATCGATGTCCTTTTCATAGACCTGAGCAACAATACAGTCATTAGTCAAACTCCTGGCAGGCAGAAATTTCCTGCCAAACGCTTTCCTCCACAATATCCCACCACTAGAGGAATTTCAGAGAGCACAATGGCAGGAAGGACCCTTCTGACTACTCTCAAATAAAGAAACACATCCAGTAGCTTTGGTTTAAGGTCAAGTTCAAACAAAAACAACTTTGCGATTTTTGACATTTGGACTTGAAGTTCAAATCCAGAGTGTTTAACAGAAGCCCTGATTTTTCACCAGCACGAATAACTTCCTGCCTGAAAGCATTTTCACAAACACTTGCACAGAGTAAAAGTATGTTCTTACACTTAAAGTCCTTTAAAGAGTTGCAATTCTTTTTCATGTACAAGTATTTCCAGCGAAAATCAGGTCACACTGTCTTGTGTGATTTGTATAGGGGAATACTGAGAATGTTTACTGAAAAGATCTATTCAAGTATTTGTCCCATTGCGTGTTGAACACACAATCATTTCTACCTTGGAAATGAAAATATATTAAATACCTGCACCACAATTTATTTATTTATTTATTGTTTTTAAACTCTTCGTGAAGGATATGTGACATTGTTGCTCTTTGAATTTGCAGTTGAAAGAGTGCT
The DNA here is from genome assembly GCF_963576455.1 of Neolamprologus multifasciatus. NCBI lineage: Eukaryota > Metazoa > Chordata > Actinopteri > Cichliformes > Cichlidae > Neolamprologus > Neolamprologus multifasciatus. The sequence goes on from NC_140451.1 coordinate 28,386,859, forward strand.
CATGAACACAAATGAGTATATAAACTCTAAAATGTTGCTGCAGGTATTTCAAGTGTCCGTGTATATGGGAAAAGCAGCAATAATGAATACAGGAGACGATTCAGTTCTGTAACAATTCCTCAATGCTGTATAGGAAATAAACAGTGATGACACTCTGGTGGTATCCAACCACGTGTTGGTCCTTTTTGCATTGATCTTTAACCTATGCAGAGATTACAGAGACACACTTGTGTGTATTATTCCAAAAGGCCAAGAGCACATAACATGCAGGACAGTGGAGCTCATTTCAAAGAGAAAAAAGTACATCAAAAAAACAAAAAACCAAACATAAAAAAAAAAAACATGCTTGAGAAGACCTGCAATTTCTATTGTTTTTAACCATTTATCTTCGCTACAAATACATTCTGTATCTTCTGAATTCTGATTTCTCTGCACGATGAACTAAACTAAATGATGGGACAAAAACATGAATGAGACTAGTCTATATACACAGAGTCTTCCACATAATTTTGACTCTATTCCCAGTCACAGGACATAGGGATGAACAAGGCTCTGCATATAAGGTGCTTAACTAAGTTTACTATCTCAATAACCAAGATAAACCAGATAAAGCCTGTATGACAACATCTGCAAAGGTATGTGTGGAAGGATATGGTTGTAAATGAAGCCTTAACTAACCGAATAAAAGATGAAACAGCTTCTGTCCGCCCTTCATCTCATCCCTCCTCTCCGTCTCGTCTCCTGCTCCGTTTTTGTTTGATTTAATCTCTTTCCTCTCTCTCTCTGGATATTTCTCACTATCCTCTCTTTCTCTTTCTATTTACATATTTTTCTTCCGGCGTCCTATTCATCTTTTCTTATTTTTTTCCTTGTTTTCCTACCTCTCCTTCCCTTTTGTCTGTCCGGCATTAATGGGCTAAGCTTCATGTAGTCGTGTGGTCTGAACATGGAGTTGTGTCACTTCACTGTGCAGCTACATTGACTGTTGGAGTGTGAGATTCTTTGTGAATCCCATAATGAAGGTTGTTTTTTTGCAAGTTTTAAAGAGCTGGTAGTCGATGAATATTTCAAAAGCCTTCACTTTGCAGCTCTTGTTGTGTGTGTGTGTGTGTGTATGTGTGTTTGTGTCTCTAGGCCATGTTTTAGTTTGTGTGTTAAGTGGTGTGAGGTGTTGTCAGATGGGTTTTGGGGGCACAGTCTTGAGCCACAGAGGAAAACATCGGTTTGCACTGACAACCAGCACTTTATCAAACAGCTACCTTCTTCTCTCTTCTCTCCTTTTCTCTTTCCCACCTTTCTTGCATCCCTGTTTCCTCTTCACCTTTTTAACCACTGCTCTTAAAATGTGGTGTTTCTAATGTTCTTTCATGTCCTCATCTTCTCTTACTACTTTGTTCTGCAAGTGTCCTTATTTCGTTTTTCATCCCATGCTCTTCTTTCTTCTCCTCCCCTCTCAAGGCACTGCTTTTCCTCCCTCTTCATTAGCTTTAGTCCTCTTTTATCTCAGGTTCTCATCTACTGTTATTCTCCTTCTTCACCCTGGCGTTGTTCCCGCTAGTGCAGGGTCCGCTCTTCGGCAAAGGTTTCTCCATTTGGTTCTGTCCAAGGCGTCCTCAGGTGATGCAGTGACGGACTTAATGTCTTCCTTGATTTTGTCGGTCCACCGTTCCTTCAGTCTGCCTCGTTATTCTCTATTTAGTTGTTTTGGATTTCCTATTTTTCCTTTCCTTCTTTAATCTTTACCTTACGTAAAGCATCCGTTTCAGTTTTATCTTCACCTTCTTTTTTTCTTTTACTGCTTGTAAGTCTCTTTTGGTTCAGCTCCTCCCTCTCTCCTCTTAGTTCTGAACTTCTTGCCTTTTTTAAAATCTTTTCTTGCACCTAAGCCTAATTTTTCCTTGCTTTTGCACTACTCTGTCTTTCTTTCCTCCTTCAGTTCAACAAGTCAACCCCTCTGGGCACGTGCACGAGTGGAATTTGTTGAGTAAAATTCACATCATTTTTCTGTTTATCTTCTTTTCAATATGGTTCAGGTTTCAGATTAGATAGATTAAATACTAACACCTCACCTAAATCTTTCATCTGATTACCTTAGGCTTTCATCTACTTATATTTTTCTTATTTCTGACTGCAACAGTTGGTATGAATTTCCCTCTGGCTGTCATGGATAATAACTGAATATGATGATAAAAATCATGACTGCACTTTTACTTGTGCTGTTATGTATCCTATATTGAATGACCTCTCCCCTAAAGCTGATGCCAACAAATTTCTCTCAGGATCACACTCTCCATATGTCACATCAGTTAATTCAAGCTAAACCTTTTTCATTTGTAAATATACACCTACATATTTTCCCCCAAATGACATCAGTACTATTCACTCTTTGAGCTCTTTGCATATGGAATAATCAAAATGAGATCTCTGCATGCTGGTGCCAACTAGCTGGTTCATTTTAGTGTCTACAGACATACTACATCCTGAAAAAGACCACTTGCATCATTTAATGAATAAGAATCAAACAGTAGCCATCATGCCTTTGAATCCTTTGACTACTTTGAAGACATTAGTTACAGAGGTTTTAGTATTGTGTGTGTTAATATTAATAGGTTTTCTCTGATTAAAATTCTTGGTTCATCCCCAATATATTCCAATGTGTTAATTACTCCTCATTTAATGAGAAAAACTAAAGCATTATATAGATATACTAAATTAAATGAGCAAATTAGCATGTCAGCACAATCCACCCCAAAATACTAACAATACTGGTTAGTTTTACATGTGATCTACAGCAGTTTCACTGTTTTTTAAGCACAGGCACAGACAGTTCATCTTCATGTGCAAAACACAAGACGTGCTTTTTTTTTTTCTAAATTAAATGTAATCACAATTAGCATCACAATTAGCACTAAACCTGTAAATCAGTTAGCGTGTCTAATTTAGATATTCTTATCTTTATATTTTGCGGCTAAAGAACCAAATGGGACAGGCAAAAAAAAAAGAAAAGATATTCTTATCTTTATATTTTGCACGTTGAGAAAGGAACTCCCACTGAGAAATTTTGTCACTGTGCTCTTGGTAAATACCCAAAGTAATTTTTTTATGCCAAAACCCAGTTTGCAGTGCTACAAGTTATTAGTAAACCAGGCCCATAAAATATATATCACCAGTCTGTCACAGGGGGATCACATAGAAGCAAACAACTCACACATACAGCCTATTTAAATTAACCACTTACTAATATGAATGTGTTTTGCCGTACCTGGTGAGAACCCGAGTAGGCACAAGGAGATCATGCAAACTCCACACAAAAAAGACCCTAGCCAGCCACTGAACTTGAGCCCAGGACCTCTTTCTACAGTTCCCATAGTTAGTAATTGTCCTCTTGATGTAGTTTCTCTTTTTTCCGTCCTTGAATGTATTATAGACCTCTCAACAGCACCACTTTGTGTCACTATGCTCTTTGAACATCATCAGCTGTGACAAGGTTACAACACAGAGGGAGTTATCTTCAAGCCCATCAAACCAATAGCTCTCGTTATTTCCAGTCTTTGTTGTGCATTTTAGATAGTACTTATGGTCCCAGACAGGCTCTCAAAATCTCCCGTCTGGCTTAAAGAACCGAAGGATGTTTTTGGAAGTTAAAATAATTTTACATTTCAAAAACAGAGCATTGGGCTTCACATAGAGTTCCAGTTGTTGCATAGCAACAAGTTCCAAGGCTAGTGCTTGCTCAGAGCACCATTTAAAGCAACAAGCAAGAAAAGAAAAGTAAATAAATGTTCAGTACACAGAAGGACTTACTGCCATAGTTTCTGATGGAGAAGTTGGAATTCTCACTCGCCAGACTGAAAGTGAAGGCAACTGGCTGATCGTCTTTATCTGTGGCAGTCAAGGTTCCAATTATCTGAGGAAAGACCAAAAAATGACTCTAAAGTTAATCTTTCTGCACATTGACTGCACATTTCTGCAGTCAATGTGTGCAGCCCATATATGTAAATTATATATGCACTGATTTATGCAGACATGTATGGCATGCATGTGAATCATTGAGCCATCGACTGCCATGTACATGGCACGTGACAAAAACACTATTTTAGGTTGGGATCCAAATTTCAGATTATTTATATTAAAGTGACAATTAGAAAAAAAAATCAAATAAGAACTTAATTGTATAAATAATAAAAATAAATAATGGAGAAACCTATTGTAGCTTCCCAGGCTCCGTTATTGAGGAGACAGACAGTTAAATATGCGTTTAGGCTTTTATGTAAAACGCATTCATTACCCCAGCTCATCACATGCTTGGCTTCACGTGAGTTTTAATTCAGAAGACATATCAACAACAATTCAGCATGATCTGTTGGCGTTTAGTTTCCATTAAGATGCATCCTCTAATAATAAGAAACAAGCTTCTCCTCATGTTTTCTCCTAACCTCACACAGCAGATGGCTGCCCTTCCCTGAACCTGGGTCACCAGAAGTTTTTCCTTCCTACCATCACAAAGTGCTTGCTCATAGCAGATAATTTGATTGTTGTGGGATTTTCCTGAATATTTAGAGTCTTTACCTTATAGTATAAATCCACTTGAGGCTAATGTTTTTGTGTGATTTGGTACTATATAAATTAAAAAATATAATTAAAATCTATAAATAGTATAGGTATAAAAACTATCACCTCTTACCGTATTAGACTCGTCGTTCTCACATATATAGATGTCGTCAGCTCTGAGTTCAGGTTCATTGTCATTCACATCCTGAACATTAATGTTAACTTTTACAACTGATTCTAAACCTACAAAGGGAAGAAAACATCAGATTAATGACACGTCTAACAATGAAAATAGTCCAAATAAATGCGCAAAAGCTGCAAACAGAGATTCAAGAGGGCATTCAGTGATAGTATAATTTAGTCTCATTCAGTATTTGTTTAGGAGATGCAAATGTGGAAACAACTGCACTTTTTGTTTCTGCAACACTTGTCAACTGTGTCATTTATCTTAAAATACTGAAGCCATATAGAAATGAAATACAAAAGTTCTTAAACTAAGGATTTAGTTGTAATTTACCTTGATGCGCCAATGTAACAGTGATTAACTATGCTGGAGATTAGTGTGCATATCTTTGTCACTGAAGGGCTAGATTAAAGGTCAAGTAACTGAAAGGATTTCTATTTGTGAGCTGTTTGTTGGACAGCTATTTTCGTCACATTAAAACATCTTTTACATTTATTTTATATCACTGATGTTCTTTTTGAATATTCATCTTTTGATAAATATGTGAGTCTCTTTTTTTGTCTCTTGTACTAAGATTTTGAATCTATCTTTAGTACAGAACATGTACTGTATATCGAGGACCTTGTCAAGCTCAGGGGACCATTGTCTCCCTTAAACGCTGTGACAAGCCACTAAAATAGATCTCTGGATTTCATTCATTGCTGATCTAAAAATATAGAGTTTGGTTCAGAAGCTGGAAGTGAACAAAGAGGCAGTCTAATGTGATTTTCCTGCGTACTCTCTCCTTCTCATGTGGGTCGACCAGGTGTTATGGTGATGTGTTAAGTCTGTAAAAATCCCTGTTAATGTGTTACACTCCCATCCTTCAATAAATCTACAAGAGATGTTCAGCCAAGAGAACAAACTGTCTTTTTTGGCCTTTGTACTTTAACTCCCTCCCTGTATGCACATTGCTGTTGCTGTAAAACACGTGGTTTCAATTTTTCATGTGAGGATGTATTGTTTAGAGGAAAGGGATTAATAAACCCCCGTACAGCTCTTATGAGAGTGTGTGACATACCACTTGGCTCCTCTTGCGCCTTAACTTGAAACATGTGTGTGGGCTTATCCTCTCTGTCCAGATTTCTCAGAGTGTACAGTTGACCTGTGAGTCGGTTGATACCGATAGGACAGTCCGGCTGCATGATGGAGAACCTAAACAGAGAGACCAAGATCACTCTAACAAACACTTTACAGGATTAGTGACACTATTACTTATTTGGGGAATGCGTGCAGCATACTGTATGGTCTTGTTGGCTCTGTCAGGATCTCTGGCTTTGATGAATCCTATGTTGTTCACGTGTATTTCTTCCTTCACGTTAAAGCTGTACATGTCCTCAGAGAAGATCGGTGGCTCATCTACATCTAACACGTTGATGTTGACCTGGCAATTTTAAATGATTGCCAACAGTTTAGACCAACATTGGAATTTTTATTTTTTCTATAATCCTTTACACAGCATCACACTGTGTCCTGCTAATCCGAATCTGTGAAAAGTATTTCTTGACAGTGAAGCATTAAATACATTCCTCAGCATTGATTCTCTTTTTTTAGAGAATGAAAATCAAGTCGGCAACTGGCTTTGAAGATGGCTAAAGTGATCAATAAAATAAAGTAAATAATCAATTTGAACTGCAAATCACAAACATTCACTTGCTGACTCGTGAAAGTTACAGTTGCCCTGTTTGATATTTACCTGTGCACTGGTGATTGCAGCGTTTGTGTTGTCAGCGGGAGTTCGGACATTTTCTTTCATCCGGACAGTGAAAGAATAGCTGTTTGTCTTCTCAAAGTCCAGAGCCTAGGGAGCAAAGATAGTGTGAGTGAGCAAACAACATGTCAGTGCTAATTAGATTAGAATTGATAGCTGTGACTCTAAGCTTCAGTGCAGAGTTGATATCTTTATTAAATAAATATACACAACAGTGTCCGTAGTGGAAGGTTGCGCTCTTTTAAACATTAAATATTTCAGATTTTTGTTGTCGTTAATTTCCATTTTTTTTAAGGCATCTGAAATTAGATTATGTTGTTTGTTTAAAGCTGTCACTAACACAGAACTCAACTGTATGCTGTGTGAATCTGATGCATTTGGGTTCTGTTACAATTTCTTTCAGTCTTCCACGAAATTAATAGTAGTCCTTCAACAATATGTTACTCTTTAAGCCTGTCAACTTTAAATCTTTTGACCTCATTTTCCTTGTAGGTCTTTGCTTGTAACTGGGGACACACTCCATTAGCACCTTAGTGGGGTTTTTTTTGTTGTTGTTGTTGTACACCTGCATCAGTCCACCAAGGACAACTCACGATTTCAGGTGCAAAAAGGCTGTAAATGTTACAAATCAGTCTATGCAACCTGTGTAGCTCACTTTCCTCAATTTTTAAAAGGTTCTATATTTTTGGGTGGGGGGCAAAAACAACTTTTAGTTGCAAAGTTTTATGGAAACATTTTTACATTGGCAAATATAAGAAAGCTTACTGCCATATTCACATTGGCACTATAATTTATTTCCTATGTATTAGAAATACACAGATATTCTTATTTTTTCTGCCAGACTCTTTTATCAGTGAATGGGACACTACAGGTAGAGAGGAATATTCTGCTAACTGGATTATTCATGGTTACAAGGATAGTCAGTCCCAAGGTATCAAAGGCATTTGTAAACAGCTTAACAAGAATAAGACCTTAACCACAGTGTGGCCAACAGCTGGCTTATTCTGTATGTGTAAACACAGCCGTTGAGAAAGATGAGAAGGGCTCGAGAGCTGAGGGGAAGATTGAGGTACGATTTGATTCCAGGCCAGCACGGGTGCAAGCTATTACAGAGCTCATTTCATTAGAATACATTTCCAGCTCTCTGATGTCCTAAATACTTTATCTGAAGAGCACAACCCAGTGAAGTCAACCTGCTAGAAATCCCGCAAGCATAAATATCTTTAGAAACCAGAAGGAGGCCAGGTTTCAAGTCAGTCTTAAACACGTCACACCTTATACATCCTGCAGGAAAAAAAATCTGAAATTTGACATTGCACCTTTTAATGTTATATGTAATTAGCGGCCATGCGGTGGCAGAGTATGCAGGAAGGCTTCAGAAACCACTTTGAAAATGTCAGTACATTAGTATTTTGAATTTGTGGAAATCCTGTCACCATGCTGTGGCTATGATCCTCGTTGGTAATGGTAGACTGCAAATCTATTTTTGTGCTAAAGCTGTTTGGGCATGAGGTCCCATCAATTTGGATGCTGTAAAAAGTGTGAGGATACAACACTTCCCAAAACACTCTGATTTACTTCTGTACATATATAAATAAAAATAAAAGCGAGTTGCCCTTTATGTATTTTGGGATATGCATCCATTTCCTGGTGCTGCATGGAAAGACTAAGCTAGTTTACATAGCACATTAAAACTAAATTGATTACATAATATTTATGCGCAACATGTGTTTATGAGGAAAATGAACACACTAATAAGATTTTTAAAAATCCATGTATTGCAAAATAAGATGATACTATGATACTATGGTAAGTAATAATATTTCACTAATTTCACAGTTTTTTGTTTGTTTGAAATACAGAAAGAAAACCCACATAAAAATAATGTCTGATGCACATTTATAATATGATTTACTACAATCCCTTGATTGGTAGCAATGGGTCAAGTAGCTAATTGAGTTTATAAGCCTAGTACTGATTAAAATTGATCATGTATAATAAATTTTTAAAGGCAATCACTCTGGAATGGTGCCACTCCTCGTGGTAGCATGAATGATGAAATTTCACCTTTATCATATTTTGACCAACAACCAAACAACTTTGGCAGAATAACATGTTTGAATCAACTTAAATAGCACAGTCAAGGTTTGTTTCAAAATAATTCAAATTAATCCAATGAAATCATCATGTCTTTTAAAACCATAAAATAAAGATGAGGTTGAGCAAATCAGAGCTGTTTACGTGCACAGGAAAAAAAAATGCTGGGAACCATGTCTCTATTTTATCGCCAAACTGGAGACAGTAATTACAAGAGAGAAATCACTCTCTAAATGAATTATACAAAAATATGGGACAGCCATGGCAGTTCAGGAATGTTAAATTGAAATACAACAGAAAATTATACGTCAAATATGGCTGCCCCACATTCCTCTTATAAGCCAAACCAGGAAATGAACCAGCAGAGCTGTTGGACAATTTCAGCTGGGTGGTGACAAACATAGCTATATACATTAATTGTAGTAAAAATGCTGATAAACATACTTGTAATTCCATCAGTTAGACATATCCATAATATATACTATATAATACTAGCATAGATTTTATTAACATAAGATTATACACGATTGATGGGGAAAAAAAACCCAACTTATTTTGTTATGGTTATGTTATGGCTCTCTTTCTACCATTTACACATAAGTCTCTTACCTCTTTGAGCACGAGGTTTCCATCCTTGTTATGGTTGGGTTCAATATTGAATATGTTGCTATTAAGATTTTGAATGGTAAATATGGGCTCCTTATTCTGAATCTCATCTTTATCCACCAATTCCAGAATCCCAATCGTCTCATCCACTTTGTGGTTTTCTGGAACGTTCAGATCATATTTTGCTGTGGATGGAAAACACACACTAATTAAGACTGAATATTTCTGTTGATTCTGTACAATTTGATAATGTAATGCTTCTAATGGTTCTAGAACCTGACTGATGATAATCTCTTCTTTTTAAGCATCTCTTTATCATTACTGTAAATGCTCATAAAACGGTTCCTTACTTCTGGTAAAAGAAGCAATGTTGTCATTGATGTCAGTTATCTTAATAGTGACCGAGGTGGTGGCTGTGCTGCCAGAGGCCAATCCTCTCATGTCCTGAGCTTTAACCACCACCAAATACTCCTCCCTGGTTTCCCGGTCCAAAGTGTTTATCTTGCAGCTGATCACACCTGCAGAGGGACAGAGAAAGAGCGAGACATTCGGAGAGGGTGTTATCTTTCAGGTCAACTCTGACTCATATTACAGTAAAAATAGCTTGAAACCCTAAAGTATGATCCTAAATTTATTTGCCAGGGTGAAAAAAGGCCGCTACAGCATGGCAATCATGGTGGGTACCACTGGAGTCAGCCTACCTGTGATGCTGTCGATTTCAAAGGCTGAAATGTCTCCATGGGTCAAAGAGTACCTGAGTTCTGCATTAGCAGTGGTGGGGTCATCTGCATCAGTAGCTTTCACCTCAACCACTGTTTTTCCTGGAAGAAGGAAATAATATACATGTATGATAGAAATCATCATAGTAAATAGCTGATCATGTTTAAGTATATGTGTTTTGCAGATGTGAAATGGTTAATGCTTCATGACTAAGTGCCAACACTGTAATTAAAGTCACCGAGTTGTGTTTTTCACAGCGAGATGTACTAATGATTGTGACAGGTGTGAGCATAATGTTTCGTTTTTCTTAGGATTTTCACACTTCAGTCTATTTTGAATCTGTCTCGTTACCCCTGTTTAGCAGATGCCACATGCATACTTAAAATAAATAATGTTTAGCAACTCTGAAAATTGTGTTTCTGTACCTTTTCTTTCTGAGTTTGGGTTCCTTCCTTAACATTAACCACTACTTGAGAGTGTGATGCCTCATTATACTTCAGCTGGAAGTCTACATTTTAGATTATAACCGAAAACCCCTATTAACTCTACACCACGACCTTCCTTGCCATTCAGCCGTGGTAGGCTGCGTTAACCTCATGTGTGGTTACAATTCGCAGGAGGTGCACGTGGAAGGCTACAATCTAGGGTTAAGAGGGGTTTCCAGTTACATCGTAGGTTTCCACTGCACAGTTAAGGCACGAGGCAGTACAGATAAACGTAAATGCATGAACATATTTTTTAACCTGAAATAAGCTGCTGGCAATTCCTTCTACAAAAATAAAAAATCCTTGATAATACTTACCTATTCTAGACCTTTCCTCAATGGATCCATTGTATGATTGAGTGAAAACAGGGGTGTTGTCATTGATATCTGTCACCTGGACAACAAATTCTCCAGGGTTTTCTATTGGGTTGCCATATGCATCTGACATCATAGCAGTCAAATGGTAAGCATTCTTCTTTTCTCTGTCCAGAGATTTGGTGACAAACAGGTCTCCTTTATGATCCACGATGAAGATGTCGTTTGCTCCTTCACCATCTATTTTAAAATGCCCACCTGTCATACTCTTGTCTGACTTGAGCTGAGAAAGAAAGAAAATAGACCTTTTAATAAATTACTGCAAATAAACTATTCTGAAAATAAAATATTCAGATATGCATGAAAGAGATTCTCTGCAACAGATAATGCCCCAGATTCACTTTACATGTTATAGCTTCAACCTGAGGGGGCGTGGCAAAATACCAAAATGCTTTCTCATAGACAGCCATGGCAAGAAGAATTCTGTTTTTGACTCTGAGGTGAAAATACTAATAATATACCCGTCCTATCTTGAGCGGAGTCACAACAGGTTTCTCCTCTTCTACATAGAGAGAGTTCCAGATCCAGCTTCTTTTTTGCCTGAACAGCACAGGATGGGATTCCTTCTTGACAATGTCAGCTGGGCCGAGATTCTCTCTTTCTACCCCAGGAAGTCCAGAGTCTTGAGCAGTGATGACAGTCAAGGCCATAGTGGCCATAAGTCCTGTGGTCCACAGCTGGAGCCAAGCCATCATCTGGACAGAAGAGGATAGGATCAAGAAGAGAGAGGAAAGAGAGGAAGAGAGGGGTAAAAGAATAAAGATGAAAGAAGGAAGAGGCAAGACAGGAGTGAAGGATGCAGAAAGGAACATTGGGGGAGTAGAAAAGAGAGAGGAGAGAGGGACCAGAAAGGAACAGAGAGAGGATCACATTAAAACCACTTATCAGCTACGGACAGACCCCTTCACTGTGCACGGGTGAGACTTAGAGTGAAGGCCAAGGACTCTCTGTCCTCCCCTTACAGTCAGCTGCTGAGCTCGAGGTCTAGCTATCATTTAGGACCAGGGCTCTTAAAGCTTTTCATCCTGGGACTCCAATGAAACATTTAGCCCCTCATCATGGGACCTGGAATGAAAGCACATCACCACTGTGGTCATATGGGGATCTATTAAACATAGGCTTGTGACCTATTTTAGGTCTTGACCCACTGGTGTAGTGCGAGAGAGCGGAACAGACAGAGAAAGAGAGACTGACAGAGACGAAGACGGGAGACGACGCTACAACCACTTACGATGTCTGTCTTAATCAGCCATTAGAAAGGCCACTTTCCATAAAGGGACTTTTTGACATTTGGATTTCTGGATTTTCTTTCTGGATTTTCTTTGTTCTTTTTCAATGTAAGGTAGCTCAGGTTTTGTATTCAAAGTTGAATAATTCCGGCAACTCATCCAACAGTTGTGGAGACATAATACTCAAAGCCAAAAAGTTAGCCAACATCATTATTATTCATCAAAAATGTTTGTACAAAGCAACTATAATTAATATTAGAGATGGCACGATACCACTTTTTTATGTCCGATACCAATAACGATATCATAAATCTGGATATCTGCCGATACCGATATGAATCCGATATAGTGTATTTTTTAATCAGTAAAACTGTTTTTTTTTATATCTTGCTGCATTTCGTATAAGTTCATACTCAAGTTTAAAAAAAGAAACAAACACTAAAGCTATTCTGTTATACCTGTATGCAAAAATACACTGCACCCAAAATATTTCATAGTTCAGCAATACTGATCAATCTAATAAACTTAAACCTACACCATCCTCCCTATTCTGGTATTTCAAAGAGTACTTAGCGGAAATATTAAGCAACCTAACTAATAGGGTTGCAAACTCCCAGCAAAAATAAAATAAAATAAAATAGGGAACCACCCCCACCCTCCGCCTCATGATGCTTAATCGACGTAATCAACTTTAATTTAATGCATGTGTAAAAACTTTTTTTACAGAAATCAATTATTTTTCCACAATAATTAAATAGATTCAACATCTTTCTTCAACAGAATTGCAGACTGCACAGATGGTACCGTCCCAAAGGAAAAAGTACTATAGATTACTAGGGTATATTAGACTTAACAGTTACTATATACAGTAATGGACTTCTATATATTTTACATCAGATCAAAACTTTGGGTGTAACATTCAGATAATTATTTAATAAAAGCTAGACATTTTAAATGAGAATAAGAAAGAAAAGTATTTCTTTGTATCCCCCCTTTTCCCTGTTAATGCCCTACCTGCCCCCCTGCATAACTTTGCTAGATCCGCCCCTGCACAGTTACCAGCTGTCAGCTAAGTAGAAAAGGATCCTGGTGTAGAAAGTAATATTAAATACATTCTAACAACAGATTATCAAGCTTAAACGTGCTGCTGTTGTTCAGCCACTGGTTTCCTCTTTCTGGTGCAAAGTGGGCCAAAAAGAAACAAGAGAGACGGGAGTTGCGACAGAAAAGCCGATCAGCTGATCATTGATCAGTTTCATGATTGAAGTAGCAACAGGAGAGGGAGGGAGAGAGAAGAGTCGCTCCATATATGGGTTGTTAAGATTAACGTGGGAATGCTTTACAAACATTCAGAGATGAACTTACACACTTGCTTTACTTCCCTCTGGGATAACTTTCTCGATAAATGAAATGCCGCTTCAAATGCTCAACCAGACCGCTGACAGGTCTCACAAGCCATAGCCGCTCAATCACGTGATGCATACTGCTCCTACTGCTAAGGTTATGAGCTGAGTTACGCCATGTCGCAAGTTTTGTGAGGTGCTTTCGTGATATTTAATGGATCGGATTACATTTTTTATTTCTCTCCGATATCCGATCCAGTAATTTAGGTCAGTATCGGGTCGGATCGGACCATCTCTAATTAATATATATGAGACTTTGCATTGCAATTCATTCTGATGCATGAAAGTTAATCATGCTGCTAGTGTAGTTAAAAATATGAAAAACAATGGGATTAAAGACATTTATAATACACTGCACGGAAAAGACTGACGCAACCTTCAGATCTAAAGAGTTAAACTAATGCAGAAAAGCCTTAAACCTGCATTATTTCTCATTGCCAGCAGGGGCAAGTGCTCTGGTTGTGAAAAGACAATCCTATAGAAGTCAACAAGAAAACATTCTCACTTGATTTTTGACTTCAGTAGGCATTATCCTGATGTCTTCATGGTCCCAATTGTTTCACATCTTCTTTATTCCAGAATGACATTAATATTTAAATGATGGTTCCTTTCAAAGTTAGATAAGCGAAAAAGCAGGATATGAAGTAGGGACTGGCTACCTTGTAACTGACAAGTCACTACACTATGAGAGTGCAAACCCTCACTCATCGCTTCTGATTTCAGTCGAGCGATATTACCAGTATTAACTGATATTGACCATTTTACATACCTCAGCTTTTTTCCAACACTTGTAAGTCTTACTGTTTTCTCGCATTTCCCACCACTTCACTCATAGATTGCATCATAAACCATTGACGTGGTGTGTACTGTAACACATGCAAGCGATTCGCATTTACCTTGACCCAAGCTATCTAATCATGAACAACAGCAATCACTGGATTCATTTATATCAAATTCAAAATTGCTTCCATTTATCGTAAAAACTTGGGCCCAACTGTCACCGCGTTTGATTTATGGCTTTTGACTGATTACAAGTTGGAAGGCGTTTCAGTGCGTTGCATCACTTCTTCCTGCCTTCAAGGCATTTAACACCATTTAACCAAAATGAAAGTGTATTTGGTACACAAACACCAGCAGTGCAGCAAATCTTCACTTTTGTTGCCAGTCTTTCTTATACTGTTTCACCCTCTCTGTCTGTGTTTGTCTTCCCCATCGTTCTTGTCTCCCCCCACTGGGCCCTATCTAATAAAGCAGAAATGCCAGGGAAATAATCTTCAAAACACTTTAGTCTATATGCACTCTGTACTTCAGTAGATATTTCAGCACAGCCCCTCGCCATCCCAGCAGAGATTAGTGCATCTTATTGTCTTCCAGCCATTAGCAGCAGGGAGGAAGAAAGCAAGATTATGATGAAGGGATTATACTGGCACAAAGTCTCCTCACTCTAATGGTCTAATCTCATATTCGCTGACCTCCCATGACCTCTTCACACGGCTCCCCGCAAATCAGCTCAGACAAAGACTTAGTAGTGTTTTTTGGCCTTTAGTTGACGTCCCTTTGTTTGGGTTTTATTTTTTTCTCTTGTGCTTTCTTTCTTTAGTTTCCTTTCAGGACTAAATTAATTAAACAGAAGTGCATTGTGTTCTATTGCAGTCTAACAGAGACTTGAGTGAACATCTGAGCACCATGTTCATAAAAGTGCATTTGTGCAGCGCTAATAAATATTTGTTTTTTCCTGGCTGTGGATCCCCATACGTCTGTCCCCGTGGGCAGGTAATAAACACAGTGAGATCAAAACTCAATTAAAAGTTAATACCACTGAGAAATAATGTTGCCTCCTTCACTTGCTATTAACCTTCTTTTGCTTTATGATTTTTGTTACCTTTAAGTAGCTTCAGCATCTGTTTTCCATAACACTGTTATTCTATTTTCTAAGTAAATATTTTTTATTACTTTTACTATTATTTTAAAGCAGTAATCCAGGTATTTGGTGATTTGACTTGATAAAATTACTATTTGTGTCGCTACATTTAAATTTGCCTGTGATGGCAGTTTTAAATCTATCAGGCAACCTACATTTGCCTTATTGGAAATGTCCCCCAATCATCAATCACATAGGCTGATGATAATCACCTGTAAACACCTAAAGTTAGAAACACTGACGGATGGGTAAATGTGACATCAGAGGATACAAGGGAGAGTGTGAGATAAAGGCAAGTGATCCGCTGGTGTGACCCCTGTCAGGATCAGCCCCCGAAAATGAGGAAGACTTTGATCTTCGGGTTCAGGCAGCTGTGGCAAGTAGCTGTCTGTTAGGCATCACCTTTTCTAATTTGAATTACTAAAGTGTTCATTTTTTGTTTGCGGACAAGTCAGCATCTTCCATGCAAATTATGGGAAACCATGGCAACGACAAGCATGGCAAAGCTGCCAAGGAGGTCTCTGTGAAGCACCTTAAACCCCTTTGAGACCAATTTTATTGCTAGCGACAGCCAAAAGCTTCTACCTTCCACTTGCCAAATGGTCACAGAAAACAGTCCTTTGGTCTCTAGACCTGCGTGAATGGAGCTTTAGCAACTGATTTAAAAGCAAATGCCAGTAATCTCCAGTATCCACTTTCAGTCAGTCAGGTCTAGACACTGGTTGCTTCAGGTTTCTAGACCTGTGGTAACTGAAAATGAATTTTGCACTAATTAGCAAGTATGTGTGTGTTTGTCTGTGGAATGAAGCCCTACAGTCTATTACTGTAGCTTGCCAATCAAGCTTGTTAGCTGATAACAGCAACCCATTCCAAGTATGATCACTTCTGGCTCCAACGTGACAAATATGCCAGCCTTGAGGTTTTGAAACATCGGTTTGGGCCACAAACCAATGAATGATGCACGGCTGCTACAGCTGTCTCTTATGTAGAGTTGACAAGAAAAAAATGTCAATGATGATCACGAGGAGAAGAGTCTGAAACTATTAAATATTGCCCCTTTTTTATTTTCATGCAATACATTACATCTCAAAGTTTATCTTAATTATATTTCAGGGGTGAGTGTGATGTCACAATGCCAATCTGTAAATGGATGACAAGGTGATTTATTTCCCATTCATTCCGCTCCTCATTCCTTTCAAGGATTTGAGGAAGGAAGGGTCCATTAAAGGAGAATTAGCTAACTTTCTCCTTTATAACTTGTTTAAAAAGTTAAAACATGAAATTCCACATGAGGAATCATATGAAGAGCTGAGTTGTGGGAATTCAGATGTTTTTAATAGTGTTTTTCTTTCCTTTCTTCTATTTTGACCTCAGCACGTTTAGCTAATCTGTCTTTCTGCTTTCAAATTTTGTCCATTTCTGATCCATTTAAGTTTTTTTTCCTCTGAAAAACTGGAAAAAAAAATATGCATTTGGTCCCTTCAAACATTTACATCTTAAGTAAATCATATATTAACAGTACATTTCTAATCACTGTATCACCTTTGTTTAGTTTGTCAGCTTCTATGCTTCTTCTTGACATAATCTGAACAAAGAAAGCAATCACACTTTCTGTTGCCTTTAAAACAAAAAACTGTACTCACTAAACTTGCCTTACCTACAATTTGAAGAAGAATGTTTTACATTAAAACAAAATAAAATAATGCAAAAAAAATATTTGAGAGTTAATCAAACTTATTAACCCTCCCTAAATTTCCACAAACACCATAAATGAATCAAATTTAAAATACATAACAAACATAACATAACATAACAAAACTTCTTAGGTGACCAAACCTGTGATTTGTCCCATAACTGCTTAAGAGGACTGCGACTCATTCAGTGTATTTTGATGGCAAAATGAGCTACTTAACTATTCGAATATTTACTTAAACAATTGTTGACTTTATTTATGTTATTCCTGAGCAATAGAGTTGAAATAAGCACTAAAAAAAATTAAAGAATTGCTTCACCTTAGTCTCAGCAGCAGCAGGGGGACTTTTTAAACTGACAACTCAAACATTAATGGAATTGTGAAGGGTAAATCCCCACCTTAGTTCATAATTTAGTGAGTACTTAAAAGTAAAAGACCGAATCAGAGATTGGCGTTATTTTGAGTCCTGTGATTCACACCTACTTGTTCATTTTGTGAGTTGTATGTTTAGCCAATATGAACTAATATACCACAAATATAAAGGAGTTTAATAATTAATTACTAATAACCATTAATCATTATTACCTTTAACATTTCCACCTTAGAATGTCGACCAGTAGTTAGAATGCTGCCCTTGTATTTTATTTATTTATTTATTTATTTAAGTGTCCCCACAGTGTAATAATTTACACATTTGACTAATAACCGAATGATCCCCAATTCAGTCATGGAAGGAAACACAAGTCCCCTGGATTGTGTCAGGAAAGGCATTCTGTATAAAAATCTCCCAGATTAAACATGTGGAGCTTCACACTGTGGCTACTAAAAGTAGCTTCAGATGAATAATAATAATTGTTTGACAAAGCTGACCTTTAGCTGTGATTGCATACTGAAAAAAGAAAGATAAAAGTCAAATATCTCACCATCACAACTTAATTTTACACAGAAATGTCACACGTTCATTCACAGTTATTTCTGACAGAGAAAAAATCTGTTGGGGGCGTTTTCCCCAAAGGGGCTTTTCTTTTTTTGAAACAGCAATTCCTCCTTCTCTTTATCAGCAAACAGGAAGTGTAAACACAATGCCTTCTGGGAAATGCTGTCGGGTCTACTAATGTGGGGTCATCATTAGTAAGTGGACACACCCTTCCTGGTATTCATTCCTGCTGCTGACTGTACATTTGTCTCAGTTTCAGACTCAGTGTCTCACTGTGTTTGACTAACATTTTGTATTTTGTTTCATTCCTTTTTTAGTTTCCCCGTCTCTTTCTGCCCGTTGACACCTCGCTGTCTCTCTTCCCTCCACGTCTTCTTTCTTTTCTTTTCTCTGACAGTGCTTTCAATACATTTTTCCTCTTAAAAGTCTCCACTTATGGCTTGTTGTATCTCTCAAGGTGAAAGTTGCATGTTGTTTTCATACAGTCTATTTCTATCCCCGTCTATCATTCCTTCTCCCTTTTCTCACCTTTTTTCTCCCCCTTTCCTTTTCTCCACCCCCATACTCTCTCTGTCTCACCTTAAAAGCAGATCTAGCACCTTATAAGAACCCGGATAAATAAACACACCAGTGCACCCAGTTTACCCAAGTTCACCCCTTTTTTTATAGTTTAACTCAAGTTTTTTAATTCTTTGAATTAAAAATGTAAAAACAGACATGCAGATTGATGTATGAAAAGTTACAGGAGTTTTCACTTTAAGTGTATGTTTGTTTGTTTTTTTAAATACATGACAGTATATATATAAGCTTATATAATAATCACTTTGTAAACTGCAAGTGTCAGGCACACACATCTCACTTGAGGATTATACAAAGTTATTTATGGCATCATTTATCAAAGGCATCTTTCGGAGCTATGAAGAATAAATAACATTCAGGAATATCTGTAATTACATCTGTACATTGTCCGCAGGCAAGTGAGTGTGTGTGAGTGTGACAGAGGAGCAGAAACAGACAGACTCAGAGATACAGTTGTCATTCTCCGGGATGTTTTGTGACTGGCAGACAGGTCTGACCTAGTTCTTCAGTCTACCAAAGGCTAAAGCACAGAAGCGAGTCAACAAGACTTCATAATCCTAGCGGTCGCTGAAGGGTATTTGAAGTTCACGTTGAAGTCCCGTTGTCGCGTCTGTGTTTTTGAAGATGGAAATATAATTTGATTTAATCCTTTCTCACTATGGTGGGACAAGAAATCTGTCTTTCCTTCAGTCTGTCATTCAGCATATCTTGACACTTGGTGGATTTGAGTCAATGACTTTTTCTCACAAAGAAATTCGGGCAGATTTGGATTTGCAAGAAGTTAATTACACTTACCAAGTTTACTTCTACTTTTTCCTATCTTTGTCTTTTACTTATCCTAAACCAAAAGTTTTAATTAAGGGTGCCACAGTGATAGGATGGCTCCGCGACTCAAAACACCACCTCTAATGGGCAGGAAATCTGAAGACAAATCTTAACCTAATAACTCATAACTAAATAACTGATGTAATTTATGATGTAGATAAGTAACTTGATGTAGTTACTTATCTAAGGTGGAAAGTTTTTTGTTTTTTTGTTTTTTTCTTGTTTGTTTGTTTGTTTGTTTTGTTTTTGCTTTGTTTTATTATTTGCTTCGAGCCCTGTGTACAGGAGCTGCATGCTAAAAGATCTTTTGTTAAAAGGGTTGGCGTAATAAGCAAATGCTTCAGCCAATACCTTTTGATTAGCCTTGTCTCATGCTTTCTTGCTTTGTGGTAGATCTTTGTTCTGTCTTCACTGAGATATTTGAATGCTAATCAATAAAAACATATCACTCAATAACTAAAACATTTAAAATGACTAAGATAAAAATGTGTCCATTCAAGTTTAACTAGTTCCAACGCTCTAAAATCACATCGCTTTTTTTAGTTGTTAAAACCAACCTGGTCTTGAGAATTGGCATCTGTTCCTCCAGTATTAAATTGACTAAGTAAGATCCTTGATGATGATATAATGGTAAATGATAAATGGCCTGTATTTGTATAGCGCTTTTACTAGTCCCTCCTAGGGACCCCAAAGCGCTTTACATTTCCAGTCATCCACCCATTCACACACACATTCACACACTGGTGGAGGCAAGCTACAGTTGTAGCCACAGCTGCCCTGGGGCAGACTGACAGAAGCGAGGCTGCCATATCGCGCCATCGGCCCTTCTGGCCATTACCAGTAGGCGGTAGGTGAAGTGTCTTGCCCAAGGACACAACGACCGAGACTGTCCGAGCTGGGGTTCGAACCAGCAACCTTCCGATTACAAGGCGAACTCCCAACTCTTGAGCCACGATCGCCCCTTTCAGATGATTCCTTTCAGATTCTTTTTGCCATAATATAATAACATGTCTACAGATGAAATTGTAACTCATTTATGATTTCAATATGCATAACTTGAGCATATAAAATCAACATTCAGTAACATCTGTCCAATGCTTGTGTTGAAGCAAAAGATCTCAACAACAAATCACCACATAGACATCATATCTTTGCTGTGGATAATCATCATCTGTACCTTTAATTAAAATAAAACTAAACGTTTGTGTGCAAAAGCGGGATCATGTAAGTGGCATTTACATGGTAATCTATTAAAGTTATCAGCTGGTTTATTTAACATGGAGACATTATCGTAAAATGAAGCAGGTTTAGTATGAGATTTGCTTGGACTCCAAATCTTTTGAACCAATTCTCATAGCTAAGAGCTGATGAAAAGCAAAGCAGAGCCGAAAGCATTTTAATGAATTCTATCTCACTTTACTGATATTATTGATCACATTTAAATTCATGTCTTTATCTGTTCTGTCTTCCCCAAGTTTGCATATTTTAATCATATTTTGTACATTAAATAACAAATTATACCTGCAAAGGGACACTAGTTTCTTTTTAATGAACACATCACCATCAGTCTTTAGGTTGTGTTACACAAATATCAGTGTTTGACACTATTTAGCTTTTTTTTAGCCGTTTTTGTCACCTTAAAATCAAGAGGTTGTTTATTTGTGGGCACTAGGAATGCAGAGTGATTTCACAGATCTGTGATCTTTGCCTATTGAATAGTGTAGTGTGTGTTGTAGAGATTAAAACAGGTTTAATCACAGAGCAGCTTCTAACAATCTGTCTGCCAGAAAGTCACACCAGGAGTCATTCACACACACACACACACACACACACACACACACACACACAAACACAGCGTCCTCGCTGACACAGTCACTGGGTCACATCAGACAAATCCCATTTCCATACAGTGAATTGGTTATGACTGATGTTGGCCAGCGTATAAGCGATGGTGATAACAAACAGTCATTTGAAAGTAATTTAAAGCCTCAAGTCTTATCCTCATTGGTTTGGACTCAGCTGTCAGCCCCTCTGCTGAAGGCAAATTTTGCAACTACAGCACTACATAGCAGATAACCAAAAATAAATGAGTCTAAATACTGGACATATGAGTTTCCTTTCATATTAAACATAATTTAAATGACCAAAAAATACTATGAGCAATATTTATAATCTAATTATTTCTCAAAAATCGAGCTTCATCTCCAGTAAATACTCCATAACTCTAAGTGGTGCTGACTGAATGTAAAAACAATAAATACATGAATGCTGATTTGCCAGATCAGATCAGTTTGCTGCACTGGAAAGCTTTTAATTCCCCACAGTGGGCATAGTAGTGTGCGAGCTGGAGACCAGTTGGATTATTCCTCCCTTTTATTCTTAATTTTATTGATGGCATTTTCCTATTAATCAGTTTCTTAAGCAACCACAAAAAAGAAACAAAAAAGATTTCAAAAAATCTGAAGTAACAAATGACATTGTGCAGATACACAATGGAATAAGGTATACTGTGTAAAACAAAGAATACAGGTCAGTCCCTTTAAGTGAAACCTTAACTGGGTCTTTCAGTAGTAATCAGTAACTTCAGCTGAGCTAACATCGCCACAGCTGGGCAGCTTGTCAACCACACTGACATATCTGAATGAATGAACGGCTCTAATCATGAATCTTGTGTGTGTGTTTGTGTGTGTGTGTGCGTGTGTGTGTGGGAGGGTGAAGTCTCCCAGATGGCACCCAAAGGATTTCTCTCTCCAGGAATTAGACCACTGGGTTTAGTTGCATCAACGGCTTTCAGTGTAACAAACAAATCAAATCACTTCTATGACTTTGAGCCATAGATCCAGAGTACTACAAAACAACTGTTCCCATATATACAGGGCATATATGCAGGTACACAGAAACACTTTGTCTGGGTAATGATAGCCACAGGCAACTACAGCACACTCTGAATAACCCAATAGGAATTAAAATGTTACTGTAAGGTGTTATTTTCTCTATCCTTTCATGTGCAGTTTGGCATGAAAGGTTGATAAGAGGGAGCCTAAACTCACTATAACGCAAGGAAGTCTTCTGCTCACAAATTGACACCACTCAACTGACAAGAGCTACGCTACTTTTTAATATTAGATGTGCGTCATACTTTGTTTCATCAATATTTAATCACAAATGAACTTGACATCAGCTTGACAGTTAAGTTTTTTTTTTTTCATTGTTTAACTCCTCAAAATTGAATAACTGAAGACCACCCGGTGAACTGAGATTGGTTCTAATTTTTTTCCTGCTGTGTCTCCGGATCATCCTGTATTGTTTTAATGGTTATAACCTCTTGTCTCCAGGAATGACAGTGCAGCCTCTGGGGGGGAGAACAGCACTCAATTAAAGCATTCAAATCTACACAGAGCTGTCCGAGATCATTGCCACAGCATATGTGAACAGTGACGGGGGCTGACAGCATGTCCTTAAAAGGGGTTATAACCATCATTTTCAGTTATTTCTGTACCTTCTTGGAGGCAGTTTTACCAGTATTCATGAGCATTTCACCCTGGAGTGAATGGGAAAGTAGCCTGTAGCGTTTTAAAGGGATCTGGGCTACATTTTCTGGGTACGCTGCAGTGCACTGCTTTTCAATCAGAAAGAACTGCTTCACACTTTCCATTTGCTGAACATGAAAGCGCACACCCTTCACCAACTCACATTCTCATTATTCAGGTACAGACACACACGTATATAACGCACATGCACAGTATTTTTCTTTCCAAGACATAAAAAGAGAACTTACCAGTCAAACTTAAGTCGAAGCCAGGCAGAACTGCTGTTCAGATCTTTGTCGAGGTATAAAATGAAGCCCAAATCCTTCAACGTGTTCACTTGCTCCGACTGGAGTTATGCTTTATTAATTTCGCAGGTAGAAATCAGTGGTTGGTGGGTGGTCATGAGCTGAACAGAGGCAAAAACCACCTACTGATACGACTACTTCTTTTCCTCTCTCGTACTCCTTTTTTTCCCCCTGATGTAGAACGAGAGCAGCAGGTGTACAAGCAGGGATTTCTCTCTTTGTTAGATTTTTACTAGGCTTCTGTACAAATCCCTTCCTGGACTGCCAGAGAGATAAGAAAGTCTGTGATGATGAAAAATGGGTTGATGCCTCTTAAGTTGTATCCCAGAGATGGATTTCCAAAGAAAAACTGAGAATAAAATATATAAAAAAACCACTCATCAGATAATTATCAGTTTTTACTCAAGTGGGTATTACAGTTGTCTCTTAGTTAGTAAGATTTTTATCAAAAAAGTAAAAGCTCCAGCTACTCCAACAGTGGAGTTTTTACCCCAAAATGTCTTTGTCACCCTCTTTCTCTTCTCAGGTTGTCGAGGTTTTTCCGCAGGTGTGAATCCAACAGGTTTCGAGTCTCTCCTGTTCTCTTTTCCTCTCTCCCCTCTGATGTGGTTTTCTCATCCAAGACCCAAAAATGGTGAACCACAGCTGTCTGACCGCAGTCCTCTCTCACACAGGTCACTGCCCACTTCCTCTTCCTGTTATTCTGGTCAGTGTTGTCCGCTGGTGCTCCCAGCTACTGCTCCTTTTCCTGTCCTGGAGGGGAAAACAGAAAGAGATGGAGGTATGGGGTGGATTGGTGAAAAGACAGAAAAAAAGGGAGAGAGCAAGAGAAGCAGAGAGGGAGTGCATATGTCAAAACAGCTCAAAAACACTAGGAGAGGCAGAGAAAGCAGCCGGCTCATGTTCATGAAGCAGATGGAGTGAGTGTGTGAGATAGGAGAAGGGAGGGAGGGTGATGGAGAGTAAGGTGAGAGAGGCGTTACTTCTCGGTCCTTCTCAGAGAGCGGGAGAGCGCCGGGGAGTGGGGGAGAGATTTATTATTCATGTGTGTGAGATAAGGATTAAGTTAAACAGGTTATTGGGGATAATCCTCAGAGATTTCCCCACATGAGGCTAGTAAATATTTCAGAGGGCTGACTTTGTGTGTGTGTGTGTGTGTGTGTGTGTGTGTGTGTGTGTGTGTGTGTGTGTGTGAGTGTATCTGACAGAGAGATGTCGTCTAAGCTCGAAAATGAGATGAGAGGGACGCCTTGCCACACGCACGCACGCTCACACACTCCTTATCTTACTCCCCCCGTCTCTTCGGGGGTGAGTTGTTCGTCAGTAATTTGGCGAATTGGACAGGAAAGCCGGCTGTGTGTTTTTAAATTGAAACCTCTCCTGTGGCACTAGCAGTCCAGCCTTTCTTTTTCACTCCCATCTCACCCTCCCTCCCTCCCTCTTTTTCCCTCATCTTTTTCTCATTCTCCCCGCTTGCTCTGTCTCTTGTTTCTTTTATATTTTATTTTGCAGTTTCAGCTCAGTTCTACATAAAATATTGTCATTTCATCTGGGAGCAGCTTTTCCAGACATCATACATCAACATTTACTTTAAATCTACTTTATGTAGCACTTGTGTATGTACAGTCTCTCTCTTGCTCTCAGTTCTCTGTTCTCTGATCTGATTAGTGAGGGCAATACTGTTATTTTTTTTCTCTCTAGACACAGTCCAAACTTTAAGACAAAAGGACTGTTTGTCATTGCTTTTCAAATAAGAAACAGACGGCCTTCACAAAAACAATGCAAGCTTCTTCTAATCAGGAACTTCTATAATTAATGAAGGATTTTCTGTGAAGCCTTTGCTGTGTATGTTCTATACATGAGGATTACAGACTTTACAAAACAGACAAATGTCATGTATGAGGCCACACCTCAGAAAGCAGCCCCACCCACAGCCCTAATTTAAGTTTTTTTCACTATGCAAACACAATGAAAAATCTGCTAGTTTCTCTGTATTGCTAAAACTGACATCAGCACTGCATGAAGCACAGCAACAGTGCAAAAAGCTCGAGGAGAAAAGAAGTGCAGAGGTGTGAGATGGCTAAACTCTGACCAATCAAAATGATAGAAGCACAAATTTCTGGCCATTTAATTTGCAGTGTGAATACCTTGTGTGTGCAGTTTTTTCCACTCCATTATCGAAATGGAGGATGAAGTGGTCTTGCACTATTATAAAAACATCATCCTGCCTTTGCACTCGAGAGTCTTGTCTGCTCTGTTCAGTATTCTTGTTCAACCCTGGTGAACCACCCTTCCTAAGTGTTTTCTTGTTTCTGACCAAGAAGTAACATCAACCTTCAGGGAAAATCTTTCACCCGCTTCACTCCTTCTCTGTCGGAAAATGACTGTGTGTATGTGTGTGTGTGTGTGTGTGTGTGTGAGAGAGAGAGAAAGACTGTCATTTTAAACAGATAAAAAATAAGAAACTAGTGACTTGAATGGCAGCTGCACATCAGGGGGAACAAAGAAAGCTTGAATGATGGTGTTTTAAAATGTGTCATTTTTATTTGTTAGTCCATCGTTAGATTTAATGAAAATTAAGATTGCATCCTTTACATTGTGTGCAACATTTAATGACATTTGGAAGCTCACATCATAACCATCTTTAAATCACCCATTAATTGGGCTCAGTATTACAGAGCAGAGGCAGTGATGTACGTGAATAAAGGCAACAAGCGCAGGAATAAGAGAGGAAGATTTTTTCCTCGTGTTGGCTGTCTGTTTTCTTTCAGTAAACAAGGCGACATGTACAAGACTGATGGTTGTCTCAAGAACAAACAAACAAAATGTCACAAATATGATGGAAACTCTCTTGTTTACACATCTCTTTCCCTCTACCCCTCAGTGTATCTCTGTCATTCTGTCTTTTCAAAAATCCTCATGCTCTTGGCCTACTTTCCTAAATAACACTTTGGCACTAAAAATTGCATCCTCGTTCCACTCATGACATGTAAGGAAACGGGCGATATTCCCCCACTAGTGGTTTGACTGGAAGAAGACCATTGGGGGCTGAACATCAAGGAGCACTGAGAGGGAAGAAAGAGAAGGATGAGCAAGAGAGGAATATGTCTAACATGACAGATGTTTTTTAAATAGTGTCTATGTGCCTAGAGGGTCCACTTTCATCATTAACACATATAATGTTTTTCCTATAAATATAGATCCCTGTTGAAAACACTACCTCAAAGGTGGGTCCACGTGACACAGGACTTTCCCTACTTATCTGTTCCAGTATGTTCCCACTGCTCATTGCTGATTAAAAGCAACAATGTTCACAAATATCATTCTTTTAAGGGTTCAGTTGCAGCTGACCTTTAAGCAAATTCAGCTTTTAAAAGTAAAAGTAAGTTGTTAGAATTTCAGAGAAAATTATTGGCTTTTTAGTTTGTCCAGCTGACTCCCACAGGCGTCAACAAGGCATTTATTTTAAATGAAGATCCACCCGATTTATTTTGACTTAGTTTTCAATAATAAATTAAAAGTTTGAAAGCCACGCTCGTACTGTAAGGAACCATATGTTTTTTCCCTTCAAATAATTTTTGTTTTTCAAAACTGCCAACAGGGACTTGTAAATTTTGTTTGTTTGTTAATTTATAAGCAGAAGACTTCTTTAGGAGAAAAACTGCTCACAACTGGGCTTGATTTATATCTGTGTAATTTTTGCACAATGAATTCTGCTGCTTCATGACTCTGCGGCTACACCAACCATGTAACATATGCAGACACATGCTACATCATTATGTTACTACCACAATATGTGAAAGTGGTTACGCCGACATATGCACTGCTAAGATCTGCTCAGATAAACCAGTCTCTTGGTTTTATTTTTATCTTTTACCTACACTAGCATTTGGTATTTAGCATTTTGCCAGCATCAGCGCTAACACCTTTCCTTAAATACTCTGCTGTCTCAATCATTTTTTATTGTAAGCAAAGCATGCAACTGTGCTGTCATTATTGTAGTGAAGCAGTCAGTCAAAGCAAATCCAGCATTAGTTCTTATTTGCTGGTTATGTTGGTTTGGTTCTGCTTGGTTTGGTCCCACCTCAACATACAGAAGCCATGAGTTTGGGTCTCTGTTGGTTGTTCTGTTTGATCTTAATCTTGATTAATTTCTAGCTTTATTATTAATACTTTTGGAGTCTAGTTAATGTGTCTCTGTTTCGTTGAGATTGTGGTGGGTTTTCTGTAGCATCGTGTTTTAGTTTTACTTGCTGACTGTCTTCCCTTTATTGCTTTCAGCAGCTCTTTATTAGTTTCATCTGCATTTAATTTACACTCCTATGTTAAACCCCCCATTAGTGTGTGTCTATAAATACTTCTATAATTCCTTTGTTCAGTATTGCATCATCCATTTAGCTGGGTATCTGCAGCAGTTTGTTCCTGAGCTTGTGATTCTAGTGATTTTTGGATTTCTTGATTCCCTGGACTTTGCCTTTTCTGTTTTCTTGGATTAGAAGATTTTGGACTGTGTATTTCTTTGACTTATTAGCAATAAATGTTTATTTTTGTACATCTTCCTCCTGCGCCCTACACTCGACATAGAAATTTATTGTCATGACGAGCTATGTCGAGCGGGCAAGAATGATGAAATCTATCTAAACACTGAAAAGAGACATAAAAATTAAGTCATTTTGTTAATGAGCAGTTTAGAAGATAAATGTCTGTATTTGTTAAGCTTTCTGTGCCTCAAATCTTTGGCTCATTCTCTAAAAGAGTGCATCTTCCTTTAAATTATAGTTCCCATTTCTATTTTCTTTGTTGTTTTGGACAGTTTTCATCTACTCTTGAGACAAGCATCATATTTTATCCTCCTCAACCCTTCATTATAAGAAACAACCATACAACCATGAATCACAACAAATTCCATTCCCTGCATTGTTATCTATAAGCACCAGGCAGCACATAGTTAGAAAAACAACAGACTAGAGCATTGTAATCTGCCCATCTGCCCATCCTGTATATCAGAATATTACCTAATTATCACATAAAACTAAAATGATCACCTTACGCATTTATGCCTCCAACAGTCAGTTTAACATCATGTCAGTGTGGACAACAGTCTAGAAGAATTTAAAGCAATTTAATAGGTGGGCATCAAATCGGTATCAAATCAAATTTAAGTATACACTGAAAAAAAGGGATTGGCCAGCTCTTGGATTTACGTAAGCATCTTGTGTGTATTTAACACAATTGCCTCATGCTTTAAAGTTAAGTGTAACTATGTAGTGTAGAAACTACATGATATGCAGAGAGGGTAGATTAAATTGTTCATATCATGTTCAAGTGAAGTAAGTCAATAATATAGCAATGTTAAATCCCGCGACACTGCACGGGATTTTAGTCTCGCACTCTTTGGATCGTGGTTTCAGGAAGGCATCCATCTCAGTCAAGTCGAGCAGCCACCTCTGGGTGGTTGTTACATTAAAAAAGTCTACCTTGTAATTTGAACACAATAATTTCATGTTTCTTTGAACGTAATTAAATCATGTAGGATTTGCATGGAATTCAAAAACTTAATTTGTTCTTGTTGAGATGACACGATGCAATCTAGTAAGAGTGGTTAGTTGCTGAACTCATGAAATTCACAAGATCGCACAAGATTTCAAACTGCAGGAAAATCACTGGAGTTATAAGAGGCAGAGAACTACACACACACCAAATGCATGCTATTGCTATTTATTGTGGATTAACCTGTCGAGGACAAAAACAAAAAAATTCTGCATCAAATACAGGAAATCATAGCTTTCCTGTATTTCCTAGATTGTTGGCATGGTGGTTAGTGCTGTTGCTACACAGTAAGAAGGTCCTGGGTTCAAATGCACAGTCTGGCTAGTTTGCAGTGGCTTCTCTCTGGGTATTCTGGTTTCCTCCCACAGTTAAAAGTCATGCAGTTATTAGAGTTAGGGTTAACTGGTGATTCTAAATTACCCGTGAATGTAAGTGCACGTGGTTGTTTGTTTCTATGTGATAGACTGGTGAGCTGTCCAGGGTGTACCCTGCCTCGTAACCTATCACTTCAGGGTTATTTCCCAGCCCTCCTGCAACCCGGAGGATGGTAGTCATTGTAAATCCATTCAATTTTTATGGTAACCAGACTGTAGATTTTGTTGAACATTATGTAATATGAAGACAACATGTAGTATTTAAGTGACCAAGTAGCATTTGGATAAAAGTTATTGAATAGTGTTGAAATAAAATGACAAAATTGTGAAGGATTAAAATATTCCAAGAGCTCAACTTACTTGATCTGAACATGTTTCAATCGTGTTTTATGAACACAAAATGCACAGGTTTACTGAATATGAAACAGTTGTGTTGATTTAACTCAGTTGTTTAGGTTTCTGCCAAAGCAAAACATTTGTGTGCAACAAATGTCCACTATTGAATCAAGTAAATCCAACATGGCCTTTTTTTCAGTGTAGTGTGAGAACAGTAACGGCATTGAATTAGATTTTTTCGAGAGAAGTGGACCTTTTATCATGTGGACATAAACTATCATCACATCATTATCATTAGACATTTGCATGAAATTTCTTGAGGAAGGAAAAACATGTTTGTGAGGTCACTTGACATTTGATTACTAAATTCTATTGAGGTTTTCCATATATATGACCACTAACCACATGAAGTCAACATGTAATCATGGTGAGACTATAGGATCAAGTGAATAAAGCACCAGTCACAGAAACCTAGAGACCAGTCGGTGACCCCTTGGCAACTATCTGTTGCTAGGGAAAAATGTGTATTCTGTAACTAGTCTGCAAAAACATCCTTTTTCTGCTTTGGTCACAAGCATATTGTTGCATACAAATTTTAATTGGAACCAACTGGCTTGTCTATAAACACCGGTGAAACTGTTTATAGACAAGTGTGAAATATGAGAAAAATAATACACAAACTGGACCATAATGGTGACCATTTGACTTTCAATTAAATATGCTTGTGAAACATGTGGGCTGTAGTGCTGAGGCAAAACTCTTACTTTGAAGGCTAACCTCTATTTCTGCTTTGAGTTGACATTTGTCCTAGTTTTACTATACTGCTCAGGAAGTAGTAAGTATTTGCAGACAAACATGGAAAAAAAAAAACCATAGGCTAGCAACCAAGCGATCAATACAAGGTTTTCATTGTAGCACCTTCATTGCAACCAGTTTCACTCAGCAAGCTCCAGGAACCACTGCTAAGTAGTTGGGCGATAGAAGTTTCCTTACTGGTTGTATCATGTCCGATATGGTTGGGAACCAATCTCTGACATCACATGAGAAACCCCAACTGACTTCAATTTCAAAAAAAAAAAATCTTCTCTTGATGCATTACTGAGATTCCCTTCCCCAGAGATACCTCATTTGCAAGAACGGGATGACCTTGACTGTTGACCTGTTACCGTCTAATCACTTCATCATTGAATGCGAGTGTAAATTTCCATCAAACTTGAAGAAATCCCTTCAAGGTGTTCAACAGATATTGCTTTCAAGAGAATAAGGCAGGCAGAGTGAATTTTTACTATGCCTCTAGCCAAAGTTTTACTCTACTTCAAAATATGATATACACCATTACGCTTTGCAGTTACCGTTAAAATGTATTTTTTATATAATGTTTTATTTTAAGATGACTTCATTGGGGAAAACTGCAGTTTCTTTATCTCTCCTCATCAAATTTTCACATTTTTATCTGATAAAGAGAATGATTACAACTCTTGTGACTGGAAGGAGTCTTTCTTGCTGTCATTTGGCCAGTGCTTGCATCATCAGGTGTAGGATTTCAGGTTGTGAACAGAGCCTGCCAAGAAGATACAGAATATTGACAAGTGAAGTGGAGTATAAAGGCATGTCATAGGATGACAAAAGCATGGAGCTACGGTTGAAGAACTGTGAAGTCGTTACTGAAGTCCTTCCTATCTCTTTAGTAAATAATTTGAATCCCATTCATATTGCTAACAAATACTTTGAAAATATATTTCCAGTGCAACAAGTTCTGAAAAGAACATTAAAAATCTTCATTGCACCAGTCAAAATGAAGCTAGAAAAAGATTTCTTACTGAAAGAAATAAAGATAAAAATAATTCTATTCAAGTCAGGACACCAAGGTTAGATTTGTAACTTTAAGGACCTGAATGGGTAAATTGATTTGGAAATGTTTAACCTTGAAATCATCAGCCTAAAACTACTTTATTTTGTTGCAGATTACACCTCGTACATGCTAGAGTCTGTTAAATCCTCCGCGCTATACGCCCACCTCACACCATGCCGAATAACAATGTTTCA
This sequence comes from Neolamprologus multifasciatus, assembly GCF_963576455.1. NCBI lineage: Eukaryota > Metazoa > Chordata > Actinopteri > Cichliformes > Cichlidae > Neolamprologus > Neolamprologus multifasciatus. The sequence continues at coordinate 28,418,354 of NC_140451.1, forward strand.
ATGCTTACTGCACAAGCTGATCACTAAATACATTTCAGCATGTAAATTCAGTCATGATTCATTAGTCATGCTGCAACACATTTGTTAATCGCCTAACCACCACAAAAAGGCTGTTAGAAAAGCATTATGTAAATGGCTGTCAGTAAATTTCAGCATAGTGACTGAAATGGTTTAATGGTTGTACAGACCTCCTCGGTGTGTTGTTGCATCAGATTCATTTCATGTGAAAAAGCTGCATATCTTTACTGTTAGATCATTCTTAGCAGCTGTTGTGCATTTAGGTCAAACATACTGCGATTAGATGACCCTTCGTCCTGGCAAGCTTGTATTAGAGGCTCATAGCCTCCATGTTTCTAGTCACCCAAATTATGCACCTCAGCCCTGATTTCCACTAAATGTTGTATTTTGGCTCTCGTTCCTAGAGCAAGTTGGGAAGAATTATCAAATGCCATGTCTGATGTTTCTTTCAAATCTCTACTTTTTCCCCCAAATCTTAGGTCCAAATATTTTATATAACATAAACTGTAACTAATGCAGAAGACCCCCCCCCACACACACACACACACACACACACATATTTACAGTAATATAAAGTTAGATTATCTACTACAAAGCAGATGGCTATTTCCCATTTATAGTCAGTGTTGGCTTCATTTAGCCATCTTGATCCTTGTCCATTTTCAACCAACTATTTATGAACACAACACCAAAGCCCCTTTGACTCAACATAGATCACACACACACACACACACACACACACACACACACAAATCTTCTAAACCACAGTTAACAACAGCTTTTTTTCACAAGCCATCTTAGCTCTTACCAGCAATAAGTAAGACATGTTTCCACTAGGTGTTGGACTCTGCAAGACCTGCACTCTGTCACTAATTCTGTACATAATTATTATAAACAGGATTTCAAGGAGTAGTCAATGGGTGGAGAGTATTGGGTTAGATGGTTTCAGGAGCTTATTTCTGCTTTTTTTTGCAGATAAATCGCATCTTCTGGCTGGTTTGGGAGCACCTTGGTCTCACCAGAGGCTGGAGAGAAGGTCTGTGCATCTCCACTTAGACTGCTGCCCACAACACAGACACCGGTGATATCATAAAACCGGTTACATTTTTAACAATTATTCTTGCTAAATAAAGCAGATTAAAAAGCTCATCTATATTGTTCTACCTGCCTGTAAGAGGAAGTACAAACCTAACCATCCACAGGGAGAACATATAAAATCCACACGCATGCAAAAATAAAGTGTATCATCTGTAAAACAAAGATATAATGGAGCTTCCAGTAAAAAAGCTCTTGTATGCCGATCCACCATATATCTTAAATATGTTATGGCTACAAGTGAAAAAAAAAGATTTGTGGCCATAACATCATTTACTAGCTATCAAAACCCAAATTAGAGCCAAACAGACGAGTTACCCTTTTCTGCTTGGCTGCCTCAGGCAGACTGTGGGCATCTTGCTTCATCACCGCAGACAGTTTTAAAACAGGTCAGACTGAGTTGCAGATGTATGATTTAGTGTTTGTGTCTGTATCTGAAAAGCTGAGGTATCTAACTCTCCCTCATGCTGTCAGTCAGCTGTGACTCTAAAGCTTGCCACCTGTTCTTGATTTCTCATCACATTAACCTATACAATTTAGGAACAGCAGTTAAAACAAGGATTGAAACCAGCCTGTTCTGCAAAGTGTACTAGTATCTAGTTTCCTGTTAAAAGACGCAGTATAATATTTGTTCCACTTTGCACTTAGAAGGAAAAACAGAAGAATTTTCTTTAAAATTTAAGGGAAAAAAGTCCAACCTTTAACCTGGAGACTGACTTGATTTGTATCTTTAATGTTATTTTTTGAATTTACAGTAAAATCTAATGTATTGAGAGCTTTTGTAATCTGAAAATGTTGTGAAAATGAAACCAGGGCAAACAAGGCCTCCCTCTCCTATGACCTCAGTTTAAAAAAAAAAGTCATTTCAGTTTTAACCAGCTTGAATTGTTACGACACACCAATCAAGAGAGATATATGTTAGGACATTAACCCCTCCTGCGTGCATGCGTGTGAAAATCTTTTGTGTTACTACACATGCGTCTAACATCATTTGTGTGTGTGTCTTTGTGTTGTGTAAATAGACAAGATCCCCGAGGACAAATGATGAGGAGATGATATCTTGTGAAGTGTGCCCTTTAAAAATAGCAGGGTCGCTGTCAACATTACTTGGCTCTGGATGAGCTCTTTGTTTCTGTGTCCATTTGTCCGTGTTTGTGTGTGTATTCCAAGATACCACAATGATCTTTGTGTGCGCTAATGTATGTTTATTCCTGCGCTGTATCATTCTGTGTTTTCTGCATGTGTTCCGATGAGAAAAAGGATCAGTTTTCAAGCATGACTGATCACTGCATGCCCTTTGTGTATGTGTGTAATAATAAATATGTGTGTGTGTGTGTGTTTGCAAAGAGGAATGAGGTGTATTCATCCAGAGCTAGTGTGTCTGATGTACATAGTAATGTGAAATACTGCCCCGGGGTGACTCAGGAAGAGAAAGAAGGGGATGGGGGGGTAATAAAAAAGGTAGATGAGGAGCCAAAAGAGCAATATAAAACAAACATGCTAAGTATTTATATTTGTATGTTAGCTACATGTAATTTAATGTTCCTCCATCTCTATTTTAATCCCCACAGTTTTTGACATTGCTTCTGTTATTATCGCCCCATTGCATTTAAATGTGAACAGAAAGAAAGTGTCACCTCTATAGGCTAAATCATACATAATCCTAAAAGCTCAAATGTAAAGCATCCACCGCTCACATCATAGGTGTAGATTTAACATTTCTGTGGGGGTTGGGGGTGTGCATAAAAGACAAGATTTATGAATCAACTGTGAAGAAAAGGAAGGGTCTTTTTACTCACAAAACATAAATGATGAGCTCACATAACCAATCTTTTGTGGTAAACAACTGTGACACACACAGAGGGAGTTTTGTGATCTTAGTCAGCAGCTGCAGCATTTCATCTGGTGTTGGCAGTTGATGATCAGGGAGGAGGCACACGGAAAAAAGGGTCGAAAGTCAGGTATTCTGACATTTTTCCACAAGTTTAGAATTGTTGCTGTTTGCAAACCAGCTTGTCAGATGGGTTCAATCATTACATGCTGACTGTCACATCTGGGGGAGTGAGCATCAGACAAAACACAAAAAGGCAGAGCAAATTTATGCATATATATGCGTTAACTCAGTAGGGATAATAAAAACAAATAAAAACAAAAAGTCAAGAATATTTTTCCCCCAGGACTCAGGAAATTGTGCCTGCAGCTCAAAAATGTATAGGGTGTAACCCCACCCGACCCCTCCTCCCGATGCTGAAATGAAGCTCAAGCCCATGACTGTCATTATTAATTATCTTATCTAATTCTGCATACATCACGAGTGGAAAAAAATGAACCAAACAATGAAAGAATTTGATTTTTTTCTAATCAGTCACTAATGACAGATGCATGGCTGTATTAGCTGTCTGACAGTGCAAATTAAAGCTGCTTAAGTAAACAGCTTTATCTTAACACTGAATCAAATTATGTTATTTATGAATACAAAGCCAACAATTTAGCAGATAAAGATTTACAGGAAATCTGTGGCAATCATTTCTCTGAGGAGTAAATGAAAGCCAAATGTTGAAAGCTAATGTTGGACCTTCAGGGTTTGGTTGAAACGATCCAAATCCAAAATCAGAGGCTGATTAAGATAAAGTAAAAGTAGCCTTTTATTTAGGCTGAAGGAAAACGCTCAAAAAACAAAGAAAAGACGAAGAAAAATTCTAAACAAGAACACCGAGACAAACAGGTCAAACTAGGGAAACAAAAAGGTGATCTCACAAAAGCAAAATCTACACAAAGACACACTGAAGGTAATCATGGGTAAGAGAAACACCTGAAACCAATCAAGGATAACAAGACAGGGGGACAGAGAGCTGACAACATGATGACATAAAGGAGGCAGAATCCAGCAAAACAGAACACACATTAAAGGAAATAAAAGCTACACAAAGAAACGTGTTTAATTTTTAGATTTTTTAAGACTCGTTAAACTAAAGTTCGTTACACCAAATAGACACAGAATATATTTAATTTTAAATAAAATTCCTATAGTGGCATTTGAACCTTCCACCCCACCGATCCAACTGCCAAGAATATAAAGAAAAACAGCAATAAATATAAAAACGGGAAACAATAAAACAAACAGAGCAAACAAACAAAACATTAAAAAAAAGAAGCGCCATATAATACCTCAAAATCCACGGTCCCGACGCTACCTTCACTGGGTAGCCTGAATCACATCTCCAAACTGAATAGCATTGTTGGTATTTGACTGTGTGACTTAGCCAGTTATTTGTTAAGCTGTTTGTTAAAAATGTTTCTGAGAGTAAAAGAGTAGCGTAACATCCTTGACCTAACAAAGTACTGATGCAAAATGATTCACTGGTAATAGGTGCTGCTGTGCTTCAGCTGCTTAAAAAAAACAAAATTGGAAAACTGGAAACATGGCAGCAACTTAGAGGCCTCAAACCAGGGTGTTACTTTAGTTGAATGACTATGTACTTTTCATGTTATCCAGAGATTAATATAAAATAATTCATGTTATTTGGGGTATTTTAAAGCAGAAAAATGACCAAGCATAGAAATATTTTCTTCCAGCTGATCTCATAATATATTTAGTAGCACAGTTTCCTCGTGACACCAGAAAATACTACTTGTCTTTTGTTCTGGTGTTTTGAAAGACAGTCTCTAGTGTAGAACACTAGGGAGAAAATATGGAGGTGAAGAAGGGAGAAAGGGAGGTGAAAAGAATAAAGACACGCTAAAGGATACAGGACTCACTTTCTTACACGCACACACAAAGGATTTATATGCAACATCCCCATTAAAGTCCAGAGATAATGACCTACAAATTTCTCCCAAACAGACTTTCCTTCCTTCTGCCTCCTCTTGTTTTACTCCCCCATATCTCCTTCTCTCTCCCACCTGTCTGTCTCTTATTGCTGCTGTCTTTCATCACCCCCTCCACTCTGTGGCCGAAACCTATCAGAGGTTGAATCAATGACGAGATGTCTGAGGATGTCTCTGCATGTATATCTGAGATCTGAGTGAGAGAAAATGTGTGTATGCATTTGCACATTGTGAAAAGAAATCTGTGTATGTGTTTCTTCCTCATTATTGAGAGATTTTGCGATTGTGTGGTTTAATGTGCTCTGCCTAGCTCCCATTTCAGTATTTCATACATCAAAAAGTGTGAAAAAACACATTTACGTGTGTGTGCGTGCGTGCGTGCGTGCGTGCAAGTATGTGTTTTTGCATGTGTTTGAGTGAGCTTTTTCTTTGAGGATGCTAACTAGTGGATGCTAAATAATGCAGCATTCTGCCGAATGCCTCTCCTCCCCAACAACATCCTGATTAGTGATTCGGGGTTTGAAAATGTTAATGCTTTTAACACAGTCACTTCTCATTCACATCAAACTGTTGAAAACAGCAGGACTGAATAGGCTCACATATAGAGCATACACAAACATGGACAGTGGTAGAACCAGATAGACATACTTGTACCAACTCACATGTAGGCAGACAGATAAAAGCATGGAAAGATACCCCTTCAAAATATAGAAACTGACACTTACATTATTGCATATCCAGAGAGAAACAGGATTAAAAAAGACATTGGAAGAGCAGGTTTAAATTATTAGCTTTTGTTTGTTTCTTCATTATTGACCTTCATTAAACTATTAAGTAGTCTTTACTGTTGAAGAGAATTTAATTGAATTGTCTTTATTTATGTTTCGTCAGCTTCACAGACAGAGTTACATCTGTGTCAGTTTTTTCGAGTAGAGCCATGATGTAAATTAGCCTTTATATGTTTAGTGTTTCCTGGCTTCTTTAACCCTGATCAAGACAACATACTGAAGTTCAAAGTGAACATCAGAATGGGGAAGAGAGGTGATTTAAGTGACTTTGAATGTGGCATGATTATTGGTGCCAGACAAGCTGCTCTGAGTATTTCAGAAACTACTGATTTACTGCAATTTTCCCGCACAATCATCTCGAGGGTTTACAGAGAATGGTCCTAAAAAGAGATAATATCCAGTTAGCAGCAGTTCTGTGGATAAACATGCCCTTGTTCACGTCACAGGTCAGAGGAAAATGGGCAATGGGAACTAAGATGTGCGAAAGAACATCTCAGAACACACGACACACTGAATCAAAAACAGGATACTAAGAGTATAATTCACTTAGGTGAGTAGATAATACAGCAGAAGATTGGAAAAATGTTGAATTGATTAGTTTTGATTTCTGCTGCAACAAAACTTGGTGTAACCAACACGAGAGAATAGAGCCATCCTGCTTTGTATCATTGGTTCGGGCTGCTGTGGTGGTGTAAAGGTGTGGGGGATAATTTCTTGCCACACTTTCAGCTTCTCGGTACAAACCAAACATTGGTTGTACTCCACAGCCTGCCTGAGTATTGTTGTTGACCATGTCCATGCTGTTTCCACCATTGTTACATGCCTTTTCACAATCACCTAAAACTGTTTTTGTGAGCATGAAAATAAATTTAGTCTATTCAACTCACCTTCACAGTCACCAGATTTCAATCATAAATAGCACCTTTCGGATATGATGGACCGGGAGATTTGCATCATGGATGTGAGGCCAATCAATCTGCAGTAACTGTGTGATGCTGTCATGTCAATATGGGCCAAAGTCTCTGAGGATTATTTCCAACTAGGTCCAACCCAATACTAGCAAGATATACAAAGTGGCTGGTGAGTGAACAATAGGTCCACTTGGTAATCATATGTTGTCTGTGTATGTGGGGACGCTGTTCCCTCCTCACCCCTAACCAGTGATGGCAGACTGCTCCCCCTCCCTGAGCCTGGTTCTGCAGCAGGTTTCTTCCTCTTGAGAGTTTTTTCTTCCCAATGTCACCAAGTGCTATCTCAAAGGGGCAAGTCTAACTATTATTTGTCCCTCTATTATTGTAGGGTCTTTAACCCAAAATATAAAGTGCCTTAATTTTATATGAATAAAATTCATTGAACTGAACTGAATTGAATTTAAAAAGCTATACTGATTAGCATTTGGATAATTTTTCTGTGAAGTAGAGTTTAACCGACTGTATTTGTGTCTAGCTTTCTCACAATGCTAATGTAATGCAAGATTCCTGTCTATGTATATTTTATAATTTCCATGAGGTTCAGACATTTTCTCTCTTTCTTGCATCCCAGTAAAAGTACTTTTTTATTCAATATTTATTAACACCATGTCCAATGTGATCAGCTCAGTTTCACTAGTGGTGAGAGAGCAATGCAGACTAATCAGCATGTAAGTATAAATGCAAACCCAATTTTTTAAATTTAACACATTGACCAGCTGTGATGAGCAGAGTGAAAGAACTGTGTTTAACCTTCACACTACTGGACCACCCACACTACCTTGTTTAACACATTCTCACTTTAAATGACAAACAAGGTAAAGTACTACAGCAGTACTTTCTATTACAGCTCAGTAATAAAGTGGTAATAGTAGGGAAACAAGAGAGAAACAAGATTCCACAGGGGAAGATCAAAGGTTTTTCAGTCAATAGTTTCCCCCATTCACTCTGCTTCCACTGCAGTAAAACTAAAGAAAGAAAAGGTACAGCAGTTATTTTGGTTTATTATGGATTTATATGAAATGTAATTAATTAGTTTAATAATTTATGTTTTCCTTATAGTTGTGAGTGTTGGTCACTTTAAACTGTCCCCTTCAACACTAGGCACTGCTGGAAAGAGCCACCTGCCAGGAGGTGGCAGAATGCTGGGAGTTTGCACTTTCTGTTTTATCACTGGATAAAGACAAAGAAGAAGTGGGGCGCCACCTGTTAACTTTAGCCTCCTTTTGCCCCCTTTTTGGCTTGCCTCATAAATCCATGCTCGTATAAACCAATCGATTATAACACAAATATCTGGAATCAAATCCACATGCTAGCTACGGCTGTACTGCAAGGTGAGTTATATTGTCTTGTTGTTATTAATTTAAGCTACATACTATTAGCTCACACTAGAGTATCTAACAGTGCCTTAGCATCAAATTTTTAGCTTAGTTCTTCAATAAAGAAATAAAAACTCAGAGTGAATAAAAGTAAGGTTGTCTTGAAATAAGTTGACCATTATTATTGTAAATAGAGAACTAGAGCTTATTAGAAAAAACTACCATAGATGTTTAATCCAGAGCATTGAACATAATATTTAAATTATTGCTTTTAAGCAAAGCAGAATGCTGGGAACCTACGGTAGGATTCTTTTAAGCATTGTAATATAGTAATACTGTCCAAATATGACATGAGCCAATATTACCTAATAATTCTGAGGTTATTACAGTGAAAACTTTAAAAATGTGAAAATTCAAACCCACAGACATTACTTTCTTATTTCTAGCAGGTTATCATATTGCTACCTAAGTATTACACTACTATCAGCAATTGGTTTAGTCTCATGTGAATGTCTTTATTTCCACATTATTATCCCCAGTTTGGGGGTAATATTGGTGTAATATTACTCAACTGTTAATATTTCTTGGCTATTAAGTAGTCATTACTTTGGTAATTGAGTAGTAATTATCATGTTATTACATTCTTGTTTGTGCCTTGTTACCCTACTATTACCACTTTTTTTACCGAGCTGTAACAGAAACTGCTATCAGTATTACATTTTAAAAAAGTATTACTATTTAATATTTTTCTAAACTGTTTTCTGTCTTCTTGCTCTACAGTCTCAGCATTAGCTTACAGAGCCACAACATCCGCATGAAAAACAAGCGATATTTCAGATGAAAACAATGTCTCATTGTCTCAGCTCTCAGCCTTTCTGCCTCATTGTGACAGAAAGGCTGAGAGTTCACTGGAACTGTAGTCAGCTTTTGAAATAACCAGTCATAACAACAGTGTGAGATGGCAGTCAACTACACCATAGCTGCATTTCCATACCGCAATTCTGCCTGTGCATTATTTTAATCAAAGGTATTTGAAAATCCTTCACTTGGAACTTGCAAAATCTTACAACTGCACCAGTGAGCAGCACATATCAACACTTTGTTTACAGGCAAACGGAGTGATGCTCAACTTCTGAAATGAGGCAATAGAAAACCAACTCGCACTGCTGCATAGAGTATTAAAATGCAGAACCGTGAAACTGGCATGTGTTTTATTCTGCTTTGTTTGAATTTTGGGTAGCGCTCAGCAAACAAGGTGAAAAGAATGAGCTCCTGCTTTTAAAGGGAAAAAAAGTGACAGAGAAAGACTTTATCTTTTCAAATGACTGAATTCAAATGAACTCACAGTGCAAAAGAAAATGTGTTCAGTTTAAACTGCCTGAGGCAGAAAGGGAGAAATAAACATGCTCTGCACGCTTCCTTTTTGTATTCCTCTTGCATTTTGGTTTGAAAATGAAGCATCTTTAGAGACATTCTACATGTCTCATGCTATTTAAAGAGAAAAAAAAGGATCTATATGACAAAGGTATATTTTGGTTGCTTTTGCTTAATATTAAACATCCACAGTATATTTGCCACATAATAAGTACTTAGCATTCTTATATATTCATGAAGCTTTTGTGTGTTTCCGTCTTTGCTTCACAGGCATTCTTATTTATTTATTCTTTTTAATCATTTTGCCACAGGCATAGCAATATTGCAGTACCACAGGAGCAATGCTGTACTATTGGGATTACTGTATGTCTGTCTGGATCTAAACCTCCGCTAAATGTGTTAAAAGGTAAAAATGCAAATGATTTTGTTTTCAAGGTCACCAGACTGTGTGATTTTCTTTGACATCCAGCCATCCAGCTGTGATACAGAGAGCATCAAGGTTAAAATGCTTTGATGCTTCCAGTAGGTGATCTCCCTCCCTCTCTCTCTCCCTCTCTCTCTCTGATGATGCAACCTCTCATCACTCCTTGCCAAACGGTGCTAACTAGTGCCCAGACTCTACAACTGCCTCCTTCATGCCATTTCTTTATATTTTTCTTCCATATCGCTGTGTTTCCCCCCACTGAATGCGATTCAAATGCCCTCCCTAGAAGCACACAGAGCACCGAGCAAGCCAAACAAATCTGACTGAGTTGTTTATCACAAGAGCTTGAATGTCAACTTGGCAAAACCTCCAGCTATAGTGTGTGGAAAGGAATGAGAGTAATTACACAGACTGACAGACACAAAAACACACACGCACACACAAAATTGCAAGAGATGCAACTGTGCAATCAAAGACACAAACAGACACACACACACACTGTTTTTGTATAATAAACAGACTGAGGCAACGCTTTCATGTCGTCTCTCAGTTAAATGCGTGATGAAGCCATTAATTGTCTTTCTCTCTCTACCTTTTCCCTCTCTTTACTTAGGCTCTATTCACCTCTTTCCTGTTTCCTCTAAACCTTCTTCATTCTCTTTGTCTCTTCCCACCTATTTCTGTCTTTCCACCTCTCTCGCTTTCCCCTTTGCCTCTTTTTCGCACATGGTTCAATGATTGGAGAGTTCAAATTGCCACTGAATTTCATCATAGAACCCCACTCCTGCTCTCACTGCCCTTGTAGCCTCCTGCCAAATACACCAAGATATGCAAGAACACACACAAGCTCAATATGCCACCAGGACAAAAATCCATGTCGAAGACAATTGGAGAAAAGGGGGGTTTAGGAAAAAAACAGAGAAAAAAAAACAATTTCTTTTGCAAAAAATATTTGGTGCAGTGTTTGATCCACATAAATCAACAAGGGACGATAAGAAAGACTAAAACATTACACTCAACTAGGCAGTGTTTTAAATGTAGTGCTCTTCCTGTGGCTGTAACTAACCACTTTTTGTTGAAAAATGTATAAATTAAAAATTGCCATTATAATTTTGGGCATTTCTTTGATCCGTTCTTTTTTTCCAAGGTGCAGCGACGTTGTACAGAACAACAGATTTGAATTTATTTTTTCTTTTCTCTAATCCACACAGGTGGTCGTAGGTTTAGGAACGTAGGTGTAGGCTAACAAGTTGCAACTTGTTAAAAGACATTTAAACATATATTGGTGGGGGTGTATATGTGTATATGAGCCTAGTTTGAACTAGGCTTAACCTAAAAAAAATCCCAAATAAACTCAAATTTGTGCGTGTAATTCTTTTTTTGTTTTGTTTTATCAATCATTAAAGATGTATACCCTACAATCATTCCACCTTTGAAAGACAAAAGATCAAAGGATTTATATAAAACCAAAAAGTACCATGACATTTATGACAATTACGAGTGTGTGTAAACTTCTGACCACAACTGTGTATGCATATACAGACTCCCTAGGCAAAGGTATTTTACACTTTGAGCTTGACTAATCAGGTTTGAGTAGGTTTGGGCTACATGCAGGTTTAGAGACCCTGTAGCGAGGACTGTTTGGAGAAAAAGAAAAAAAAACTGCTGTTGCCCTCAGAGCCCAGGGGAACTAATCAGGCCATCTAGTTGTTGATTATTGTTTCTCAAGTCCATATTACTGTAATGTTGATGTATATGACCGGTCATTTCTTCCTTTGAAAGTTCCTCAGAAATAAAAAATAATAATTTTTTTGTTTTTGCCCACAGTTATAAGCAATTTTCAGTTAAACGGGTCACATTATAAGGTGGGCAGCATGTAGATGGATTGTATTTTGAGGCTTTTTTGGGCCTAATTTAAAGTTTCACTTTCGCTCACTGTTTACATTTAGTTAGACACAAACAGTTTGTGGTTAAGGTAAGGAAACGATCCAGGTTTAGCTTTTTAAAATTGGCTGTTTAAAAAATAAATAAACCAAGGCTACAAAGCTTTATTCTACAAATTTCCCTGATGCTAGGTTTCCCCAAATCTAAAGGTAATGGCACCGAGTTCGAGCTAATTTTCACTCAAGGTATTACATCAGCTCACACAGATGGCCTAGCCTCTCCCTTTCTGAAGGACAATAGTTTCTGTTTTCCCTAATTCCAACGCAACTATGATAAAAATCCACTTTTCACTAATCTACAGATCTTTCCAATGAAGAATCCTCCTAGAAAGAGAGAAGTGTGCGTTATGATTTAATGAGCATTACATCTGAGCTGTGTTTAGCAGATGTTCTTGCAACAGTTAAATGAGTCTTATAGGAGAACAACAGGGATCTGGACAAATCAATGCTGTGAATCAATCATTTTTAACTTCAGATGTAATTATTATCCATCGTTAAATTATATCCAAGCAAAATAAATGTTTTCACTATCCTCTCATTGTTCTATCAGTTATACTAATACTGGCAGGGCAGCAGTGTAAGCAGCATGCCTAGAGCTTCTGCTTCCTGTCCACTGGATCCAGCTCTTCTTGGGGAATAACAAGGCGTTCCCTAGACAGCCAAAGTACATAATCTCTCCAGCATCCGCAAGAGAGTCCTGGGATTCCCCAGGGGTCTCCTCCCAGGTAGACATGCCCAAAACACGTCACCAAAAAAACATCCAGGAAGCATTATAGTGAGACGCCTGAACCACCTCAGCTTACTGCATTTTATTGAATTTTTTTTAAAATATATTTGGCATTAGTCAAAACTGATGTTTTCATATGGGGATCCCTGAAAACTGATTCTGTTCATCTGGATGTTGCATTTCGAATATAACATCCAGATGAACAGAATCAGTTTTCTGGGATTTCCTTACCTGTATGATTGAGCATACTTCAAGACCTTTAATATGGGAGGTTCAAACTACTATTGTCATAGTAAAATAAAATAAAATAAAGGTTTATATCTGGGACATGGAACATGTCCAATATCTTTTATGGCACCTTAAGAATATAAGATATCTCATGTGTGATTTCAAAGTTTTGAGACTGTGTTGTTCAGCAGTTTTACTGCTCCTTGGTAAATCATATTTCCTAAGAACATGGCCAGTCTGGTGACCTACAGACAAAGAAAGGTAAACTCTTAAAAACACTATCAGTTACTTTGGGAAAACAATAGATACACCCAGCAATTTTTTACAAATTTTGTTGTGTTTTTTAAAAACACTATTATTTATGACAGTGATGAATAAATGAACAAACAAACTTCCTCTTCTGCTAACTGATAAAAACACCAAGAGGTCTCAGCTCAAACCTTATCTTCTTCTAATTACACTTTGCTCTTTGAAGTGAGGTCATGTTATTGTAGCACTGTATACAAAAGGAAATTAGTCACAGAGGTAAAAAAAAAACAAAAAAAAACTCAAATACTTTTCAGACTGAGTAAAATGTTACGACATTTACCGTAACAAATCAGTCAGCTGGCTGGCTATATTGCCTACAGTTGAATCTAGATTCCCATTTAGGGAACTGAGGCTCATATCAAAAGTCATTTCCATAAAAGGATTTCCTCCTTGCTCACATCTGGAAAACCAGTCCCACAGAGTGATGTGTTTGTGTGTATTTGTTTGTGTTTCAGTGTGAACATGTATGGTGTGTGTGTGTGTGTGTGTGTGTGTGTGTGTGTGTGTGTGTGTGTGTGTGTGTGTGTGTGTGTGTGTGTGTAATGCGTGGACGCGCGCATGAGCACGTGTCCACTTGTGCGTGTGGGTGAGCCAAGTGAGATAATAGAAACAATACTTAATCTGATCTAGCCAGTCCTTAATCAGGTCTCCCCAGTCCTTCCTGCTGGTGGTTTCCATAGCAACAACCCTTCACTTCTTTCAAGTGCTCCTCTGATTTGTTGTTTTGTACTAAAAGTATGTTTGAAGACACTCGGCTGAACCTCTAATAAAAACATAATGAACAAAATTAACAACATGCTGCTTAAATTGTAGAAATCGTTTATAAAACTTGGCTGTGATACAAAAAAACATATCAAAACATACTAATAAGATTGTAAGAACAGCATTATAGGATATATCATAAATACTTAAAATTCACAATGGCTTCATCCTGGTCACATCTGATAGTGTTAAAACTTAGAACCTTTCTCTTCAGCTTTACTTTTGATAACATATTCTTATAGACATTACTTACTTTTCTCATTTGCCAGCACATTGTATCAAAGTTGTAAAGTTTTTTGTTTGTTTGTTTGTTTGCCTGGGGGGGGGGGGGGGGGGGGTCCTAATTGAATTGACAATTTTAATTAATTTTATCCAGTATTACTTTATTTTTTCACATTAATGTTAACTGGTTTCTATTTTAAACTCCTTTATTTTGCTGTATTTCATTTTTATTGCTATTATTGTTACAAATTTTAGTCTATGTGAGCTTTAAATTGCAATATATTTTAATTTATTTTTGTCTTTTTATTAGATTTTTATTTAATTTGCTCTATCTTCTTATGTTGTTAGCATTAGTCTTCTCTGTAGCCCTTTAATTTGCACTGATCTCAAGACAAGCTGCTATGTAAGAGATTGTTTTGATGACCATGGTTAGCTAATTTACTCTTTTGGTTTTAATTTTTATCTTCAACCCTCAAAAGTGGCAGTAGAGGAAATTGCAGAGGAGTTCTTAAAATATTCCAGTTTAGTCACACGGGTTAGGGTCAAGGACCCTTTGTAAATGAAAGTGAATTTGCAAGTTTTGTCCAACTAACATCACTTCATATAAGTTTTTAGTTCATTATCGCAGTTTTATCCATGACACCCATAAAACACGTTTGGCTGCATCGAGTTGAGTTTTTACAGTGAACTTAAAGTGACGTAAAGTAGTTATCCAGCTGCACTGGTCAGAAGTTTCCATCAACTCAACAGGAAGGCAGAGGTTATGGCTTTTCACAGTGCTCTGTGCATGTGTGTGTGTGTGTGTTGCATGCTGCTACTGTTTCAATAGTAGGAAGTCAGTGTGACCCCACACAGTAGAAAAATTCCTCGGCCCAAAGCATTTCACACTGGTAACATCACGTTGAGGACGTTTACTCTCCTGCAAGTTACTGTTGATGATTTGTGGCAGAAGACTGAACAAGCAAGCAATCAAACTGGATTTGAGGTCAAAATAATGTAGCGTAACTCACAGATAAGTTTGCCAACAAAAAAAAAATCATAACTCAAAAGTTAATAGTGAAGAATTAAAGCGATATGTAGATGAACATGAATAAGGATGAAATATTTTTTATTATTGCATGGAAATAAAAAAAGGACTTTTTAAATTTGCTAATACACTCATCCTGGACTGTGGTGCTGACACTCACTAGTCCCTGGCCTCCTTCCTTCCACCTAGCAGCCTCAGGGTGCTGGTGAAACCCTCAATGCCTCGTCTCCCCCTTTACCTTGTGAAATTTACCTTTAAGACCTGAGGATTGGATTTTAAAAAAAAATTATAATGACCAGAGACGTAAAACCAAAACCAAGAATTTCCCCTTTTGCTCCTCTTAATGAAAAGCATTTCATCCAACACCACCTCTTTCTTCCCAGAGAGGATTATGTTTGTGCACAATTTTACAAGAATAAAATTTTTAAGTGGCTGATGCTTTTGTCACTTTTTGTGCAGATGTAGTTCCCCAAAAGATTTTGCCAATATGTTTGACTTTACTGCCAAAGAGTTGTGGCTTCATGCTATTGTCCAAGTGGCTACAGCTACTCTTGTGTCTTTTGCACACCAGTGATGGTCCACAACGTTTCAGTACAATGTTTCAGTAAAAGAAGGCACTTCTCACCGGACATCCAGTTATCCGGTTCTGCTTGTCATATAACATGCTGGAGAAGGTGTAGGTGTTCTTCTGAATCGCTACTGAATACATAGTTAATTAAATTAATTATTTTCTTTTCTTTGACTGACTGCCTTAAAAGTGGATGTTGTTGTAAATAAACAATTGAAATTAACTCTCCTGTTCTAGCAGCACTTGAAGTTGCCATTGTGATTCAAAAACTAGCTAACCAGTGACTACCTGTTCTTCTCTGAGCTGTGACAATGTGAAATGTGTGTGAACATGGGAATGACGTTGAATTGTCCAGTCGACTCCGACACTCTGGGCCTGTGGAGGTCTGTCAATGCCTAAAGCTTGGGTCTGGAAGAAGTTGGTAATTCCTTAGAGCAAGGCATTCGGTCAGCCTTTAAGTGATTCTGACAAAACTCACACTACTCAGGAGGGGGAAGCAGCTTCTTGCTGACACTGCATGCAGTGGGAATGGAATGCTGCTGACTTCAATACAGGACATAGTTGGACAATGGAAGGAATAACTAGACGACCTCCTCAATCCTAATATCTTCCACAGACAGAACAGAGTCTGGGAACAAAGGGAATGACTTGAGGACTTGAGGTAAATAACTCCCCCAAGGTGCATGAGATTCACCCCAAGTTTCTCAAGGTTTTGATTGTTAGGCTGCCTTGGTTGACATGCCTTATGAAACATCACATGGAAGTCAGCGATGCAAACTGGGGTGGTGACTCCCCTTTTTAAGAATGGGGGCCAGAGGAATGTGCTTAGAATTAAGGGGTATCACATTTTACAGTCTTCCCAGGAAGGTCTATGCCAGAGCCTTAGAAAGGAGAATCTGTCTGCTTGGTAACCTTTGGAACCAGGAAGAATAAAGTGGTTTAAATTGTAGTTGGGGTATGGGGAATGTAGCTTGATGAAATTGTGTAACAAATGGGTAAAATTAGATGAACAGAATAATTATTTCAGGTTTATGAAGTATAATTAGCACACTGGAATGTATATCCCAACAGACATGGTGCAAGAGGCTGAGTAGATCCCAGACAGTAGTCCATCACAGGCCTAAAAGATAGACATACATATCCATATATACTATATAGAATCTCCATTTATCATAACAATGTGGGAGGAAAGTGGAGGACACGGAGAAAGCCTAACTGTCAATCATGTCATTGCTTTATTGCACATCTCCAGTCTTACTATTAAGTTTAGGTAGTATCACACTTTTCTGGCTGCAGATAAATCTTTATGAGTCTATCTATAAGTCTAAGTTATTTTTTCTTTAGTCTAATGTATAACATAATGCATGCTTTCTTTCTGTGTATGCAATGTCTAGTATTTGCAGTGTACATTGTTTGAGTTCAGATCGCTAATTTATTGCGTTTGCCTATATTTTTGCTGTTTTTTGTGTGGACACCACGGGAATTAATGCTTTTTGGCTTCTGCTGGTTAGTGTGAAGTAGACATAGATAAAGAAAAACATTTACCTTTTAATAAATTACCAGGATGTTCTTCAGTTGTTTAATTATTCTGTGATTAAAGAAAATTACTATAAAAGAGATAAGCTGCTAAAACACAACTCAAGTTAAAGTTGTTTTTTTTTTTTTTTTTAAGTGCCTGAATAAAAAGCTAATTTCTTATCTTACATACTTTCTGTCTACTTTTTGTCACGCTTTCCTTTCTGGATATGGTAGTTTCCCGGTGTTAGTAGTTTTCTTGTTTTCTTGTTTAGTGAACATCATAAAATATTGAGCTTTCAATTTTTACCCATAAATCAGTTTATGATAAATACAGAATCAAATACAGGAGAAGAAGTGATAACAGTGGGAAACTAACGGAGAAAGCAAAGTCCAATAAGTTTACCTTTTAAAAATAGTATTGCAGTTCAGTCTCTTGGGTGAAAATCATTTCTTTCATATCCATAAGACAGAAAAAAATGTCTCATATGCCTCAGCTTCCCTTTCCCTCTTCTAGTATATTTTGGCTCTAATGTTTATTTTAGTGATTCTATGTGACCAGCCATCACTTTGGTCCAGACTCTCAGTCTGAATTGAAAATGATTCCTTAATTTTCATCTATTGCCACTTGTTTGTTTAAGAAAAATAATCATTTTAAGTTATTCAAATTGCAAACTATATATATATAAAAAGGAGGTACCCACTGCAATATCATTCACTCACTATTATAGGAGTATAGCAGTTGTCATCTTGGTTTTCTAAAGCCAGAAGAGGCTATCATTTGATGAAATGCAAAGATTTTTGGCTTAAATTTAAGCTACTGATGTTGCTAAGATAAGTGTATCCACTGGCAAAAGTTATTATTGGCAAAAATGATTTGCTAAGACACAAATACTGGCTAATAAATGCTAAATGACACTGTAAGGAGCACAGACGTATTGCACTGTGAGTTACTACACAGCAAACCATTTTATTTTTCAGATAAAAATTCAAACAGCACAAACACAGTCCAGTTCTATGATTTGAATTTACATAAAGTGAAGGCGAGCAGACATCTCAGACAGCTACAGCTGCCTGTGTAGGCATCTATCTGCCAGTCAACATGGTTACTTATCCAAATAATGCACCCATAAACCTATAAATAGGTTCATTTTAACACAAAATTAAGTTGCAGCTTAGTTATGTTATTTGCTCTTTAGCTGTGGCTTTTTTCTTGTATAACAAATTACTGCACTTCCACGTTGAGGTTGTTTCCTGATTAGAATCAATAGTTAGTGACATCATCAGCTTTTTCAACTGCTCCCAAAATTAATTGTTCAGGAAAAAGGTAAGGTGCCATAGAGCCATTGGACCTGAGTGCTGTAATCAGGTAAAGATTTCAAACTGGTGACCAAATTGGGTACAATCGTGCCTTGCTTCTGTTTTGTATAGTACAAATGCTGGAGAGCAAATCCAGTACTGAAACTCCATTATGTGGACATTCAGTCCCAAACAGATTCTCTGAGAGTTTAGCAGTGACAGCTTTCAAGCCCAACTTTCAAATCCTCTTTCTGTCCCACCCCATTTACACAAATCCTCACCTCTATCTCTGTTTCTTTCGGTTCTGAGTTAATGCATTTTACTTTATAAAGGCTTTGCATTTATGCAGACATGACAATCCCTCTTGGGGTTTTTGGTGTGTAAAAATAAAATAAGTACGTATATACAGCTATGCAATTCAGCTTGAAATAGACATACCAAAGCTTAGTTAGCATTAGTTTCATGTTTGTATTTTTGGTCAGGAAACTAGCCAGAGGGGTTTAATCTAAAATGAAAGTAAAGTGGAAAGTTTTCAGAATCTTGCACAATAATAACATAATCAAAGGTTT
The DNA here is from genome assembly GCF_963576455.1 of Neolamprologus multifasciatus. Taxonomy (NCBI): domain Eukaryota; kingdom Metazoa; phylum Chordata; class Actinopteri; order Cichliformes; family Cichlidae; genus Neolamprologus; species Neolamprologus multifasciatus. The sequence goes on from NC_140451.1 coordinate 28,437,337, forward strand.
GGCTCATGCAGAGCGGGGACTGTAAAATCTGAGATAAAAACTAAGTTCCAAGAAATGTCCCAGTTCCACACAGTTTAAAAGCAGTCAGCAAAGTTCAGGGTGAGCAATGCTTCCTCCTCCTCACAACATGTGTGTGATTAAAAACAGCAGCACAGTAACAACCCTAGAGTCCCATCACCAACAGCAGAGGGCCGTTAAGACGACTGCACACTCCGTTCACAGTGCTGCCGAAGCAGGCGCGATGCAGTCTGTGTCCAAAGGCTGCGACCAGATGGAGGCGTGAGAGGTGAAAGGTTTTCTCATGCTCATGTGTGCTCGTAGTGATTTGTTGGACTCCAGATCAAAAGTTCATGTAAAACGTGCTGATGATGCCAACTGGAAAGAGTTTGGATTTTCACTGGCATGCAGTTCAAACTTTAGTGTACACAAGTAAAATATTCCTGTTATGGTTGTTTATTATTACTCTGTTATAAAAGGCATTTACAGCTACTCTCTTCATGAAAATAAAGTACCAGGTTGAGTCACCTCTAAACCTAGGTTTCTCAAAATGCGCCCTTCAAGCCAGAGGTGGCCCTTGATAACATTCTGCGCAACTCACACACAACGAGGACTGATATGGTGCATTCATCCACAGTTTGTGACATACATATTGCATTTCAATTTCAACTCTGTTCTCGCCATCTTTGCAGATTAAATCCTCCTAATGTCGGTTCACTAATGATAAATGGTAAAGTGCTTTTCTACTCTCCTGAAGACTCAAAGTGCTTTATACAACACACCTCATTCACTGATTCACACCCCATGGTTAAAAAATATAAACCAGCACAAAAGATATAATTATAGACATAAATCTTCATCGTCGGATAGATTACAAACATTAAATTGAAAAAAAAAGTTAGTATTTGCATTTTTCTTCTGTAGCCTTAAGTCAAATACTAGCACACTAAGTTGGTGCTCGGTGATCAAAAACCTGCTCTCGGCATTTTATAATCTCCTGTTTAGTCAATTCAGTTTACTTGCAAACTAATGAAATTGCCACTGGTCATTGCTGTACTTTGTTTTTAGTGCAGATTTTGTGGGGAATCGAGATGTTGAATGTATTATATCAGCTCAAATTTTGGAGCATTTGTGAGCATATTGGTATTCTTAATTTTTGCCTCTTGTGCCAAAGTACAGCTTCACACAATCTGAGTGTGGCAGGAGACTTGGAAGATTAATGAGAGCTATTTATGGTTCATATGCAGAAAGTGTATAAAAGTTTTTACACCTTTGTTCCCAAGATCACGACCCAGTGGTACAGGGACCACAGAATCTTTATCCTGTTACTCCAATTATTCAAAAAGTGTGCGGAGTGTCATTATTCTCAGTCACTACCATCATGAAAAGGTCAGGAAAAGCCTTCAGGTATGAAACAATCACATCCACTCATAAGCACATGAGAAAGAGGGGGTGGCTGACATCGGCTTTACCCCAGGCAACAACAGCATCTGGTGTGCGTGTGTGTTTTAATCTGAGCAGAGTGTGTGTTTAAAGCGCAGTGGGATGATCTCCCCTCATATCCAAAAGAAAGAGTGGAAAAGTGAAGGGGGGGTGGTCTAAGCTTGTTATTAGGAACACCCAGATTCTGTAGAAAGGGATGGGAAATCCCTTTCTGTCTCTTTTTATCTTTCTCTGGATTTGCAGTCCAGATGCCCCATCACCCCATCTATCTTCCACTACTGCTCCTATGATTGCAGCTTAAGCTGCATTTTCCCCACAACAACAGAAAATTGATTGTTATATTGTTAAGCCAGTTCTAATGTCTACATAAAATCCTCTTCCTCACCCCCACCCACCACAAAAAAGAAGCACAGGAATGGGATTATAATAAAGTGCTGCAAGTATAGTGAGACCTGCATCCTGTTTTTCATCATCTGAAGATGAAGGATTGTTAAAACTATAAGTGAAAAGATTTTAAAGTTAAAGGAAAACTCCAGCTTTTAAATTTGTTTACACAATAAGCGTGGCATTTCACAATACAGAGCCTTGTTGTGCTCAGCTGTATTTTTGTAAAAGTTGCTTCATTGTTGGACTGGAGGTCTCTATCTGAGCACCTCTACGGGAATGTGTGCTGATGTCTGGAAGTCTTTTTTGAGAACCGAGTTTCACAATTAAGTGAATCTGATGACTTTCACCCAGGAGACTTGAGCTCGAATCCAGTTTTTGGATTTAAGTTTCATCTTCATAGTTTTCTTTTCACCCACGATTTGGTTAGTGATTAAAGTAAAACTCTGTACTATAATGTAAACCACATGTTAGAAAGCTTGCTAAAATAAAATGATGATGGTTTTCATTGCACTTTTTCACATGACTGAAAGAGATCTCTTGGTTTATTTTCTAATCTGATCACTGATTCTACGTTTTGAATAGGTCAGACTGGATGATAACACCTTTTCTGACCTTCTAGTATCCATATCAATGTAAAATATATTGATTTCCTTCATGGCACCACAACAGCTTTGATCTGCCTGTTCATGGAGAAGGGGTGCCTGTCATCCAAATACTGATAAATACGTTTTGGTTTGGTGGTCATTTGTCCCCACATGAACAGCTCAGCAGCTGTTGTTGTTTCTGGATACAACATTATAAAAATGCCTGGATGTAAAACAGGCAGAAAAATGCAGACATGCTGCTCAGTCAGATAAATGATAGTTAGTGACAAATAAAACAGAGCTACCAGAGCAAAGAGGACAGAGGGCAGTATTCATTTAGCATGCAAAGGCCAAGCAACGAGTTCACCAAGTCACTATTTCTGGGAAAGCGGATTCCGTGGAACGATTGGATTTCAGCACCGTGGCCCGGTGCCTCTGGGCTAGTGACTCTTTACTACAGGCTAATAAGACACAGAAGATCAGTCAGCCATAATGAGAAGACAGACAAAAATAACTAACTAACTAAATAAATAAAAGTAAGACAGAAGGACACAATAGCAGCAGGTGGAGATATTTGGTGAACTCCAGTGGTAATACATGTACACACACACACACGCCCAGGGGGGTTTAGTTATTGCCCAGAGGGCAGCAGTTGTATTTGATGTGTGATTAACAGTTTAATCTGTAGTCCTACTCGATATGATTAATGAGCCATAAATAGCTCTCATTAATCTTCCATGGAAATAATGACATTAGCATCATTAAGAGGATCTAGATTGTTGGCATAATTTGAATTTTTCAAGGCTGCTGCCCACTTTGTGATTGTATGTATGTGGTTATCAGATCAATCATAAAGCACTGTCGAGAACATCTTTAACAGTTTCCAGGTTTGAGTCTGTAAAGTGTGCGACATTGAAGGGTTGGTGCACTGGTTCAAAGGTAAGATGACAGATTAAAGCCCTAACTTGACATTGCTGGAAGCTTCTTCTCCTGATGGCAACCAAATGGTTTTAAAAAGTGAGAACATTTGTCCTCATGTTATTACTATTACATCAAAATAAGGAAACTTACTGCATATGTTTTAATTTAAATCTGAATCTGTTTAATCCGTTTGTTGAAATAAAGTTCAAAAATGTTGTTTTTAGAGAAGGGCCCAGAGTCAGCCGTTGTAGCTGGGTGTGCTCTTGTCCTCTCTGATGCCTGCAATTTGAGACGTGAGGCTTGGGTGAGACATTTTGGCTTGTTCTTGCTTCTTTGCACTTGTGATGTTTAAGAATATGATTCACTTTGTTTGGTCTTCTTTTAGCTTTAACTTTAGGTTAGGCTACTTGCATGTTAGATGAACTGTACCAGCACAACTATTTAGAGTAATTTTGCAGTGTGTTTAATGCTAGGCTCAGACAATACAGTATAAACTTTACTTTACTTTATTTTATTGATTTATACAGCACTCTTCACAGGATAAAAACCACTAAGTGCTTCATGATAATATAAAACAAATAAACAAAAAACAGCACAATCAAACATACAGCACAAATCTAATCAAAAGCTAATCTAAATAAATGAGTCTTAAGATGATGTTTAAAAGAATAAATACAATCCAGGCAACGTGAAGATGGAGAGAATTCCAGAACCTGGGGGCCACTGCTCTAAAAGATCTATCACCTCTGGTCTTAAAATGTGTTCGTGGGACTACCAACAGCCTTTGATTAGATCATCTCAGGCTGCAAGAGGGAGTGTGAGGCTCTAAAAGATCAGAAATATAGATAGGAGCATCATGATTCAAAGCTTTAAAAGTCAGGACTAAGATTTTAAAATGAATTCTAAAATGTACTGGAAGCCAGTGTAATGATCGTAAAACTGGTGTAATGTGCTCTCTTTTTCGTGTCTTTGTTAAAAGCCTTGCTGCAGCATTCTGGACTAACTGGAGACAGTCAAGATTATTTTTGCTCAAACGGAGAAAAAGACTGTTACAGTAATCTAAGCGAGAAGAAATAAAAGCATGGATAATCATGTCTAACTCAGATTTAGACAAAAAAGTTTGCAGTTTGGAGATATTTCTTAGCTGAAAAAGGCAGTTCCTGCGTTTGTGTTGTCTGCCCAGATTATGGGCAGACAACACAAACATTGGTTCGGGGTGGAAATAAAAATGGGTTTTACATTACAGCCAATTGTTTGTTGACCAATATATGAACAAAGCACTTGCCTTCACCTGAGTTTTTTTCTCTGCTCATATATATACATAGACATGGCACGGTGAGAAAAAAATAATGTTGCTGGTGCAGTTATGTAAAGCTGTGACACAGAGTACACTAGACAGCTAGTATCACACACACCGCTTCAGTTGCCATTGTCTCTTTACATGATTTTTACATTCTTTTCCTGAAAATGGTGAGCCCCACATGCAAAGGTGAACCTTGCTAAACTACTGCAGTGCATGCTGTGCACCTTTTAATCGTGTATCTAATATGTAATATATCATGTATTGTGTAATCGTGGATCCAACCATGTAGTGGACACCTGATCGTGACCTGCCTTCACACCTGCCCCTCACCCTCCACTCAGCATGCACACATTTTCCAGCTTGACATTTACCTTTGGTTTTGCTTGTCTTCCTGATTGCTAATGACTCTTTTTGTTTTGATTACCTGCTTGTCCTCATTTTGGATTGTTGTTGTACACTGACTGCTCCCTTGCTCCTGACTCTTTTCTGAATTTGATAAATTGCCCTTTTCAATTTCCTGGTTTAACGTTCACACCAAACACTAACATGCCAGCTCCTAGGATTTTAACACCTCAGCACACGTACTCAGTTCCTTAGTTTATATTTTGGAGATGCACAGTTTTCTTTGGATAATAAAGACTTATTTGTTCAGATAGAGAGGGTGACAGCAAATTCATTAAATGCAAAAATCCCAAGCGCTTTATCCCATTTCTGACCCTTCTCCTCTCTCTAGATGTTGACAGCAGCATATAAAATGGTAACTCTAGAAAAGGTTCTTCTCCTTAATAACATGAATCGCCACTGTAGTCGTATATATTTAAAAATTATATTCCTCATTTTTGGCCATCATCTATGCCCGGTGTTGTGGAGTAACGGAATACATGTACCGCCGTTACGTATTTAATAAAAAAACAACAAAATTAAAAAAATAAATAAATAAAATAAAATAAAAAATTTATTTTGTTTAATAAAAAAAAACAAAATATGAGTAACTGTATTCCGTTACAGTTACCGTTTAAAAAGGTGGTATTTAGAATACAGTTACTTTGTTGAAATAAATGGATTACACGGTGACGGCGGTACTTCCCTGTTTCATATTGTGGCGGGTCAGGCCTGTTTGGGTTTTGTTTGACAGCTACGTTCTGTTGTTCCAGGTGGCAGCGTTATGGTTGCCATGGTTACAGGGTGACGCTCTCTCTCTCTGCGTGTTTCCTGGGTGAGAGAGGCCTTTTTGTTGTTGTTGTGCTAAGCTAATAGGCAGAATGCTACAGGTATAGCTCTAAAGAATGTAGCATCATGGGCAGTGTAGTCCGTGCTGCAGGGAGAATGGACTGCCATACACGTTATGTGTCTGTGAGCGAGGGAGGGAGAAAAAGGAAAAACGGGAGCTGGAAGCATGTAAATATAATAATAACCACTGCAGCCAAGAAGAGTGCCTGACGAGCCCAGTTGTAAGTAAGCTATTAAGACTCGACTGTACACCGTGTTCGTGTTTTCCTCCAAAAACAATAAGTTCCGTTGGAGCAGCCTTTCAACGCCTCTCTCTGTCTCTTGCTAGCAAAGTTGACCCAGACAACAAAGTAAAGCTAGTTTTTGGCTACGAGCCCGACACAGAACCCACCGTATTAGCCAGAGGTCCCTTTACTACGGTTCGGAGCCGCGGACCTTCAGTAACAGTAATAAATCACAGCAATAGTACATTCATGTAGTTGTAAACAGCATGATAATATATTAAGTAATCCAAAGTATTCAGAATACGTTACTCTCATTGAGTAACGGAATACGTTACAGAATACATTTTGGGGCATGTATTCTGTAATCTGTAGTGGAATACATTTTAAAAGTAACCTTCCCAACACTGTCTATGCCAATAAGATATATGAGATTAAAAAGAAAGAAATAGTAACAAGTAAAAGAGAATGCACCTAATAATGAATGCAAAGCATTAAGGAGGAAAAGGGTCGATGAAAGGAAATAGAGATAAATGAAAAATGAAACAGATGCCTTCCTAAATACATATGCCTATCTGTGGAAGGCATATAAACATGACAAGTACATGAAAAACACATTCTTCCACACCCGAGCACACACTACCACTTTCAGCTCACTTTTCCACTAAACATCACTGTCACACAGCCACCGCTGTCCAGCTGTGCTCACAACTGAAACACAAAACACCACTGTAGGATAGAAAGTATTATATATGTATGGCTGCACACTAGTTCAAAAGGAGAACAATCTGAGAAGACCAGATAAAGTGTCTGAATATGTTTGCGAAGGTAAACGTTTTCGCTCAAATTGTATTGAAAAAGTGGAAAGTGGAAAAAAACACTCAAGTAAAAAAAGTCACTTACCTTTTCAACCGTGACAATTACAAGCACTTGCTTTGGCCAGCGGGTACGTTCTTGCTCTGCCTTTTGCTGACTGAATCTGAAGTTTTGGTGCGTGCATGTGTTTTAAGGTCTGATGTTAATAGGTCTCGTTATGAACAACCTCTAATCAGTAAAAATAGCAATGTCGGTCAGTGTTTAGTCTGCACACACATTCACGCAGTGCAACGCACACACATTTTCAATGCGGTTCACATGATCATTAAATTTCAGGGTACATATGTGTGTGCGTGTGTGTGATTACATGGTGTCGGGGTCTCTGGGGCCACTTAAGCCTCATGTTCGAACAGGGCCTCAAATGCAAGCGCACTCTAAGAGTGAGGTCATTGGAGAAGGAGTGACAGCTTCAGGAAATGAAACACACCTCAAATTACAGCTAAACAACATTAACTAACATTTAAAACATGTGGTTTCGCATGACTCGCTTTCTCTCCATCAGACCAGCGCGTTTCTTGATTGAAACCTTGCCTTTTTTCTGTCGACTGCTTTAAAACACAAACAGCAGAGTGTGAGAATGTCACGCCGTGAACACCGAGGACTTTCTCTCCAGGATGAATATCGCACCGTTTTTATACTCACTATTTGTGCCAGACTTATAGTTTTCCCCTTTGCCTCTGCGTTGTTCCTCTCGGTGCCTGCACACATTTGGCATAGCGGGAGATATCGAGGCTTGTTTTCCTCCCTTCAGAAGCCATCTGCTGTTGTTTAATATTAAAAGACAAGTTCCGGAGTTAAGTAAACCATCATAGTAAACATGCAGGTTTCTGCTGAGAGTTTTTCCCATCCACACATTCATTAAGCCACTTTTTGCTTTCTGTCAATCACTCGACACCACAACAGTTCTCTGCCTGAAGATAACCTTTTAAAGACATGCAATGCCTGAACTGAAAGTACAAAGGATGTAATAATCACCAACTAACTAAATCACATATTTTTGATTATTTAGGACATAATCATTTATGAAATGGCTTTTATGTAACTATGGAAGATGGTGTTGTTTGCCATAGTTTACTGCAGTGTTGCAAAGTTCAGCTTTACAACACTGATGAAAATCTAAAATTGTTATTCCCACAAAAATGACTAGATAGTTTGTGCATGCTCACAAGACTATAAAAGGGTCTACATTATTGTGCAAAAATCTTGAGTCATATAAAGACATGCTGCTGCATTTAGTGGTGGAGGTACTGTCCCATGGTTCCACAAAATGCTCTAAAAGTGTATCTGTTTCGCTTTATGCCACAGAAACATAAAGCACCTGGATTACAGGTTTAGTTCAGAGCTGTATATTCTTTATCCTCATTTGTACTCTGAGTAGTCAACATGCATCCAAATGCACGATCTGATATCCTCGTGTTGGTGTTGTTCCCAGATCATCATACTAAAGGTTGTTCCAGGATCAACATTGCAAGTGACCAATCAGAATGTTGTGATGTCATACTTTTGCGACTTCGGGAAAAACCGGCGTAAAACAAAAAACTGTTCTTAAGCTGCGAGAAACCGCCTTTGTCCGCCGATCAACGGACCCTAACCCTGACCCTAACCCTTTAATAAACGCTAAGCAGAATTGATATTGTCCTTGCAACATTGGAATTTCATAAATGCACGAATGGGTTGGTGCGCAAAAGAATAACGTCACAACAATGTGATTGGTCACTTGCAATGTTGAACCTGGAACAACATTTTCATGATGATCTGGGAACAACACCAACACGACGATATCAGATCATCCCATCCAAATAGTAATCTCAAGACTCTCAGCCTTGCTGGATGAATTTCCAACACGGGAAGGCGGAATATCTCTCTCTTGGAAAATGTTGTCTTTCAGCTGCTGAGGCCAGGGCTGGAGAGAAGGAAATGTGTGCCACAACGTGATTACTGTGATTACTACGCAGACTAATTTGAGCTGAGTAGGTGTGACTCTATGATAAGTTCCAGTGATTTGTGTGCAGATAAGACAGTATAAACATGAAATATATCTGTCTGAACTGAAAAAGTAAACCCCTTTGCTGACATTTAAATGACTGTGTGTTTGTAACCTGAGACACTGTTGGAAAAGTGACCCCGTCCATTAAAGGGTTTAAGCAAGTTGGCAATAGCACACACACTGACATAGACAGAAAATGTTCATTTCTGATTGTTTCCTGAATCTGAGCATGTCTCAAAAAATCGGGTGAAGAAGGTGCATCTTTAACACTGGTGGTATGAAGTTAGAAGAAAAACAAGATGGGTTGGAAAAAACTAAACATATTTTTTATCCTTTATTGAATGCCAGAACAATTCAAGGATGGCTTATTAAAATGATGCTTTCCTTAAAAATGTGTTATTTAGGGTCCCTCCTTAGCTCACTTTGTAGTCTACTGCAGAGAGTTCCTGGGCCATTTGCTGAACGCCCCACACCTCTCCCTCCCTTCTGTCTGTCTGTCTCTCTCACTGTCTCTATCCAATAAAGGCAAAATGCCAGAAATAGATCTCAATGTCTCATTTGACAGTGAAAGACGTGCTGTGAAAACTTTGTAGTTTTCTGTATTTCACTGAAGCTGAGGGCTGGGATCCATTCACAGTGGTTAGAGTGGATTCCAGCTTTCATGGTGGAGACAGTTATGGCATAATCCACTTCTCTGCTGGAGAACTGTATACTCTTTATGCTTCAAACACTCATATTTTTGACCAAATTTGACTAAACGAACTGTTTTCTTTTCATTTCACATGCATGACACTGCAGCTCAGTTACTGATTGTGCTGTAAACCAGACCCAGATGTAAAAGGGCCATACTGACTCTGAAGGGAACCAAGAGCCTTTAATAGACTTGTCTTGACCAAAACGCTCATCGTTAATCATCAGCAAAATCACCGACTTATAAAAGAGTAATATTATAGTTTCTTTAAATGTTGGCAGAAAAAAATGATCCAATAACCGCTTGCTAAGAAAGTGGATTTAAAGTGTTGTGGAAGGAACCTTTCAACCAACGCAGACTGTTGGCTCAAAGCCATGATGTTATTTGTTTTTTGTCCTTGATTACATTCACGCTTACATTGATTTTCCATTGAGTGAGTGCTAGCACATGAAACCATCTCTTTATTTGTACAGAAAATGAATATTACCACTATGTACCTGACACTCCATTCATATTAAAATTAATGCATCTTAAGACCATGGAGGGGAATTATTTTTAACTCGTAAGAAAAGACATTTCAGGGGAAGCAGGGGAATTTACTATTTATTTTAAAAACGTTTCTCTTATTCCTGCAGGGTGAGAATTAAACATTGGGTGATATGTATGTAAAACTGGGAATTTCTGAGAGGCATGTGGGAGAGTATGAGTCTGAAACTTTGAAATGTTTAAGCCTATTAGAGTAAACAACAACCTGCCTGAGACAAATCAGACTTATTGTTTTTTTTAACATGTAAATTCTGACTTTAAGTCTGCTGCAGCAAAGCAAGTTTATCAGCATAAACTGTGAAAGATGAGGCTGAACACGACAACTAGAAGCAACATGGCTGGTAAGAGAAGACATCATGAAAGGAGACGGTAATAAAATGGTAGTACGTGCGCATGTGTTAGTGTGAGGGGATGGACTTTGACAAGAGGATTATCAACACACGGCTAATCTCGTTATTCCACTCTGATCTACATCACCCCATCACAAAAAAACAAAAAAAAACAAATACACTTTCTCAATAACCAGCTTCTCCTTACATACTTATAAAGTGAATCCACACATATAAACACGCATGATCACCATGGAATGTGATGGAGACACACATGATAAGATGTTTCAGGTATACAGAAGTCAACATACTCTCAAAAGCAGCCACACAGGCGTGTATACTGGCAACATATTAGATATGAGTGAGAATGACTACACCCACTGGGGCACTAGTGTCCTTTATCACTAAATTAAACAACAATGACAAAGCAATTAAAGTAATTCATTGGTTTGTGTGTGTGTGTGTGTGTGTGTGTGTTTGTGAATCAATGCTAAAGTTTTGATGACTGGAGTGCAAATGTAGTTGGCCACACAGGAAAATCCACACACATCAAACATGTTTGATCTTTTTAACGAGTCATTTCTGGTTTATTTCTTCTTCTTCTTCTTCTTCTTCTTCTTCTTCTTCTTCTTAGCCAATAGTGAGTTAGCTGAAGAAGATTTGATGAGCTATAACAGCTGGAGCAACATGAACTGAAAGTAAAGAGAAATTCTTCTTCTTCTTCTTCTTCTTCTTCTTCTTGTTCTTTCTTCTTCTTCTTCTTCTTCTTGTTCTTCTTCTTAGCCAATAGTGAGTTAGCTGAAGAAGATTAACAGCTGGAGCAACATGAACTGAAAGTAAAGAGAAATGCTCTCCTGGTTTCATTCAGCAATGCATTGTCATAGTATGATGTGAACTATGGATTAATGAAATGTACAGTGATGCATTCTTTCCTTGTAGTACTTGAAGGCTGCATAAAATATAACTAAGAGCTGCCCTTAGCTTACTTTAAGAATCCTGCTGGTGCTAAAGGTAAACTGCAGCAGTAAGGTTGGGATCGCCCCTGCTCTAGCATTGCACCTTCATTTGCCAGAGCATCTGTGGCAACAGTCTGGAATCTAGATCCCAGTTATGAGGAATACAGATTAGTTTTAAATGTATGATTCTTGTGTTAACCCTACATTATTTCTGCTTCCTTGTGTTTTTTGGATTCTGTTTCTCCTCTCATTTGGAGTTTTTCTTGGACTTGCTCCCAGCAATAAAGCTCACTTTTTGTTTGCAAACTCTATCTCCTGTGTAGTGCATTTTGGGTCTCCTACAAGAGTAGTATGTGAAACTAAATTTAGCATTTTAAAGGAAATGCTAGAAACAAGGAAACCTACCTGGAGAAAAGGTAGAAAACCCTGGTTTGGCTGCAGAGAAAGAACCAAGAAAGCAAAAACTGAGATGTCGTCTGCCTTTTCTGTGGGTTACAATGAAAGTGCTTACGTTTTACTAAACTATATCACTTTTTTATACTGTTTTTCATATTAGATCATACCAGGAAGGGTTCATAAGAAGCACGGGTGAAAAAAAGTTTACTTAAGTAAATTTCTCAGTGGCACCAGACAGGGAAATGTTTGCTTAAGTAAATTCTGGTGAAACAGCTGCTGCAGCTCCTGTGCAGAGTGTTTCAGAATGTGAACAGTTGCAGGGAAACATTTGATCACATAGTAAAAATGTTACACTTTTAAGGGTTTAATATTTAAAGCCAATCATCTCACAAAGGATAATAGTAAAAACAACAAAGAAATTTAAAAAAATATAATTGATTTGTTTCTATTGGCACACTCATGATTCAGTTAGTTTAATGTTTTAAAAAGAACAACTAATGATTCTTTATTCAACTCAAAAGCCAACATGTCCACATCTTTTAACTCCAGTTTATAATCTTGACTGTCCTCGCTGAGTAATAAATAATAATAATAATAAATAAAGTAATATGTGTAAAATGTGTAAAAGTGCTTCCTTACCTCTAAAGGCAATGAAAAAAAAACTAGCTTTAGATTTAGGTTTAACACAACCTAAGAGACTGCTAATCAGTGAAGACCACACAAGTTTAAGTCTATACATCTTTGTTTTTAACAAGAAAGGGTACATTTCTGCACGGAAAGATTTTCTGCATTTTCTCCCTGAAAATCATTGCCTGCAAATAGTTTTTGTTTCTTTCCATGAGTGTGAAATGTGAGTAGAGAGGCAGAGTTTCCAGCAGAGCTGTAATGGCAGCGAGTCTTGGCAGAGTGGTGGTAAATTGCAGGGAATGTAGGGGGTTGTGTCACGTCATATTTTGCAAAGTCAGCCACTCAGTCTCAGTGAAATTATTTTTTCAAGGGTGGGATGATTCTGTCATGTTAAAACATAACATTCACAGTGTGTGTGTGTGTGTGTGTGTGGCTCACACCCATATACAAACCCACAGGCACTTAGCTCAGTGTGCGACTGCCTGAGGTCTCCAAATCACTTAAACCACCCCTTTGCTTTGACACCTGAGAAGACATGCTGATCCAGTTTATGTGAATGAGATTAAAGAATTACTGGGTCGCAGCATCAGAAACTACACATTGCATTGATTCAACTCAGTACTTGCATGGACACACACACACACACACACACAAACCAGCTCATACACACCAGATGTAATTAACATGAGTGAAAAAACAACCTCTTTCACAGAAAGTCCACATTATGCATCATGACTCACTCTGAAAATCAAGCTGTGTAATCATCAGCCTCCAGACGTATTGGCTAATCTGATATCACAGCACATGTACAGATGCACATTCACATCCTTGAATACAAAACTTACATTGTCAACTTCTTCCATGATGGCATAATGATTCCCACGATTTGGCAATAATCTTCATTTTTACCTCCTTCCCATCACCACCCTCATATTAACTAATTGTACTATCCTTTAATTTAATCTATCAAAGAGAATGCTAAACTGTTACATGGGAAGACTTTTTTGGGGGGGAACAAATCCATAAACGTATAAATCGATCAAGAATATTATCAAAAGAAAATGCATCGCCTGTTCCAGGCCATCACATGAAATCCACAGCTGAAAATAATAATTCTAAGTGCATTTGTACTGTACAGCTCCACCCATTCAAATTCCTCAGTGGTTTGAATTTGAGTACACACTGACCCAGCATGATCAAGAAACATAATGATAACCAGTGCAACCAGCTGTGTGACTTTTTCTCATAATAAGAACCAAATGTTTCTCTCTCTCCAAAACTGAAAAAGCAGTTAAACTAGACTCTCTTGCCATTTGTTTCATCCTTTTTCTTCTTCTTTCAGTTTTTTTCCTAACCGCAGTTTGAGAAAATCCACAATAAATTTGCTTTGACAAGCTGGCTCCAAATCCCTTAAAGCCCTGCCACGGCAACATACTTTGGAATCCCAATGCTGCCCCCTTCTGGACAAACGTTTTCAATACAATTTGTAGCTCGGGGTAAACCTGTGTTAGTGATAAACCTTGAAACCATGTTTCAAAAATATAACTGTATGCAGTCCCTTCCTGTATGCAAAAATTAAGCTTGTGTGGGAAGACAAATGCATGTTTTTCAGTTTTCTGTGCACTTTTATGAACGTAGAATTTGATTAATATTGTTTTGGTTTCTAATATTCCTCTGTCATGCTTTCGACTTGAGTTAACCCTCTCAAGGCAGGCGTTGCAGATTTGCAACAGTTAAAAACTAACAACCTGATTACCCCACATACATATTTTATGATTTTTTTTTTTTTTTTTTTACTCAGAAGTACCACTGCAGGACTGTGCATAAGCAACAAAAAGTTTAATTTGAGCCTGAGAGGGTTAATTTGTGATTCAAAACTGACTGTAGGTGTGGATATAAGACTGTGTTACCCTGTGATGGACTAGTGACCAGTCAAGGCTGTACCTCTGCCCTTCAACCCCAAACTCATTGCCACAGATTGAACCTGAAACCCTTTGCCCCCTCTAATGGCCTCAGGCATTGTCTCCTTGAAGTGGAAGGCCAAAATAAGAGTTTGGACACAGCATGAGAACATTTTAAAGGTAACAGAAAAGTCAGAGATGTGTGGACTCGGCTGTAATCTTCCTTCCTGCAGGAGAGTAGAATCAAGGGCCATCAGGGAAAATTCTGCTCGTCTGGTGTCACCAGTTTTGACAATAAGCCCATTACTATCTCTGCACCATAAAACATTCTCGCTGTCCACTACTGTTGTGACTCTATTTTAGCTTAAAATCAGCTGATTCACATTAGAAATCATGCATTGTTTACCCTTTTTTCCCTCATTTGAATCATATGAAATAGCACATCTTTACAAGAGCAATTCACATTATTATCATGCTGCCCAACTGCAAGCTCTAGATTTGGAGCTTATGTTTGTAGTTATATTGCTATATGCTATATTTGTTGTATTTTGTGTTGCCCTCTTGGCCAGGACAAATAAAGGATACATTTTCATAACTTTTATTCATACTGTGGTTTTGCATACGTTACATTTTTTCCTTAGAAATGTTCAACAATAAAAAAAAAAACCACGAGAATATTTATAAGGACCTAACTACAAATGACACTGTAGGTCTGCTGACAATTTCTCAGCATTGTTCTCCATCATCTGTTCAATTTCCAACCAAAACTAATTCACATTACTTCAGTCTTTTACTTGTATGGTAAATGGCCTGTATTCATATAGCACCTTACTAGTCCCTAAGGACCCCAAAGCGCTTTACATATCCAGTCATCCACCCATTCACACACTGGTGATGGTAAGCTACAATGTAACCACAGCCACCCTGGGGCGCACTGACAGAGGCGAGGCTGCCGGACACTGGCGCCACCGGGCCCTCTGACCACCACCAGTAGGCAACAGGTGAAGTGTCTTGCCCAAGGACACAACGACCGAGACTGTCCAAGCCGGGGCTCGAACCGGCAACCTTCCAATTACAAGGCGAACTCCCAACTCTTGAGCCACGATCACCCCATGGTGTTGTATGGTGTTTTAGGTCTATTTTTAGAGGTTAATAATTAATCAAAACCCTAATATAGCATGAAGAAAATCGACAAATAACTGCAGACTTGACTACATGTCTTCAATAAGATGTACCTTTTTGTTTTTCCATGTATTTATCTCTGTCTGGTGCCTGGCTGATGACCTCCAAGTGTGCAGCATTTGGTCGTTGCAGGTCATTAGTCATGATGCCACAGCTCCTGGAAGTTCAAGGGTCAAAGCCCGACCTCACAGGAAACCTGGAAGACAGACACTCGCTCTGCCCGTCTGTCACGCACTCACAACCTGTTCAACTCGAGGGCAATCAGAGGTGATCAGACATTACCATTGAGCTTGTATTAGACCCAAAGCTAGAAACAGACAGCCAATAACTTGGCAGTATGTTCCGTCTTTTTAAACTTCTCTCTTTCAGATTTTGTTTTGGCAACATATGAGGGATTAATCCAATAAAACCCGACGCTAAGACATACAGGGGTACCCAATGAAAGAGCCACTATATAGTTTTGTGTTATAATTTCAAACAATATCAAACAAACTTCCGAACACGTATTATTTGGGGGAGAAATGTATTGTGGCAAGTGTATTCCATCATGTAGGCACTTTCTATTCACACAAGTAAAACATGGAAAAAATAAGGAATAAATCACATCTTCATGATTATGTTCATGCATTTTGTACAGAATAAGAAGCAACCTCTCTCTGGATTTTCTCTCTCTGTTTCACATTTCTTGCAAGCTTTGGGAGTGCCCTGGAGGAAAAACACAGTGAGCCATTTGACCTCGGCCGTAGGTCAAGTGGAGTTCTGTTTTCTGAAATGCAGTCATGTCACGAGGCTGGGAAATCCACACCTCGGTTTTCAGCGAGGCGGTGGGCGTTTAGAAACGCACTCATGCACTCTGACACATGTAGACACCACTTCCGTGAAAAAGAGTGTAAAACGTGAAAAACCCAAGTGTGCGCAGACATTCTGCTGAGGTGAACTTGATCCTGACAACAAATCTGAAAGATTTAGAAGTCTGATCAGCGTTTAATCCTAATCTTTGATGTTCATTTCAGGCTGATTTATGGTTGTATATCAGCTTTGATATTTTTTGTATTCACTTTTTATAAAGCTAGATTCTCAAGGTCTTCCACTAACTGTGATAATCACAGTTACTAGCATATGTGGCATTTGTTCTCATCATATTTTGAAAAATACATTTAACTCAGGAGATTTTCTTTTACATATTCTTAATACACTTAAAAATTATGCTTACTTTAGGACATTCAATATCTTAAACTTCTGGAGATGATGTATGAACAGGAAGCCAAAAGTGAAGGAAAAATAGGAAAAAGGACACGTATGCAATTTTTTTTTAGGCATTTCAGCTTCTTGGGGCTACAATCTGGGGAATGAGAGAAGGAAAGAATGTACGAGAACAGGTGATAGAAAGACATATGTTATTTTCAGTCCTTCAGGAGCTCTTGTCTTCAAAGTAGGTCTGTTCAATGCGTCTGCAGAAGGACAGAAGATTGCTGTAGCTCTTGACCCTCTCTGCCAGCTCAGTGCTGGTCAGTCTAGTAGTCAGTATAGTGAAGAGATGGCCAAACACCAATGCATCCAGCTCCGTAGGCCTATAACACACATGCCACACACACACTCGGTTAATGACTGGCACTCCTTCAGCTTTAAATATAATCAGAAATAAGGTGTTACAGACACTGGCTTCACTTGTAATACT
This sequence comes from Neolamprologus multifasciatus, assembly GCF_963576455.1. Lineage (NCBI taxonomy): Eukaryota > Metazoa > Chordata > Actinopteri > Cichliformes > Cichlidae > Neolamprologus > Neolamprologus multifasciatus. Next base: position 28,454,592 of record NC_140451.1, read on the forward strand.
TTGTTTTAACACAAATCAAACATTGTCAGGAAGTACAGAACAAAGCTTTTCAGTTGATTACGAGATCATTACAATTTTAAACCACAAGGTGGTGCTCAAGGAAAACTGCTTGCAATAATTAAAAACATTTCCTTTTTGGTGTGAATGCCTATAACAGGGGTTGGAGAAAAGATTCTGAGAACTCAGATGTAGATTTGTTATTTAGTCGCTATAAACAAGACAAGAGAAAGCGATAACCAGAAACATACAGATAGAAAAAAAATACATACTGTTTATTAAAAAAGTATGACTGTGTTCCCAGCCTCTGAGAGAGAGCCTGGCAGCATTGACTCACATCTTCATAAACCTGAAACACATCAGGACGTAAAGACTTTTAAAACATGTTTGTTTACTTTTTTTTTTTTTTCCTAGACAGTCTGATGTTGACGATCAGACTGGGTTTTTCCTACATAGACAAATAAGAGACAAACACAAATAAGTTAAACTTAAGGGCCTTCAAACTGTCTACAAGATCAATTCTGTAAATTTTTGAAGAACTCCACCTTTAACCCTTTAAGACCTACCATAGAACCAAGTCCGCCAGAGCGTATATTATATGTTTACATGCTGTGGAGCCATTTTTGGGAGCATTTCAAGTTGCTATACATCAATACAACCATAACAGCCTAAATTTGAATAATATGCATGCATTAAGTGCATAGTAATTACAGAAATTGCAAAAAAGTGCAATAAACTACAAAAAAATTGAAAATAGTTTTGTTTTTTTTTAACAGATATTTCTAGTTAGAGAGATTTAAGTGGCTTATCCCTCAAAACTGTAAATACAAAAAAGTTGCACAAACTCGTTTCCCACCACAGGAAATTTATTTTGAGTGTCTTCATAGTTTTATTTTTGAAATACACCAATTTTTATATACTGCAGGAAAAACGAAAATAAATATTATGATGCAAATTTGCAAAAAAGCAGCATATGCATCAAAATAAACTATTTCCAGCAGTGCAATATGAGTCCTAAGCATCCCAGAAACCACACAGAAAGTCATAAAGTCAAAGATAACTTTTAAAAACACCAGTATAGGCTCATTGAGGCCCTGATGGTAAAAAACTACATTTCCGCAAAAATGACATCACTTCCGGTTTCGGGCAGGTCATGGCGGACATGCGATAGATCGCGCTGATGGACATAGGAAGTGTTATGAACAGCTGATCGGATCGGCAAAGCGTGTTTCTGGAATATTATGTTTTTGTTGCTGCAAGTGCTTTTTATGCAGTTTTTGCAAAGCTATATGTGGAAGGAAACTGTGACCGAGGACAAGCTGATGGCACAAGATGTAAGTACAACTCCTCCGGTTTCATATGCAAAAAAAATTATTGCGCTAGCTCATGTGGTTGCAGAGCTACCGGGATTTAAAAATAGTTACACAAAACGGAGCATGCCCGCTCTGACCGGTTTTAAAGGGTTAAAAGAAAAAGATATGAAATCATTTTTCTGATTGCAGAAAGGGAATTGTAGAGCTGGCAAAACATCAGCTTTTCACTTCCAGGTTGTCGCTAACCTGCTCCAACGTTTTCCCTCCCCAGCCAATGGCGTTCATCTTCCTGCGCACCTCCCACTGCTTCTGGTAGGCGAGGATTTTATTGAGAGGCCATGAGTACGGACTGCTGTATCTGGGGCGAGAAATCTACAAAAACAGATACAGCTGATTAGGAGGCTATCAAGACTTTAACAAGTTTTTTTAAAAAGCCTGGTGTACACACCTCAGTGGCTGTAGAATCATCACACCACTGAATGTACAACTGTAGAGAGATGAGGACATGTGTGAGAGGATATTTCTCAGACACATTCATAAAAACTGTACATGTGCTGAAGTTCTAGTATCAGTATGTTATGGTTTTTATGTTTTTCATACCTCAGCAGTAAGCAGCATATTGTTGACCAGCTCCATGTACGCTTTCATTTCAGCTCTCTGAACGTCATCTAAGCCATCGCTCAAAGAATGACCCTAAGTACCCAAAAGAAGACAACAGCAGAAAGAAATATGAAAACCTGCTCCTCCACTGGGAAAAACTAGAAGCAAATTTGCCAAAAGAAACAAACAGCATTCATCTGTACAACACTTGCCTTAGCTTTGGTAAATTGCACAATCGGCCCCAGTTCTGACACCACCTGGTTGCCCACGTGGATGAAGGGAATTTTACCTGTGGACACAAACATAAAAAGGCTGGGCATTAAAATCATCACATTTAATTCAACACAAAAAGCTAACCTGCAACAAAGTAACTTCCAGATGCACCTACACGAATCCTGGAAGCAAACTTAGCATTACATTTTATAGTGGACTAAAATTTTGAATACAAACATTACACAGCTTACACGTGTAATGTTTTAATGAGCAGTATGAGTGCTGAGATTCACACAGTGTTGAGATCAGACACCCAGAATTTGTTTCTGAAGCAACATGTATACTTACCAGAAGGTGACATGTATTCAGCATTTGCTCTGCAGAACACCTGAACTGGCAGACCACACATCCTCAGGTACGCCTGCACATCAGAAACGGGACAGAATTAAGCAGCTGAGGAATAAAAGCACTAGGAGGACACTAGCTTGTAATTCCATGAGGTTGGGTTTGCCTCTCCTCCCAGTCTCAAATAGTTCACCTGTGGGATGAATGTGTTAACTAAACATACTGTGAAAGTAAATGAAAAATATTACTTGTGGTATACTTTGATATGGTTTAAAAAAAACCAAAAAAACAGTTAACTTTATTTTGCAGCACTGCAGATTTCCTTCTGCAGTAAGGTCAAATCCAAAGTCAGAGTAGAGGTCAAAAGGTCAAATACAGATAATATCAACAACTGCATTTCATACTTCCATCCATTCGCTTCCGCTTATCCTTTTCAGGGTCGCAGGGGGCGCTGGAGCCTATCCCAGCTGTCATAGGGCGAGAGGCGGGGTACACCCTGGACAGGTCGCCAGTCTGTCGCAGGGTCAACACACAGAGACAGACAACCATTCGCACTCACATTCATTCGCACATTCACACCTAGTGACAATTTGGATTATCCAATTAACCTATCCCCACAAGCTTTTCATTTTCATTTCATACTTGATGCATTTAAAATATATATATATGTATATATTTTCAGCAGTATAACAACCTAAGATCAGTATCTTATTAGTTGGCAGTCAATTAATAAGATACCAAATAAGTTGACATTAAATCGTTGGCAGCAGCCAATGTTCATCTGTTATCTTATATCAGTTTTGTGCTGGTTAAATGTTCAAAATTGCACAATTAAGAACTGAAAGCTTTTATACAAGTTCAGTTTTCATTCATTAAATAATGAAAATAGTATTAAATATTTGAATTAAAACCACTAAAACGTACAGAAGCTTTCCTTGTTTCCTGAGCACAACAGACTGAGTTATTAACAAATAAACATTACATTGAGCAAGGTGTGTAATGTGTGTACATGCATGTTTGCTTTACCTGAACAGCGAGAGATGAGGCGCAGTCTGACAGGAGAATCTGATCCTCTGCAAAAACAACAACATATATAAATAGCTATATTGCTATTGACATTATGTATTGTGCCTCCATTTCACTAACTCACCCTTCAGTGGCTGGTACAAGGTTGCATTTTCAGGCCACGGCTCAGCAGCTGTCAACGTCACAAACAGACATGCAGGCAAACACACACAATTATACGGTGAGAATGTGACTCATTAACCTATAATGTTGCTTGTGGGATCGGCTGTCAACATTCTTTTACTAATTGTTCTTCGTCTACTTTTGACTCTCCCTTTAACAGTCGTCCCGGTGGATCATCTACCTTCATCTCACACCAACTCTCCGCATGTCCTCCTTTGCTATATCCATGACCATTCGTGTGGTCTTCCTTTTTTCCTCCTGCCTGCCAGCTCCATGTTCACTACCCCTCCTCTGCAAATATCTAAACCATCTCAGCCTCACCTCTCTAACTTTGTCAAAATCCTTAACCTGATCTGTCCCTCTGATATACTTAGTTCTAATCTTGTTCATCCTGCTCACTCCCAACGAAAACCTTAGCACCACTGACCTTTGTTAGTGTACCATCTACAGACCATACATCACAACAGGTCTCACTACCATCTTGCAGACTGTCCCTTTCACTCTGGCTCACTTTGTCACAAATCACCCCTGACACTCATCTCCATCCACATCACCCTGACTGCACCCTCTTCTTCACCTCTACTCATATAAAGTTAATCAATAAAGAATACAGACACGAGGTGCACGGTGCTCCCTCAACGACCTATGCTGTAACACCGCCGTGCTTGCAGTACAGCCTCCAGCCACCGGGGGGATCTCTGAGCATGTCTCTGTTAAAATTGATAGATTTGAGCCGTTTTTGTAACGATACGGGGTTGTCAGTAACTTTAGCCCTCTTGAGCTGTTTCCGCTTGAATTCGCCGTCCCCCTGCTGATTTATGGTTTTAACAGTAAACAGAAATATGGCGCTATTTACATTACAGTCCTGTGTTACACCTGCCAAGCAATCCACGACATGAAGAATGACAGAGTGCCTTGGGGCTTTTCCAGGCCAGTCAGCCTTTGTTTAAGAAACCAAGAAAAGGCGAACAAAAGCAGCTATAGTAACAGCTAAAGGTCCATATATGTAAGTAACTACATTTGTAAAGAGCTTATGTTAATGTGAACCTTAGCTCTTGCTAGCTAGCTGGCTAATGTTATTCATAATCAATAGAAAAACGGGGTGAAGTCAACATATTACCTGCCATCTGCGACATGAACGCCTCTGCCGCAAGAGACATGGTGCTGCTGTTGTACTCTTATTGTTAAATAATGATTAGAATAATGAGCGATCTGAGCAACAGCACTGCTTGCAAGTTTAAGGGCAAGTACTTGTTCTGCAGTCACTGACCGGTCCGCCTGCAATTGATGTCCGTAAGAGAAACGGTTGCATTAATCTTTAGTTCCACTTTATGGACGCGCATAGATGCTACTGTAGCAATGTTGTTATATTTAACTAGAAATAATTTGGGCTTTTGATGCATGGAAAAATACATATTATTAAAGTAGCATTTTTAATTTGGGTTTAAGGGAAAGAACTAACCGCACAAAAAGTGTATATGAAACTGACTAAAACAGACACATCATGTGAGAGAGACATGGACTCAGAGAAGCATTATTTGAAATCTGTGTGATAATTTTGTTACAGCAAACATAAGATTAAAAGGATAATTTCCAGGGCAGAGAACATACATTTGGAGGGTAAAGTCAGCAAAACCTAAATATGAAAGGATTTTATCATATTTGACCGGTGGTGTGGGGTGGCTGTGGCTCAGGAGATAGAGGGCAGTGGTTCAATCCCACACTTCTCTAGTTTGCATGTTTAAGTATCCTTGGGCAAGACACCAAACTCAGGTTTTGTGTGAATTTTAGGTTAATAGCGTTTGTAAAATTCGTGCATTCATCCACACTCCATGACTGCTGCTACCTAGCAGCAAGTACAATATCATTCTTTGACAAGCGTAGATTTTTAGCAGAACTGCATTTATGTGTGTTTATACCTTTATATCTGCAAAGTTAATATACTCGTTATTTTGCCCACTATTTTATTGTTGCTGTCTTATTATATTTGCTTTTTTTTTGTATTGTTATTATTTAATTCAGAGGAGTTTCTTTAAGAGTTGCCTCCTTCCCACCAAGTTTATGACCACAGAAATTAAAATCTTCTTACATATATACTCACTTCAATTGAAATGCAGTATACAATGCACAAACAGGGGTTGTGCAATTCTAATGAGCTTGAAAATCCATATTTGATATGACCACCTTTATTCTTCAACACAGTTTGAACTCTCTTAGACTCTATTAGTTTTAGACTTTCTTGTAATTTCTTTATTCAGGAATATTTCTCCAGCCTTCTTGAATGACACTCAAAATTCCATTTTGCATGTTGGCTCCTTTTTCTGTCAAGATGATCTCACATTGCTCTAATAATGTCGAGGTCTGGGCTCTGGGGAGGCCAGTCCATGACTGATAGTGTTTCATTATGTGTTTTTTCTATCTAGACATGTGTTTACTGCATTGACAGTTTGTTTGGGATCATTGTCAAAAAATTAAGCTGCTGGCAATCAATTGCTTTCCAGAAGGTTCTGGGTGGTGGATCAAAAATGTACTGTACTTTTCTGCAGTTATAATTCCATCTATCAAGATCCCCCAACATTACTGGTTAAAATGCAGCCCCCAAAAATGACACAGATGGCGGAAGCATCTCACTGTTGTACCTGTCTCCTTATGATCTCTGTTTATATGGGGATGAACCTAAAATTTCACATTTGGATTCATCACTCCATAAGACATAAGATAAGAAAGTCAGTGATTACTGATTTTCAGTCCAGTTCTTCAATAGTTTGACATACATCAGCCTTTTCTTCCCAGTTTCCTTCCATTGAGATCATTTCTGCAAACAGATGAATCAACTGAAAGGTCAGATGCATCTTTAGCATCCTGTGTCAGTTGATTTTCAGATACTTTTCACCTGCGGGAGATAGTTTTTAATTACACACTGCTCAGCATGCTGAGACATCCCATGTTTTTGTCTAATATGTGTTTGGGAATTGCATTGTTGGTGCAAAAAGACTAAATGCCTAAAAATGAGTTATTTGATACACACCTTTCGTCCCTTGTGAGATGACTTTTTACTCTTAAATGATTAATGTGTCGGTGTTAAGTGATGTAGAAACAACAAAAAGAAAAAAAAACATTTCTCTAAAAATAATCAGGTACAAGGAAAACGACTGAAAAGGCAGATGATGTGCAAATAAAAGATAAAAACTTTATCTTTAAAAACTTACAAGAAAGTCACAGCGACTTTATCTATTTAAACATTTATCTTTTAAATTTTGTTTATTAATCCAGACTATTTGCAGAAAAATGCTGCTGCATTCGATCATATCTAAACAAGCCTGTGGCACACCCATGTTTCTGTGTTTTTCTGTAGCTATGTTATTGTCCACACCCTAATAAGAAATGCTTCACTGTTTCATTCTCGTGACATTTCTCACCCTGTCCATTTTTAAGCTTTACAATCGAACACGTGACTGTATTTAAAGTGACCTCTTGTGAATCTTGTGAGAAGTATCCAACATTCATTCCCGTCTTAAAAGTCTTACTTGTAGGTAGATGTAGTCGTACATTTTTACGGTTGTGTGTTCACAGTGCAAACACAAGTGGACAAAGTAACTGAGACACATTGTGATGCATGGATAGATGTAACAACCCAAAATTGTAACCTTTGCAAAGATGTGTATGTTTCTGGTTCATATACCTTATTATTACTAAGGCTAATTTAGCATTGATTACGGTACATTGTATTATACACATTTCTGTTAATCCAAAGGGCTAATAATAAATATATCCATATATTTCTAATGTAAATATTTCCATGTTTTCTTAAATAGAAAAATATTATTTATCTTAACCTGAAAAAAAAATCTCTTTCAGACTGTAATACCTATTGCTACCAGTCGGGGGCATTCCTGTTTCATCACAGACTAGAGGTGTACACGCACAAACACAAACACATGCATATCCGCAAGTATGCTGTTCAGTATTATTGCATTCTGTTTGCATTCTGTTTCTGTCCATTTAAATGTACATAAAATACATGAATGTGTGTGAACTTGTGCTGTGAAATTTTAGGAATAATTGCATCTCGTTTGTAATCACGCGTGTCTTAGTGGGATCAGGTTTTGAATTCCAGATGTTTGACGTGTTTTTGTGGTATTCCCCTGAGTAACATCTCGAACTGCAGACATGCAGAACTTCAGAAGCTTTTCTGTTTTTAGTGAAGATCTGAACTTTGTTTGTCATGATTGTGGCAGCTCTGTGGTTGATCTTCAGCGTGTGATAGATAATCCAGGTCGCTCCGTGTCAGCCCCTTTGTGGCTATCCTGCACATGTAACCGAGTCTCCAACGGAAGCCACCAATTATTGGCACTCAGCGCTCATTTCTCTTACATATCAACACACAAATACACACAGCCATGATTCCACTACTTCAAGGGATTTTACTTTGATTTACGTTCCTTTCCCGTAAATTTACTATACACATAGGCCTAACCGCTAATCTTGATCCTGGCACAAACGATTTCACTTAAGTTGATATTCATACAAAAATTCGCGGTTTGGACAAACAAGATCTATGACGAGCCCGAATTATTGTATCTGGGATTTATAAACTTCTAAACAAAGATATCATCATAGACAATACTTAAGTCTCTTAACATAATAATTTACATCCCAAAAAGATTTAAACAGTAAAAGACACAGAATACCCACAAATTTAAATATTTTAACGCCGAATTTTCTCCTTAGTTTCGGCTCCGTTTAATAACTCCTCGAAAAACAGAAAACTGTAAAGATCAACCTAAATCCACCCGTGGGACAGCGTGCATGCATTTTAAAAGCTTGTCAACGGAGCCATGACGCACTAGACATTAGTCTTGGCTTATCTATACCATGAGCCCCCGTTAAGTTGTGACTGCGACAAAGACCGTGCTGCTTAAAGATGACACCGTATTTTATTTATTTATTTTATATATTTATTTATTTTATTTTCTTAAGCCGAAAATGGATATCACGATTTCGTCTTTAATTCAGTTTCTAATCACACGTCACTTCCGTTGATTCTCTCCCGACCTCATCTTCCCCTGCCGCCACAAAAAATAAAAATAAATAAATAAATAAATAATCGGTCCTTCGCTTATCTTCCAACACAGACAAATATTCACACCTTTAATGTTTGAATTTTTTTATTATTATTATTTTCTCATCTATTTTTATCAAAACATTTCCACATATAAAATTATTACAGGAATACACTTTTTTTTCAAAAGTAACGAAAAAATAACGACGAAGATGCTTGCTATAAAGAAGGAATAAAATATGCTTCTAATTAGTACAAATTAAACATAAGTACTGGCGTAGACTATGATAGATATCGATAGCATATTAAACTGGAATCAAAGAGAGAACATACCTATTTATATGCAACATCATGGTATTTCACAGAGGGCTAGTTTAATCCTCTCGGTGCGAAATCAAACAAGTTTTTTTCAGAAAAAAAAGATCTCTTTGTAAAACCCTGTAACCCTGAGAAAAGAAGTTGGATTTACAGTCAGGTGTGTGCGTTAAAATATTGTACCTTCATTTTGGCTCTTTTTAAAAAGAAATTATAAATGTGGGAAATAAAATCCAAGAAAAAAATATGGCTAATTTCCTTCCAAATATGAATATTTTTGGATGCTTCTCTGTACAAAATCAAAAGCTAAAACATAATTTGTGCAGTCACTCAACACGCAATTTGGTGTTTCTGCTCTTCTACCTACCCTCTAAGCGCCAGTTTTTGTAACATTTTGGTAACGTGCATATTCATAAATTAGGATTTTTCTACTTTTAGGTAGCTGTTCTATAACCCTGTATTATGTTTACCCTGTGGAGAAAAGAAAACCCTGATTCATCCTGGTTCCACGCAGTCACGAGTATTTTGGCACCGCAACAAACAAGCACTATGTTTTTGCGTCTTCATCGGATGTCTAAATATTAAGCAATTCCCTGTCTGCACCAGAGAGATCTCGGGGCCTCCGTGAACTCAAAATATATTCATTCATTAATTAATTATGAGATTCAATATGGATGAAACCTCAAAAAAGGAAAAAAAATTAAAATGCTCCAAAGTTGAAGTTAAAAACAAGAGAAAAATACATCATGGAATTTATAAACGTGTGTTCGTCAAAGCCGTAACTTTAAAGCAGGTGAGAATTGTTTGAGGACTGCAGTCACCCTGGATAAATTAAGCAACATCAGCTTTGGAGAATGAAGGTGCTACCATGGCTGCTTCGACTGCCACACTCTGCGCTCCTGCGTGTTTAGACAGTTATCACCGTCTTCATGCTGTCGCTGCTGCTGCTGTTGCTGTTGTTGTTGTTGTTGTTGTTGTTGTCGGTCGCTTTCTTGTTTTTGCTCTTTCCTTTGGTGTTGGGCAGCTTGTTGTCTTTCTTCCAGCGCATGCGCCGGTTCTGGAACCACACCTTCACCTGCCGTTCGGACAGACAGAGCGCGTGGGCCACCTCGACGCGGCGGCGGCGCGTGAGATAGCGGCTGAAGTGAAACTCCTTCTCGAGCTCCAGGACCTGCTGTCGCGTGTAGGCCGTCCGCAACCTCTTTGGCTCCGGGCCCACGTGATTTGGATTAACTGTAAAAACAAAGAACAGAGGTGGTTTACAGACCGCTTTAAATTTATTTTATTTATTTTACAGCTTTTATTTTGTTTTGTGTTCCGTAACGATGAGGATGGGCCTGGGTGAAGCCCCATATTAAGAATATATTTAAAATAAAAATGAGTTGATCTTATAAAATTCTCATTCCGGATATAACCGGATATAATTACGTAGCCTTTTCTATCGTAATCTCCATTCGTGGTGGTCTGGGAAGATGCCCAAGAAACGATTTTGACTTTTATCTTTAAAGGTTTGTTCCGCCGCAAGCGTTACACATCAGATACACAAGATGAGCTTGCTTGCACCCCCCCCCCCCACACACACACACACATGCACGCACACACACACACAGACACACACATACACACAAACAAGCTGTAGCAGGGCAGGGTCGTAAAACTTTATAGGGGTTGTAATTCTCGCTGACTCTCACTAAGATCGTAAATAACTCGACAACAAAAAGCGATGCTAACAAATGGACAAAACACTATACAAAGAAAGAAAGAAAGAAAGAAAGAAAGAAAGAAAGAAAGAAAGAAAGAAAGAAAGAAAGGCCAGACAGATAAAAACATTAACATGAGAAATACACCAATGTTGTGGAGAAATGAAATGGGGAGTGAAGATCGACTGATTAAAACGTTCAGGCTACCCTACCATGAGCGATGTGCACTTTCTTCATCCACGGGTAGACAACAATGGGCGGCTTGTCTTTGCCCTGGCAGGCCGTTTTCCTCTGCACCTGAGCGGGCTTTGCGCAGGTCATCCAGGCCTGGCACTGCAGGTCACCCACGGGAAACCTCTCCTTCACGGGCCCGTCCGTCTCTCTGTAGACCGGGTAGTTTGCACCTTGATGCTGCGAGGGGTCCTCTCCATCTTGCCGGCGATGCCCCTGCAAAGAGTGTTGATAACCGGTTTGTTGTTGTGTATAGGGAGGCGGAGGGGGCTGCACGGACATATAGCCCCCTCCATAACTGCCACTGTCTTCGGGGTTGTTGTAATACCCCCCTTGTTCATTAAAATTACTGTAATCTTCTTCACATGGCGGGAACTGCGGCTCAGCATATTTACAGCTCACCACGTAGGACTCCATGATTGATTTATAGTGAGGCTGGTAGGAGAATACTAATTTTTCTTTCTCTCCCCTCTCTCTGTCTCTTTTCCCCCCTCTGGCATGAAGCCATCCTGCGGCTGTCAAATAGACGGACGGCCACTCGGGCCACGTGACCCTGCGGCCAGCCAATGGGAGGCGACACTTTTGGTTGTTTATGTCAGACGTAATGGGATAATTTGGAGGAAAAAATGTTCATTATAGAACTAATGAAGATTTGCTGGCCGGGTAAGTTGCTACGGTTAGGTGTTTGTGGACACTGAAAAATAATCCCGACAGTTTAAAGTGTTAATATGAGTATCTATCTATCTATCTATCTATCTATCACCCTCTGCCACACAGCCCCTATTGAAGACGCACTGACTGTAGATTTATGACTTTTAGCTGACTGACTTTTACCCCCACAGATGGCCGAAGCTGAAAAATTAATCTGGCCCATATTGAGGGACGGCGGGGCCATATTTGGCCTTGTGGCCAGTCAAAGGACGGACAACAAAACGTGGCCGGTCAGAAAGGCCTCAAATAAAAGAATGGGATAAAAGGTTCCCAGACAGTGACTAGTAGTTGGCTTTGTTCGGCCGAGGTCAGGCCGAGGTGTCCCGCTCACCAGCACGGCTTTTAAAGGAGGGGGAGAAAAATGCATTGCTTTAAAAAAATGATGCTAAATCAAGCCGAACGAGAGAAAAATGCGACGGCTTAAAAAATGAAGCTTAATGCAAAATTAGTGGGAAAAAGGGTGAAAGAGATAAGTGGGAATATGCTAAATGTGTGCCCTCACACGAAGAAAGAGACATAATGAGCGTCATTGCGCAAGGAATTTTGCTCTTTTGCTAAAGTGATCCATTTAAAATGGTAAATCGCAAATGTCAAGGTCTTAATAGATCATCTTTACACCCAGCAATCGACCATTAATCCGTATGAAATCCTTCAAGATTTCACAGGATTTCTTTGGCTGCAGCTGCTCTCCGAGGATTTGGAAAGACTGATGCGCAGCTAAAACCCCAGTTTTACTACATGAACTACTTTTACTCCTTCCTATAATACTCTTGTAAAAAGCATTAAAGAGTTCCTATGTTGGATGTAATGCGTTTGAAGTCTTTGCCATGGCTGACAAAATACAACTGGACTTATGCATCTTTGAGCTTAATGGCTCTGATCTAATGAGTCATTTAGACAAAGCAGCCCTTAAAGAGTGACTGATAAGCAACCAAATAGGTAATAGAGTGTCAGAATATTTTTTTTTCCTGTGTCACGGTCTAGTGCCATTTAAATAGGCAGCTCTTCCATTGTTGTTACAATGGATATTTTTCAGCCGAAGCGTTTGTAGCTTCAGTTTCTATCAGACAGTTGTTGTTCCAGCTGAGATAAAGGGAAGGTGTGAACAGATTTTCACTGAAGAGTTACAGATTTACTACATTTGTGAATGGTCTGCAGAGGTGGTGTACTCAGGGCAGCAAACAGAGTTGCATTTTTTTTCATAAGCCAGGGCTTTATCAGCTCTACACCCCAGAACAAGATACTGTGCTGTGGTTCTTGTTGAGATGCTGCACTTAATATTGATTTTATGATTTGTCACTGAGCAAACCTTTACGCTACCATGCAGGAAATTAGATCCAGCGGCATGATCACAATTCATGCCGCGAAACTCAGTATGAGCAAACCATCCTGCCCGATTTGCCAATCCATTTGTATGCAGCAAAGCACAGCATCACTTCACGGACACTTTTCTGTGCTTGACACCGCACAAATGTCAAACAATCCTACTAATCTATGAAAGTGTGGAACTGTAGGGCTGAAGAAGGACACGTTCCTTTAGCAAAGCTAGAGCACAGTAAAGAGTCGTCCCTTTTTCCTCCCCTGTCGTGGATTTTGATGGATGGTTAGTCATCGCCCATAGACTCCCCAAGAACCCAATCTGTGACTGAGGCAGCTCCACACACATTCGGTTCTACAGGGTATATATAGGCGAAGGTTCACTTCATGGCTGGCTGCTGATGACTTCTTTTTGTTGTTGACAGAGATTTACACTCCTGTGCCCTCATTCTGACTTTTTTCATAGAGGCCATTGTGTTGACTAATGCTCTGCGTAAGAGTAATTACAATGCCCAAAATCACTATTCAGCCAGTCCCTTCTTTGTAAAGATGTGCGTGTACCTGTTGTTAAGTGTCATTGTGTAATTTATTGAAACCATTAATGGTGCTTCAGCATGTACCTTCTGACATCAATAATTCGTTATAAAGCATAACACATTAATTCTGATACATGTGTGCAATTACTGTAAACTGGTGAGGCCATCATCCAGAAGACTAGCAAGCTCAACAAGAACATCCTGAGACTTCAGACTTCTCCTCGGGTTAAATAATCATAATGATCTCCACATAGGCACGAATTGATTCCCTGGATCCAGAAGGTTATCTGGAGCTGGATTCGTTTATGATATTTTCTTGAAAACTGCAAGGCAGTGTCTTCTAATTATTCGTATATCATTTTAATGTGTATATTTTAAAGATATGCTGCAAAATGTTTCATTTTGTCCTACCTAATATCGGTAAATGTCCTTGAAGTTAATAACTTCTAAATTGGCTCTACAGTTTAACATAAAAACCATAAATTCTAGGCAGGTCCGCAATAATTGGCACAAGGTGAATTTCAGGTTTATGAAATTGGTCTTGCTGCATGAAAAATAGCTCACCTTCCACTGGAAAGAGGGCAAACAGTTGCCTATAAGATAACTGCAGCAGAGTATAGTTAATGTGAAATTGAGATGGTCACCTTGTCCTAGCCACATTCTCATTTGTTAATTATTATACCAAGTGTCGGAGTTACTCTGATATCAATTTTATCGTTTGAACACAATTCATTGAAGTTCTGCAAGTGTGACTGTGAGTCTGACCCCGCTTTCTCTTCCATGTCTGACTGAGGCATACTATTTTGGCTTTCTGAGGTAAAAGCTAGCTTATCAGAAAGACTTTGTTACAGTAGAGACGTTTGTTACTGATGACCTCACTTTGTTAAACAAGTATGCCACATTTCTTTACTTTAAACATTAGAAATCAACGAGGTGGCGATCTGTTCTGTTGCCCACCAGCAGTTAAAAGTTGCGTGTCTTTCATAATTTAGCCGGCCAAGCTTTGATTGTAGTGTAACTGCCAAATTGCAGTTGGTCTCCTGCCAAGTTTGCTGGTAAACAAACTACCAGCTGCAGTGAAACTAATCCACATTAAAATAGTGGCTGGGGGTAATTTCCAAACTTGGCCTCGACCTCAGATTTATTGGACTGAACTGAAAATTGCAGTGCTTCAGAGAACTTGGCCCTGAAACTGAATCTAAATTTCTCATTAGTTCCTGCTGAAATACATTTATGGTGGTCCACAGCGCCTCTAAATGTTTACAGCTGAACATCTGCCGTCAGCTGCCAGTGAACGCACCACAGTTTATACCCAACTATATTTGAATTCAAGTTGTGCACTTGCAATTGACAGCATTAGTCATCATGTTGACTCTTTTTGCTTGTATATTAAATTTTGGGTAAGATGTATGTGTTACACATGTATTGATTTGTCTCACGTGTCAATGCTCATGCTCCACTGAAGGCAACATTATCCACGCCTTTTTTTTTTCCCATTCCCACACACTTCACTTCTTTATACAGTAATGTATCATTATGAATATTGCTGACGTCTGCATTGTTTTTCGAGTTGTATTGCAAATTTGGTCAAGATGCCACACAGAGTTTCTGTTTCCATTTCTTCCCCTAGGCGATGTTCTGTGCTCTGGCAGACGCTCATTCCTTGTGTTTACATGTTCTAAATTCCCATGGCTGGTTGAATGAGTGCTTGATGACAACTCCGGTCAGAACCATTTGTTGCGAAAGCAAAAAGCTCGCGTTGCATGGAGTGAGAAGAACAGCAAAACTTTATGTAGAGCATGATTGGTTTCACGTTAAACAGTGGGAAAGCTAAACAAAAAAAAAAGAGCGAAGCAAACACTGATCCATAACAATTCTGATTGATTTTGGGTGAAAAATGAAACTGCGGAGTTTAGGGCACCTTTCTGCTGATGTGGAAAATACAAATGGTCAAAAAAGAGAGAGTTCATTCACGTTGAACTATTAATCCCGAGTTTTTTGTTTTGTTTTTTGACTTTCATTTTTCACAATTATTCTTGCCCTCGGACACTGGCGTCATTAGCTTACACCTTTGAATGGTGTTCCCTAGCTCTGAACTTTGGTGGATTTCTTTTACAGACAACAACAACGGAGCAATGCTTCGGTTTCTCAAAGAGCATTCTTCTTTAAGAATGTAGCCTAGCTGCCGTCAGGTCGCCAGAGGGTCAATCAGAATCGTTGACCGCTGGTTCACCGTTTCATTAGTCCCCGCGCTGGACAGGCCAACGCAGGGGCTCGAGGTGGGGACCACGCAGAGTTCACGCGGCCTGCGGGAGTCGCGAGCCTATTGTTCCGTGGGTTTCTCCCTCCCTCTCTCCCTCTCTCTCTCTCCCTCTCGCTCGCTCGTTGGATAGTCTCCTCCGATATTAGGGGTTAAAGTGGGAGGATGCGTGCGTGACCGTTATTTGAATATGATCCACTGATCTAAAAAGGGATTCTCTACCACATGTATGACTTATTGCTACTTTGGCAGCGGTTTAATCAACCTTCTCGTATCGTTTTTCCATTATAGGTTGATTATTGATTAACGCTGTTAATCTGGTAGTATAATTAGACGTCTTTAATGTCCCTCTTCACTCCGGTTGTGGATTTAATTCAGTCCAAGATGATCGCCTTGGATACTCTCGCTGCAGACTTTGTGTTCATGTGATACTCCGAGTACGTAATTTTTCACCAGGCTGTCTTTGCAGATCTGAATCCAACACTCGGGTCTGCAGATGATATAACCACAAGCAGCAGTAACATAAGCACGTATCCGTATAAGCAGCCTGCCTTTTAGAAGATCGCATAAATAAATTCTCCTCTCATCCCGAGTTTGACATGAAGCCATTCAGTTGTGGCTTTTCTTTCTGGGGTCGTTTCACTTTTTCATCTTAGACAGGCTGACCGCGGGCTCACCCCTCCACCCCCGGCCCTGTGCCGGGTCAAAGCCGAGCTGAGAGCTGCTTTAACCCGGTTTAGACATTAACTGCGAACTCCAGCCCCGCATGGGAACCCAGGCACCGTCTCGAACTGACCAGTGCGATCGAGCAAAACCCGGAAAATCTGGCTGTAAATTAGTAAAACTAACTGTAACATTAAATGCTGAGGGCAGTTTAAATGAGCAAGCACTTATGGCAAGACTGCAAAAATATTTTTGGAATTAATTTATTATCTATAACGCCGGAAACGATCGTTTTACATTTAACAAGATACACTTTATTAACCGTGAGACTAAAATGATTTACTTTAAAATTATTTCAAATATGGTCATTTTTCACTAAGAGGGAATAAATCAACTTTCAGCACAAAAACAACAATATTGACCTCATAATTCTAATTAAAAAAAATTATAAGCTTCTTTTTTAATTGATTTTTTAAGTTTGTAGTTTCCATAAACGCATGCGTAAAACTACAATTATATCAAACTACATCAAAATAAGACACCCCTAGTTTTAAATCCTCAAAAATCACACAGGCTCCCGCAACAAATGGAAATAGCTCCCATAAATATCTGTGAACTGAAAAGTTCTCGATGTAAAGACGCTGCACCAGTTCGAAATGGTTGCCGGTATCTAAACAATTAAATTCTTTAATTTTACGGAAAAAATAAAATGACATATTAAAAAATATATACAGTTAAGCCAAAATAAGAACAAGTAACACACACACACTGTTTTTGTTTCCAACTATCCGTCTTCAGAAGACTGAACTCACTTTTAAGTTAAAATATGAAAAAAGATGCCTCAATTGCAAAATTTGTTGTTGCAGCTTAGTGAGGCTCCCCTCTCAGTCGTAACCATTATTTAGTTATTTAAAAGATTAATGTCCCTGCTGCCATGTATTTTTTAAATTGTCGTGCCTCTCTGGAACGGAGTGCCCAGCTGTGAGTATAATCAAAATTTTCCCCTTGCCATAAACCGCTGGGTTATAGTTCTCTTCTGGCTTCTGTTTATAGCCTATAGGGAGCGGGGCTTGGCGTTAGAGAGATAGCTGTAAAATTTAACATCTCAGCAAAGACGCCATAACTTATCTGATTGCGTTTACATATCCATACAAACATGAGCCGAGCAACGACAATAGTCATTTTGAAAAATCATTTTGAATGCGCCAAAGTGTAGTTCCCAAGCAAGCGACTGGTTAGTTTTGCATTATTGCACTTCTCCAGCCTGATTAAATTATTCCACAGGATATTCATATTAATATTATTATGATTTGTTTTATTATTGATAATAATAATGATCTAAATGGGAGGTTATATTTTCGAAATGTACACAAGCAAGATAATCCTCGACATATGGAATAAAGCCCCCTCAGAAAGGATGCAGGCTACCGTTTT
Organism: Neolamprologus multifasciatus; assembly: GCF_963576455.1. NCBI lineage: Eukaryota > Metazoa > Chordata > Actinopteri > Cichliformes > Cichlidae > Neolamprologus > Neolamprologus multifasciatus. Next base: position 28,472,477 of record NC_140451.1, read on the forward strand.
CCGATTTAGGAACACACACATATGCCACATGGAAATCGTAAACCCACACACTCACTCACACACACACGAGCACGGATATAGAGTTTCATGTTAAGGACTTCCTACAGAGAACGTTAAAAATTCTGACTACTGTTATCTTTCTTCCAGAATCAGAGGAACAGCTTTTCGGCATCAATCATTTTTTGTCCGCCATGAGCTGAATGCAGACAGCAACATTAAACCTGTGATCCTAAACAGTCCCCCACTGAAAGAGGGTTTTTTCTCCTTGAAAGAGGTGTAAGTGGATAATTTTATTTTTGAAGAAAATCATATATATATATATATATATATATATATATATATATATATATATATATATATATATATAAAAGCAACTACCGATATATACTGTGTACTGGAGTACTGGATATATATACCGGCAGTTTCAATATTAGATCTGAGACACTCAATATAAAGCAAACAAATATTTCTTCAGAGTCCATGTTTATTCTTTCTACTAAAACACGCCTTAAATCGAACTAAAAGGGAAAGTCAAATTTTTTTCTCACAAATTCGATGTAAGTTTACTTTCAGTCCAAACTTATTTATTGCTTCAGTTAATTCGATTATATATCGGACTACAGGTGGCTCTCTGAACCGCTCTCTCACTCTACCAAGGGCCCTCGGGGGTCTCCCGACCACCGCTTTCATTCGGAGATCACTTCCCCCACCCATGTTTTTCCTGCCCCCCTTGCCCCATAGTCATAACTTCATATCTGCGCCAAATATGAAAAACGAAACACACTTACTTGCTCTGTCCTGCTCTCGCGTTAAAACGCGATCGTTCGTTAGTGTAGTGTAAAATCCCGTTAGAGCGGATCGAAGCTGAGTGTGGGGACCGTCTCCGTTGTTTCTCTCAGCAATACAAAGCGCATTCTGTTGATTTCGGACAAATATCGGCTACCAATCCCATCTGGCCGCCTGTCGGCTATTCTCTCTGAGTTATATTTTGGGGCTTGTCAAAGCTCCGGCAATAAAACACACTTTATTACCGTCACGTGCTCAGCTTTTTTTTCTTGCAACTCCCACAAGGGTTCATAAATTATTAGGCCCTGCACCAGAACCACTTTATTCGATAATGGCGCCAAAGGAAAAAAAGGGGAGCTTTAATCTCTGGGGGTTGTGCTGCTGGAGATGTAAAAATTAACCGTTTTGTGGTCTTTTTTTATATTTATATATAGAAATGCGTTTTCCTTCTCACTTAAATGTTCTTTGAATACGGGTTTCTCAATTTATTGAAGCTTCAAATCCTTTTTATCTTTCATTTCTAAAATATATTGATTTTTTCCCCCATTTTCAATCTAACTTCTTTTTTTACCATTAAAATTTTATTTTAACAGATACATTTTCGTGCATAAAACACTTTGTGTGCGTAAAATGGGGAGTCTGCATGCTGTCACTCCCATGAGACTCATGTGGTTTGCACTGCAGTGCTTTCCTCTAAAACAAGCAGAGACTGAAGCCTTTTGCATTTTCCGGATGTGTCTGGAATGCTGTTTGGAGCATTTGTTTCCTGCTTTGATTTCCGTAAATGGGGAGCAATAAAGCCATAAATGTTGCTCTGTGAAAACAGACTGGACACCGGTATGCTTGCTTTAGCAGCAATGCGGCTGCTGGGCACAAACAAGACATTTAACCAAATGTTACACAAGAATCTCTCTAATGAAGTAGCAATGCTTCAAAAACCTAATAACCGAACTTACTGCTACTAATAATAAGAAGGAAAAATATGAATAAGAAAAACAATGGTAACACATAATTGAGCCTAATTCAACCACACAGGCTACTGGTGCGTACAAGCCAATAACACTTCAATAAAACGCATTATATCGGTTCTTTTAAACATATCGTTATTCATTGTATGGCAGATTTTATTGATTTTAGTTTTGGCTTATTCCTCCATTGAAAAGATGATGCACAATGCACTCAAATATTCAACATCTTGCTAATTAATAATTATGAATCATATTAAGCCAAACTTTCACTGATCAACGGCGTTCGTACGCGTTTTGTATAAATCTTTCCATCACTGAAGCTTTAGTGGTGCTGTTAAAACCACAAGCCACTTGACTCCCTGATTTATAGCACCTTGGCTTGGCGTCTTGCCTAATGACTCCCCCTAGCAGCTGTAACATAAAATCCCATCCAGACCAAACAAAATGATCGTGGGACACTAAGCGGGAGAAAATCCCCCTGCTCCAGGTGCATTCAATGTAAGTGGGAGAAAAGAACGTCATAACGGGGCTGGACCGTGAGGAGGATGAAGATAGTGTTGCTACCCCAGTCTGAACAGCGGCTGTTAAAAATCCATAGAGCTTCAATTTGTGCAGCTAGCTGAGGCCATTGTTTAAAAATGTCATCCTTGGGTCTCTAGCGCCATCTAGTGGTCAAACGACACCAAATAGCGCCAGCTCACATGTATTGGAAGTCTGAAAAGGATACAGCCTTTTCTTGTTAGTAGAAAAAAAATTATATATATATATATATATATTTTTTTTTTTTTTTTTATTTTTTTTAAATGTGCTACAAATTTGATAATGCTCTTGGGCTTTGTGTTACTGGCTTTTAAAAGCCGTTCCCTTTTCTGTCTTGAATGAAGTGGGATTAAACTGTCTCCTGTATTTTTCTATCTATGTGTGTGTGTTAGCACTGTGATAGAAGTCCATAAAGGTGGATGGATATTTTGCAGTATCTGCAGTGTGCGCTGCAGTGTGCATTGCCGATTTCCTGGCAAATAGCACCCCCTGCTGGTTAATAATAACATTAGCACTCCAGGCCTAGCAGTTCTCCCAAATTTGTCTATGTTTTTGTATCATCGGTTTTTGTCTAAGTTAAGAAAGTTAGATGGCAGGATCAATAAGGCAATCACTGCTTGTAAATAAGCATTTGCATTCAGTGATAATGGCCAATTTAGCCGAGCTGTGTGAGTGCTGGGAAATAAGGACATTTTTATAAAGAAACACATTGTTATTTAAATGCTCAAGCATGAGCTGAATTTGTAGAACTGTGCCAAACACCAAAGACGAGCCATGACAGAAGGACTATTGAAACAGAAATAAACACCAGCCTGCATGATCAAGCCTGAAATTTGATAGTGTTTAAGCAACTTAAACCTCGACGTCTGCCGAGGAAAACTGTGAAATGAAGCCCTCTGGACAAACCTGCAGTCTGTTTTTGTCTTCGAAAACATCCAGTTGAAACTTGGGTTTTTGCACTGCACTGCAAAGAGAGAGAAACGGGCATGTTTTATACCTCACACACACAAACTCATCTCACACATCTTTGTCATTCTTTCTCAGGCTTTCTTTCTGTCTGTCACAGGCTTTAATTTAATGTCTGCCTCGTTCTCTGCGTCACTATCTTCCCTATCTCCTTTTGTCTCTTTGTTTCTGTCTTATACGCATTGACACACACACACAGAGTCTTTGCCGCATTGCAGTAGGTTGTAAATACTCAGTGCCAGCTGAGCTTGAGTGAGCAGCACCAGTGAAATACTGTCTTTGTTTCTCTGTATCTCTCACACCCCGCCTGCTGCCCTTGTGGGAAAAAAATGTAAAATTCAAAAAAGGGAGAAAACACTGTCTTTCTGTCTATTTGTCTCTCTGACACTTGCCCTCATAAAAAGGGACATCAGCGAAAACAAAAAACATGGGGGAAAGCATTCCTTCTGTCTGATTCTGCCCATCTGATTAAGTACAATTACAGGGGAAAGAAGGAGAAATTGAATTTCTGACATAAAGACCTTGAAAGGTATCAGCACTGAGACAGATAGCAGAACAAGCACTAAAGATAACGTGCAAGAAGATGATATTTTGTGATAATACTGCCAGATAATCCCCTGAGAATGAAAAAAAATTGCTTTCTGGGGCTATTTTTGCAGTTTGCCTCAAAAGAGCCACCATGTGTCCTGTTAGCGTTGCACCCCAATGGTTCATGGAGCCATTTACAGATAAACATTGCATTGATGGCTGAAACAGACAAATATGTATGAACCTTGGGCTAGCATATTTATATGCATGCGCACATTGTCATGTGATCTTAAAGAGGTATGTTAAAGACTCAGAGGATCAGGCCTTATATCACCGTCATGTACATCATGTATATTTACAATTATATTATTGTTTTAAATGTATAGTATTTATATAGATTCAAATGATGCATTTTTCATATTTGACTTAAGGGAATTAACCCAATTCAGTTATATGCAAATATGAAGGATGCTGCTTCTCTCTTTTTCCCTTATTTTTTTTTATTTATTTATTTTTTACAATAGTATTAATATTTGGTTTCATCATTTGGATAAAAAGAGTTAAAGAGGAGTCTGTTTCAGTCTGTTTCTTGTGTGTACAGACAGACCCTGAAGCATTAATACCGTCATTACAAATTCAGTTTTTTAGTAAGGGTGCAAGGTTTTGCACACAGTGCACAAAGTTAAAAATTTCTGCAGCATAACATGAGAGCTTATTGAACCTTGGATATTAGTCGGCAGGAAAACATAACTACTGTGAGGACTCAATTACATTGCTGAATTACATTCTGGATAGTTCTAGACAGTAAAGAATTAGTCAGAAGTAGTACCTGACATCATCAGTCTACTGGACTCCATTTTCTTCCGCAGCATTCTGAAATAAGGAAAAGAAAAAGGAGAAAAAGAAAGGACGATTAAATCAGTCAGAAATCAGCGCAAATAGCACGAGGCTTGTAATAGGCCTACACACAACGAAAAGAGTCTAAAAATACGTCTCATTTTCAGCACTGCTTTCTTGACAGCCTGTTGGTTAGAAACTTGTCTTATATGTGTAAACAAGTAAAGTACATATGACGTCTTAACGTTCAAACGAAAAATGTAACGAGTTATTTAAAAAATAAGACCTTAGGGTGAGAACAGTAGAGAGACAAAAATAAAAAGTGAGAAATTGTTTACCGTCCATGGAGGCGCGCGGATGCCGAGAAACACTTCTGTGGTGTCGAGAGCGCGCGAGGCAAAGCTGTCTGCACACTGCACGCGCACACATGACAGTGAGCGGCCAATGGCGAACAGGGTCAGGTCGTAAAAGCGTTTTACGACCTGTGAGCTGTGCAAAGAGAAAATTGGAATTTGTGGCAGCTGGGTGCAAAAGAGAGCTGCATTTCCAAACAAACAAACACGCGCAGGCAGGGCTCCAGATAAATCTAAGAAGCAGTTTTAAGAAGGTTTAATCATTATTTATTTAGACCACCATCATCCGATGACCACCTCTGATACTAGCTGTTATTTAACCCTTAAAAATATAAATGTTGTAAGAAAAAACAAGTCAGCTCCTTTAGGCTACATTACACTTACAGAACAAAACGGAAGGCCCCAGAACCTTCAAGGCATCTTGTAACTAGAATTTTAGCTATGACGACAACAACCTGTCTGGATACACAGTTTATTTCCGTGTATTCATGTCGGGTCCGCCGCAACAGGAATATCAGTGTATTTTATTGGAAGATTGGAGTAATTAATAACTACCACAATTTCGGCCCACATGTTAAACTAATGCAGCCCAAACGTCGTAATATTAATAATAATAATTTTGCCTTAATTAAATTTGTTGATTAAATCATTAGTGAAGCGTTTTAAACTGGCCCTTTTTTTACCCTTCTTCGTAGACGACTACACAAGTGTCTATATATTATTATTACTGCCCTTCAAAATACTTTGAACTCTGGCTGGACTCCAACCGAATAAATAAAAATGGTTTTAATAGCAACTATAAACTTTTTTGGCGTCAGTTTAGACGTGTGAAGACAGCTTAACTTCTCTACTGAAATATTCATATTCCTGGCTGATATTGAATAGCCCCAAAATATGAGTGGTGCACTAACTTTAAGTAATTGTAACAACAGAGCTGCTGAAAGCATCACGTGTACTTTTTTATTTTTATTTTTTTGTTAAACAACACTAATTTTATTTTTTTTAACAAGGCAAAACAAACAAAAGTAAAACACTAATTACATTCATGGGAGATCTCCAGACCTCCTTGTGTTGGTGAAAAGTACAATATTACTAGTGTAACATTAATAGTTTAGGCTAATATTGATAGTATAATAGTAATATTTTAGCCTACAACGCTTTGTTGCAGAACAGCTCTCATATTTACCCTGATTTTCTGGTTATTTCCTGAAATAAAATAAAGTACATTTTATTAAAAAGTTTATATTGGTATCTATAGCAAATTTAGGCTGGCCTTATGCTATGGATGGATACATTTTATATTTGGTTAATGTGATAAATACTGAATTATTACAGCCTAATTATTTATAAAGTTCAGCGACATCCTCTGTCTCTCCACAGAGGGAGACAGAGGATGTCTCCCTCTGTGACATCCTCTGTCTCCCTCTGTGGAGAGGATAGAAAACAGAAAATAGAAAACAGAGGATAGGATAGAAAACATCCAGTCACATTAATCTGGTCACAACGCTCTAGTACATTCATTTTTGGTATGTAATAGTTTGTATTTTACAGAGTGAAGAAACATAACTTGTACAGTGCGTTTTATTTCTATTTTATTACACTGGAAGTCATCATGGCTAGCACCTGTATATTTAGTGTGTTAGTGTGTGTGTGTGTTTGTGTGTGTGTGTGCGCGCACCCCCCCCCCCCCCCACACACACACACACACTAATAAACTTAATAAATTGTGATTTTAGATTCCACAATTTCTCCTTTTTTATCTTAAACCTCACACATTCATCTCTTGATTCAGAATTCTGTACATGCGCCTTTATTTAAAATTTTATGTCTAAAACTGGTTGTAATGGTTTTAGACATAAGGTGGACAAAACTGAACACTGCCTGTTGTTAAGCAGTAATGTCGATATTTCTTTTCTAAATGTGTATTTTGTAGGCATTTTGTTTTCCCTCTCATTTTCTTTCTCCTGCTTTAAAATAAATAGCGTCAGATCATTTGGAGCACGTTTCAGCAAAGATAACCCTTTTTTTTAATTCTATGGACTTTAAGGCTGTGATCATAAACTGCAGGTCGAAATGATTACAGAGGCTTCAATTATTGCTTCACCTTTTATTTTGAAGAGGAAACAGAGCGGAAGTAGCGTTACTATCCCCTTTGACTATTAAATAAGAAACATAACAGGATTAGAAGAGGATTAATTTATTTAATAGGGTGGATGAAATTGATTAGAAACTCGGATCACGGACTAGCTGTTTGAATATTACTGAGCTGCTTTTTTCCTTCATTGTCTTCCTCCCAAATGAAATGTTCCATTATTATTATTATTATTAGTAGTAGTAGTAGTAGCAGTAGTAGCAGTAGTAGTAGTATTAGTAGTATTATAAATTCTTCCACAGGTCGAGAAAATGTAATTACCTGAAAAGTTACAGCTTTTAACAAGTCACCAGTTGAATACTACAGGTTGGACGTTTACAGCTAGTTTCCCAGACATGGATTAAGTTGTCTCAGACTAAAAGGAAATTTCAGTGACGATGTCCTCTGGAAAAAAAAGGTTCTTTGTCTAAGACTTAACTCATGTCAGGGAAACTACACGTTAATGTAGTAAAATGCTGTGGGGCAAGCATCTGAATGAGATTTTGCCTGTGAAGAAAGATGACGTCATAATCTGAGATTTGGACTCAGGTCCACAGTAATAAATATCACACCATAGAATTGCTGTTCGAGTGCAAATAGCTCATGAAAGACAACACCTCCGCCCAGTGGACATAATGAGTAATTACACATGAAGAAGCAGCCCTGTTTTTTGATTTTTTTGTGTTTATGAGGAATTTCAAATCAGCTCGTGTCTTGAAGTTACCTAATTCAAAAATGTTACTTTAACTTATCGAGGCCATCTTGATTAATAAAACTGATGTATACATTTTTAATTTATCTATGTTAGTATAAAACAGAATATTCATGTCAGGCCGCAGTAGGCCTACGTGCTTTACTGTCTATATTGTTTTCTTCGTGACATAATAAATGCAAGCACACATCACTTTTCTACATCAATCGTTTGCATGCAGCTCAGCTGGTGAGGCCCTGGACTCTGTTAATGGATCATTTTGAATCTATTTTTACCATACTGAAGAAATGTGATGGGGAGCGTGCAGCACTTAGACAGTTGTAATGATTTTAACGTTTCTACGTGCAATCCTATCATCCTAATACATCCGAATTTCTGCAGCACTTTAAATATTATTCTTTTGGAGGCTAATTACATGTAAATGCAGATGGAAGAGTTTCGTTTGTGATAGTTTTATTAAAAGTGTACATTAAATCAGAACTTTGGAGGCATTTACTTAAAAAATGTTTTCAGGTTATTAGTATTATTATTATTATCTTTTTTTATATATGTTATCTACATTCAGTGCTGTTTTGGGCTACAGTAATTCTGATGCATTTGTCCGTGTGCTCTGAGTGAAGTTTTGAGATTTAAATGGTTATAATACTTTTTATTCTTGTCCATCAGCTATTAAAATGGATGCATATATTCTTTCTTTTGTCACTCGTCTGTGCTCCAATGCAGGACCAAATTATTTTAATACTAGTCCATAGAAACCAATACCTGTGCCCAGTCAGCACAAAAGGCCTGAATGGTGTTTGCAACTCAGACGGCCATTTCTTAACTTTAAAAATAAGAAGAAGGTTCTGCTCTAGCTGAATAAAATCAGACTACTGCTGATGTTAAAGCTTCTTGTTTTTACCAGTACGGCTACACCGAAGTTGTAGATAACCTAGCCTAAATTAAACGATTACTTCTGAAACTGGAAAACATACACCTCATCGAGACTCACATGCTTTGTGGCAAATCCGTTTTAATTCCCTCCATAATGAAATTTCCTGTGTTTTGTGCTCTCGCTGTCTGTAAAAGACGTGACTGGAGCTGTCTAGTCTCATCTGCAGACAATGACTTTAACGTTTAGAAGGACAGTTGAGGCTCTAAGGCAGGAAAGGGTGTCCAATAAAACCATATAGTCACGATGACTGTCTGGGCGAAATTACTTTATGGCACCTCTCTCTGCGTGTCTCTCTGTCTTGAGTTGGGGCGGAAAGTCACGTTTATTCTCCAAATGCATGCTGTTGGTTTATGACCCTGCAGTAGGATGAGCCCTGAGAAGATTATATAGCCGCAATAAATGAAGGAAGCTACGAGGCGCTGCACTGACTTTGACAAAACAAGGAGGCAGAAATGTCTCTCCGTGGGCTGAATCTCCGAACACATACCTGAGAGCAGTGAAACACCTTGACGGTGGAATATAATCATAATGACAAACATAATAAATCGAGTTATTGGCCTATAATCCTGTTTAATGTCAACCATGAATTACTGCCTTTGTTTCCCTCCCCTGTAGAATCAGCCGCAGGATAATAATATAGGATAATGCTGTATGTAAGCCTTTTTATTGGGTTGTATTGCGCTATTTAATAAACGACAGCGCAATTTTAACCTTTATGAGTTTTAGGCTACATTGATCAGGGGCTACAAAATATTTTTGCAGTAGTTCTATAGCAGGATATTTTTTTTATGTCCACAATGTTGCCATGTGATGCTATAAATATTATTAATATGCCTTTAATATCAAGTTAAAAACAAACAAAAAGAAAAAAAAAACTGATTTGTGCGGACTAATCCGTGCGTAAAATTACCAAGTCGCCAAAAAGAAGGCGCAAATGAACACCGACGCTGTAATCCATCTTTTATTTTATTTAGAAAAATCACCATGAGCAGCATATTGAACCTATAACCTAAATGACAGGATGGAGGCCTTATTTGATCACACTTCGTCTCACAGTACAGCACAGGCCTGTCGCTGTAGGCTAACATAGCCTGTTGTTCTTCCTCTTCTCTCAAGGAGAATGTGGACAAAAACGAAAAGCACCAAAATACCTTTAAAATCCCCACAATGTTCCCGTTGCCGCGGATGTTATACCAACTTACATTGGAAAATGGAAATCGATTGTGCGTTGTTGTAAAACGTCTTAAGAGGACAGTAGCTGTTTACTGGAAGGAAACAGCGAAACAGAAAATCTAACAATCAAACTGCAGTCACACCATAGCTTAGCCATGACTGGTGTGTGTGTGTGTGTGTGCGTGTGTGTGTGTGTGTGTGTGTGTGTGTAGGCATGACCATATCTGCATTTCAAACCCACAGTAACAACAAATATACACAGCAACAATGACAACAACAGCAAGGACAACAATACCAACAAATATGCCCCTATAAGGCTACATGCAGAGTTTATAAAATCAAAACAAAGAAGCTTTATTCTGTCTTCAGGAGCAAATTCCTTAAAAGCTCCTTTCTGATTGATAAGGGAGACCAGGATTGGTTGTAACACAGAGAACTTCTCCACTAAGAGCAAAGTGAAACAAGTTTCTGTACAGACCTGTCAGGCACCCGAAATACAGCGAGAAGAAGAAGTGGTGTTTTGCTTCCTTTTTTATGTTGCTTATTGTAAATATATAAAATCTCGTAAATTTAGCAAATGCGCTGTGGTTACAAGTGTATGACATGTAAAAGGTTGTGATTATACAAAACCTACATCAGTATTTTTAACTATTATGACCCACGCATTTGTGCAGAAACTTCAATGGAGGACCAGGAAAAGACATGAGCGCCTTTTAAACCCAAACAAGAGGTGGTCCTATTTAAAATGCAGTAGACTAATTTTATTTACAGCCAATAAACCAAAGCCTCGAGTCACAGATAATGTGTTAGACAGAAAATATTCATCTTTAGTCGCTTATTAGCCAGTTGGACAAAGTACAGCTGACCCTGGTCTGAAAAAGCCGCTGAAGTGGGACAGATGTGAAAGTATCACATTTAAAACACATTATTACTTTAGCATGATCAATTCACCTTTTAAGTACTTGCGATTTTTAGATTATTCACATGTGTAATCTTGGTTTTTTCAAAGATACATTTGGTTTTGGTTTGTTTTCTAAGGGTAATTGCATTGTTAAAAGAGCATAAAGAGAATAACTCCAGCCTTAGCGAATGTGTCTTTTATCTTTTGGTAATGCCAACCCAACAGTATTAACATGTTTCACGTAAATATGTTAATACTTACATGCATCAGATACAGTCTATTAGGCCGAATCCTGTTTGCTCCCAAAAAAATATTTCATTTTAATCCCATACAAATATTCTGCAGCTATTTTTCAGGCTATAACAAGCAGGTATTCAGCCATGAGATTACTCATGGGGTTTATCTTTGATAGTTTTCCCTTGTACTTCAGTCCGAGCTTGCACATTAAACATAGTTTTTGTGAGGACGATACTTTTAGCCTTAAATCATAAAACACCATTCCCATTTTTTTGTTGAGAGCACAGACAGTTTAAGTATTACGTCTGGAATGTTTCAAGCATTGCCATTTCTGAACATGAGAGATGTGCATCCATATTAAAAACAGATGTGTTTTAAAATGAGTAGTCTTTGATATGAGCTGGTATGTTTGTGATCGGGTTTATTGACCTCCCTGTAAATGTTAACACATCATTATTTACAACTACCCCGGGTTTCAGATGAGCTGTTTTCTTTTTAAAACATGCAGATGGAAGAATTATGCGCCGAAGTACAGATTACCTAACTTTTTTTTTTTTAAGACATTAATGTGTGTGTTACAGCACATCCCGGTCTCCCCTGCAGAGTTTATCACTGCAGTTTTCAAAAGCAGCCATGTTAGCTCTACAATCCTTTGCTTAGTCACAGCTGATTTTGCCAGTTCATGTTAGAGATGTTGGCCATCTCTGAGCACTGTGTTTCTTTTATCACCACCACCTCTTCACCTATCACAGGAAGAAAACAAAAGCCCCAGCCTCTAAATCCATCATTCATTCACACTCCTCCTCTCCCGAATCATCAGCTTCTTCATCTTCATCCGTCTGTTTTGGAACCAGATTTTGACCTGTCTCTCTGTCAGATTTAAGAGTCCTGCCACCTCCAGGCGCCGATCTCTGGTCAGATACATGTTGTAGAGGAATTCCTTCTCCAGCTCCAGGGTCTGGTGTTTGGTATAAGGACATCTCTTTTTCCGGGTCGATTTGGCATGGATCCAGCTAGCTGATGGATTTTCTGCAGGAAAAGAGACGAGAGTTGCATAGGTTTTTACTCACACCAAACGCCATGTATATTCACTTTCCTCTGGTTTTAAGCATGTCTTTCTGTCTGTGTTGTGAGGAGTTCAAAGGCTGGCATACGATTCTAAGAAAACATTTTGTGGAGCGAATTTTATGAGCCCACAGTTTTTGGCTCATTAGAAAAAGAAACACTTCTACGCCTTTTTTCACATACTCCTCCTGTAATTTATGATAAACCCGTAATTTAACATAATGTGACATAATTTAAAATGTGGCCACATTTGAGGTTTCTGTCCTTTTCGATTTGGAAGGACAGGGAGCTGCTACAAATACAGCAAAGTATACCCAATAAAGATGAGCCTAAACCTCAGTACGAGAGGAGACAGGGCTGAAAAACAACCACAGCCACACTCATGCTCGTTTTTTCTGTTTTTTTAAACAGCTGAGTAAGGATATTTTTTAAACATTTAATAGTTTGATAGTCATGCTCTCATAATGCTATTTTGCATTTAAAAAAATTAAAGCACTTAGGATTCTTACATCATTAAATTAACTTTAGATTAGCTAAAATCTCTCATTTTACAAAAGTAGATATTTTAATGAAACCCAGATAATTGTTTTGTTTATCCCAAGATAAAATATATTAATGTATCTCTACTACTACTAATAATAATAAAGCTATGAGTCTGCACTCTGGAGTAAAGGTCCAATAATGTGTTTTAAATGGCATGGCATGCTTTTAGAGCATAGCATGACTAAACTGACTATTTTAGGCAAAACTAGCTTGGAGTAGTATTTGCAAAAACGGGCTCGCTAACTCTCCTACTATCAGAAAAACCTTCATGTGCAAGTCAACCTGGGTTTTCATACAGCTATTGACAAATTGTTAAATAACAATATCACCTTAATTATTTTAATGGACAATAAGGTTTTATATTTTACAGTTTACAAGACATTTATAGGCCCATAAAAGTCACACACTCACTTCCACAGTCCTCCCCTCTCTAACACACACACACACACACACACACACACACACACCTGTGTATCGCCACTTCTTAAAGCTAATAAACATTCCTGAGTTTAGTGTATCTGTGTTTACCCGGGTCAAGCTGCTGCTGCTGCTGTGTTTTTCTGTCGTCGTCCTCTTTCTTTGGCTCAGGCTTCCTCCCCAGCTCCTCTACAGTCCCAAGCCGCTCCAGGACCACCTCCGCCGGACTGGCGAAGCTGGAATCTTCAGGACTGTCGTGTGACGGGGGTGAACTCTCGGGCTTAATTGTCTCATACCTCGGGCTCGGATTGGAGAGGTCACTCTGTGCTGGGAGACACGCGGGGAAAGTGGCCGAAACTTGCGACAGAGCGGTCTCCGAGGTGGGGCTCGCCCCTTCCCAGCAGCGTACAAACCTGCTGTCCGACGCGGATGCAAGGTGTTCGGCGTGTGTCTGAGTCTGCGGGCCGTAGTAGGGGTGGTGGCTCAGGAGGTGATGTGGATGAAAAAGGCCGGGGATGGACGCACCGGGGGCGGATTGCCGCTGCGGAGAAGAAGACGTAGAAGAAGTGGAAGTGTTTGTCCAAGGAGAAAAGCCATTTAAACTCGGCTGTTTGTTGGAAAAATGAGAGAAATCCGGGATGTGTGAGCCGGGGGTCCCCTCCTCCTCCTCTGCTCCCCGGCCTGGCTTTGCGCAGCCAGCCGTCGAACCCTGCAAGCCTCCCGGGATGAAATGTGCACCGTAAGGCTCCTCGGTCTGGAGACCCATCATGGAATAATAATTCGTTAGCGACATGTTTATTTTATTATTTCAATAAAAAGACACTTAAATGCGACTGTAAAACGTTAGATGGGCTGGTATAGTGGCTTACATCCTCCCCTAAAATGGTAGTAATTTTTTCCTGCCCTTACTTTCTCCTCGGCTGCCCATTGGTTACTCTGCGGATCACATGGTTAGACTGTATTTAGCCAGTATAGAAGATAAATCAATTCATTCTTTTGTTTTCAGAAATGTGATAGCACGCCTACTGCAGATGGACCTGAATGTAACATATATATATTAAAAAAAAAAAAAAAAAAAACTTGGACTCTTTTTAGAGGCTGAATAAAAAGTAGTATTGGGCCGTTCGTATGCCCGTTTGAAGAGAGTGTAGGTGCTTCTGCCTTTTGCACTTATTTAATGCAAAAATATGACCTACACTTTATTAGTAATTATGTCATCACAGCCTCAGATTGTAACAGGACTGATTAAAACGGGAGGGGATGGGTTTCGGCTTTCCTTTGTGTGGATCGTGACTAATTTCGAGCTTAGAGTGATTCTCCCTTGAAGTTCATGTTGAATTGCGTGCAGCTTTATTTTGCTGGAACTATTACCCAAGATCAGAAATTGATTTATATCAGTTCACAAGTTCTGTGCTCAAATTAGTTACTTTTTTTCTAATTTTAAAGTGTCGAGTGTTTTGTTGTTGCTGTGCTTTTGTTGTTCTCTTACTAAATAAACCAAATCTAAGAAGATCATTTGATGTATCCGTTATTTTAAGCAGTGGAAGGAAAACAGTGTCATAATCTATATATATATATAGCAGTGCTTGTGCATAAAAGTGAAATTCCAAGTGCCTTTCTTTGTGGCTCTTATATGCTAGGTTAGGCCAGGAACGTTAAACAGTAAGGATTCATTTTGGCCCACTGACTTTTGAGTTCGGAAAAAGTGTGAAAAGCGTGAAAACTGCAAGAACATTTTTAATATATTGCACTGCTATTTCCAGGGTAATAGTGGTGGCGTTACACAGGAGTGAAAATAGATGGAAATGTAAAATTATCTCTAGATTTAGTCAAGTTGTTGAAATAATAAATAATAATAGTAAATAATACTGTTGGTTAAATACAAAACCTGTACATGTAAAGGTTTGTGTCTTTATAAATCCACAGTGATCAGCAAATGTTATTGTGCATCTAATGACTGCAGGCTCAAGGAATATAAGTAAAAGTTCCTGTTGTCTGGCAGATTTTGTGGGGGAGGGGTTGTGGTATCTTAATTGTTTCCGCTTTTCAAAAATCATAAGAGCCACGCGAATGTTTTCATCGTGATATTTTAGTTTTATTCATCAATTTTTAAATAAAGGCTGTTTTGTAAAGGTTTTACTTTCTCGCCCTACTTCAGATCTAACTGGTCTTTATGTGGCCCATTCACTAAAATGAGTTCGACACCCTTGGGCTACACCTTGATCGTGCACAGCTAGCGCCATCTTCTGGCTGAATTAGACGAATCTGATTGAAAGCACTGCAAGGACTCCAAACTTTGCAATTAAAGGTCTAAAGGCTTTCACTAAATTCATTAATTACTACAGCTAATAATATTCAGATAAAATAAGATTATATGCTTGGAATATAACGTCTTGAAAATAAATAGACACTTTGAGAGTCACTTCCAGCAGGATGAAGAGAGGTATGTGAGCAAAACAGTCCTCTATGTTATACAAAATATCCCAGCAATCATTTATAAATCGCTGCAGAAGTGATTTTAAGATCTGAAAATATTGTTTCTTAAGTAGTTTTATGAAAATACTGACATGGAGAAACACATGAATCAGAATTTATGATTTAATGACTTCAAACCTCATTCGGACCAGAGAGACTTCTCAATGCCTGAATGAAATTCAGGGTATCTTACTCTAGGTGGCAGTGTAATAACGGCTCCTCTGCTAATGGGCGGGGGGTGGGGATGGGGGGGTCTGAGGATGCTGTAAAAGAATGGAGAGTGTTTGCTGTGTAAAAATTAAAAGTCACTCAAGCTGCTCTTTAAATTTATATGACAGATTGTAAGATGTGATGGGACGATGTTGGCACCATTTCCCACGATGCATTTCCCTAAACTGATGCCAAGATGTTTTAGAGATGAGTATTAAGAAAAACAATTAGTGAAGTGTTGTTATTACTATCAGGCCATATTTTACACGATTACTGCCCTGATTTGTCATTCATCATCTTTTTATTTACTTGTGTTCCCCGTATTGGTAACACTTTGCTTGTGCTTCTGCAAACAACTATACGTTGTGTCTTATAAACATTATAATGGACACTAAATGCAAAATACCTCATTCAAGTGTCCCTGTTAGTAGATTCGGAGTAATTGCTGATATATTTCTACACACACTCTTTGTATTATCATGGTTTTAATTCTTTGAATAAAACAGAATTGTACATTTTGGTCAGTGTTAGAATATTACTATATTAAAAATAATTTGACACAGGACAACTACAACTAAAAGATGAGCCTGGTACCAAAATGTATCTTCATATGATCTTTCATATGCTATAACTTGTTTCACCAGCCATATATCTCAAATGCATCTTTTCAAGTTTCCTCCATCAGATAAAACATCCTAGGTACCAATACCTATTTCTATATCTTGCTCATAGACATTGATTTTTTTTTATTTTTCCTGTTGGAGCTATGATATAGTCCATGATAATGATGCTCAAAATTACTTAAACATAGAAAAAATGAAATTTTGGCTTTTGATTCGGACACTTGGTGAGTAGGTTAAACTGACTTCATCGTACTTAGGGACAGAGTTTAAATGTTTTTCTTTATCTTCTTCTTTTAATCTATGAAAAATCCCTGTATTGAAATTTTGAAGGCTCCAAAATGTTGGAAAAATAAGACAAAAAAAGTATCAAATTTCAACCATATGTACTTTGAGGTCCTGTGGAAAATCTTCCTTGTTTAAAGGTAATATACTGCATGGGTTAATTAAATACGCACCAACTTCATTCCACATTTAAAAAAAAATTGAAATGTTGATTTTGAAGGTTTCCAGTAGGAACTTTTTTCAGAATTGTTTGATTTTTTCTTTAATGAAATGACTGACTATTAAAGCCCCTGCAAGTCTACTTCTACACTCCTTTCATTTTCAATATTATGTAACTAAAGGTTTGCAACAACTACTAGTACGACAGCATCAAGTTCTTGCAAAGGTAAAACACCCAAAAAATAGTTTTATTGGGGGTAGCTAGCTTTAATGTCTTTATTTCCAGCCAGAAACACAATCTCTCCTTTGTCTTTCTTTAGACATCACTCACAAATACACACCCGTTTGCAGTCCCACTCACACACAGATGAGGTGAATGTTTGAGACAAACAAAGCGAGAGGCAGCAGACTGTCTGTATTGCCCCAATAAAAGTCACTGAGTTGAGGAAATGGTGGTTTGTGGCCGTGTGGTTTGTTGGGATTTGTTTGCGGTTCAAGGTTCATTAGCAGCCTTGGACTCACTGGGTGTTTCTGCTGTCTGGTCCCATGTTGTTCAGACTCAGCACACCAAGGTGTAACAGAACAAAGAACAGAAGTCTGAGAAGTTCTTCTTTGCAGATTTTCTTTAATGCAGTACTTCTTCTCTTTGCTGTCGAATGTTAAATAGTATAGTATATAGTATAGTATTTTAGACTGCCTTACATTTCAGTTACAACAGGCGTTTTTAAAATTCAATTAAATCCATTGTCCAGTATGGTTGTCGAGCTCCTTTTTCTGAGTACAGGGTTTTTTCAGAGCTTGGTAGAACATCATCCTCTTCTATTACTCCTTAGCCATAGAATAACCTTCAGGAAATACTAACACTAAATAATTTTGGTTTCTCTGGAGTTCAAATCTCAAACTTCTGTAACTGAACAATGACATTTGCATTCCTAAGTTAGATGTTGTGTTACTTGCCTTGATGTTATTTATTTCTGTTCACTGCTTTTGTTATACACCGACAAATTCAATTTTTAATGAAGTAATTTTCTGTAATATTGTTAACCAGTGATTCTTTTAATTTGAACATTTACAGAATATTTAAATATACTTAACACTGTTTTACACATTTTGTAACCTTGTAATATTGTTCATCCTTGGCCAGGTCTCCCATAAACAACAGATGTTGGAAACTTTAAAGCTATAAAATTTAGTCATTAAACTGTCACAAATCAACATCTAGGTTGTCACAACTCCCACTAAATCCATTTCAAAAGAAACAAGTCTGTGTTACTGTAAACAATCCTGTCACAAGGGTATTTAATAATATTTCATTACTTTACTTTACATTTAAGAATATATATATGCGACATTAAATGAGACAAAAAAGAGGAATTAGACATTAGACAATGTGTCAGTGGTAATGATATTCTTTTTAATGTTTAATCAACAACAGTGTCCTCATAGTCCTCATATTCATCATCCTTAAAAGAGTACATAAAGGAAAACCAGGAATGTAACTGCACTTCAGTTGATTTTGCTGATTAGAGGAGAAATAGCAAAGACAAACATCAAATGTTATGCAAAGATGATTGTTTAGACTCATATTCATTTGGTTTTATATTCAGCTTCAGTATACTGAGGTTACTGACTACCATTTTGCCTAAACTGAAGTTATTAGCATTAAGCAGGACATTTTTTATGAATGCATACACATTAACATCGTGATAAACACCAAATTAAAGAAAATAACATCAAAATCCAATATACATATTTTTAAAAAGATATTAACAGAAAACTCAAAACATATATTTTGTTTTGTTTTGCTTGTTTCAAATGAAAATGGATAAAACTTCATGCTTGCTCACATGGCCTCGTGTTCAAAGGACATGGCCTGAGGCAGAGAGAGCATTAATGGCTTTGCAGTGAAACCACATGACTTGAAGCTGGAGTTAAGGGAAGCATTCCAAAAGGTTTTCTCAATGGCAAACATAAAACTACAAGAGAAAAAACACCATGAGCTCTGGGTCTTCCTTTAGCTGGGTTTGTGTAATACCCTCTTATATGTCTCTTACCACCTGCTTATAGGTGTCCAAAGGTTGCAGATGATTGTCTTTTAGTTCTTCTTCGTCACCAGTTCAGAACAGGTAGCCGCAGTCTCCTGATTCTTCTCTTCATTCTGCTGTTCTCTAACCAGATTTTCACCTGAAAACAAAAAGATAGCACACTGTTTCGTTGTTTTAAAACGATGTTTTCTTCGCAATGTACTGCAATAGAATTAATAAACATGAGCATACTGAGACATATTTCAATATGTCACCATTCTACACACACACATCTAACAAAGATCCCCTATTTTATCTGCACTATTTTCATTGCTTTTGTCCTTTTAATTCCTGGAACATCAATACATGTCAAATATATATATTGATTTGGCTAATTTCAACTCTGGATATATTGGTTATCATTAGTTTCTCATTGTGAAGGCTACACAATATTCCCTGCAGCTGAACATTTAATAGTAACAGGACAGCCCATTATTGGTAATCATGAAGTCACATAGCTTTTTGCACTTTGCAAAGTTGGTAATTACAAGATCAACAATTAGAATAGGTGTCTTTTTGTTTTCATTTAGTACATTAACTGATTAATCATCATATTGGATAATATTCCATTGTATTTGACATATACTGATATGAGTCTTAATAACATCCAGATCGGATGGTTAATGGTTAATGAAGGTCAGTCTAGCAGGTACTCCGCAGATTTAAAATCTATCTTTAAAAGATAAAAACAGTAATAAAAAATATTATACGTTTATAGTGATAATTGAATCCGTAGCGCTTTACTCGTGTGCGTCACGTATAGTTGTGTTTTGTTTGTATCTAACAGAATCCTGAACACATAATAAAAGTAAAAAAATTCCAGGTTGAATTTCACAAGTTGAACAAAACCTCATGGGCGGAGACCATTCATCATCACGCCACTCTTAACACAAATCTTTGCCAAGATGTGTGTTAATTACATGCAGCTGCACAGCACATACGAGTCCTTCAGCCAGAACAGTGTCCAGAAAAGGCTTCACAATAACGAAGCAATACACATCATATAGTACTCGAATTTCACTTAAACGTAAGTTGCAGTCCAGTAAGCTGCTGACAAAGATGGCATATTTGCGCCTAAAGTCATTGTTGGAATTTTTTTTTTTATTTTGCAATGAAAATTGGGAAAAGCGAAGAGTAGAAATGCTATTCAATTGCATTGAAATAAACTATCAAATCCAGTCATGTGACCGTTAATCTAGAAACCCTTGTCTGATGTGGAGATCGTTTTATACATTCTCGTACTATAATTACGCCGTGACTTCAACTTCCTCTTAAAATGACTGCCGTTTACACTGTGGCCTACTCTCCGGTGCAGTCTCCCGGTGTTGTGCCAAAAAGTGATTGTCTGCCAAAAACTGATTTCCGGTATTTGCCAAAAACTGATTGCTCGTATTTAAACTGCTATAAGTAACTTGTTGGCCTATAATATGTTAAACATATGTCAAATGCATCCCTTATGGATGACATAAAGTTATCTTGAGCCACAAACAACATTCGTGTAACAAGGTAGAAGCCGCAATCAGTTTTTGGCAGTGACTTTTATATAACCTTTATTTATGCAGTTAAAAAAATCTCATTAACATTAAAAATGTCTTTTGTAAGAGTAAGCCAAGAGGACAGCAGAAATGCCAACAAATATTGCAATAGTTCTGTAAAAATATTTTAAGTGGGGATAAAGGACCGGATTGGCTATAATGTAAGTATATTAACACAGAGTTGTAAAGATACTTGAAAAACAGATTTTTTTTTTTATTTCTATATGTAACCCCTTTGTAATCCCTGTTCACCGAAGTCTATTTATGAACATACGTAAAGATATTACACATAAAAAATACACAGAAACATTGGAAATCAGTTTTTGGCAGACAATCACTTTTTGGCACAACACCGGCCCTCTGATATGGCTCTGACCCCGCCCTCCTCTCGTATCTCCCCTGCAGTGACAACTCCTGCACTCGGGCTGTTTCATTTCTTTCTCGTGTTGGTTCCCAGGTGTAAATTCCCTTCTATGTTCTCAATTCCCTTATACATCTGATCGAAACCATCTTCTGTTGGATTAGCGAGGAAAAAAATCGGAACATTATGTGTCCTTTGGAGAAATCCTTGGATCGAACGTCTTTGCTTAAAAATGGGTTTGACGCGGGCACTGTAAACCAAGATACTCGTGATAAGCAGCTTCCCCGGCAGCTTGAAGAGAGGATGGGAACAGATCCTCCTCCAGCCCAATTTGATGTAGAGTGAGCTGGACCAGTAAATGCTTAATACTGTACTGGAGAAAATACACTTGTTTTGCACTAAAAAGTTGAACTCCCTTGAAAAAATCATGTCACTGAGCTTCTTATTTAAGGTGTAAAGCATTTACTGAGACATCTTTTAAAAAGTTAGGGTGATTTTAAAAATATAACTTTGCAGATTCACATTCTCCGTTTGTTTTGTTATAATTTATGTAATTTACAGATTGTAGTGGCTCTACAGAGACACAAATCCTTCACACATGGTTTCTGTAAGCAAAAACAATATTATTTTACCTCTTTATGAGCAAAAATATAGAAATAGAAGGCATGATTTTGGAAATTTATCTATTAGGCCAAAATGGACAAATGGCGCCTGCTCCCAGTGTTTGACACCTTTGCAGTTGCTTCTTACACAGGAGTTACAATTAAAATGAACTTGCAGTTTGAGTCTCTCTAGGATGTTAAAACACCTTCAAAGATAAAACTATGAAAGAAAACAGAATAAAAAGATCGTGTTTGCATGTGCTCATTACCCTCAAGACCACAGTCAATGGCCCTCAGAAAGGAAAAGTTAGCGTTTGACCTTGAGTCTCTTTAAACTTGGTCTTCTGAGTATAAGTAATCCTACAGGAATGGCTGGATGTTTTTACACTGAAGCCACATCAAATGAGGCCTAATAAGCACCATGTAAGTGAATGTCATAAGAAAAATAAGGAATTCTAAACTTTTAATTCCACACCTGATGTCCAAAACAAATTTGAATTTTCCGTGGAAAAGAACGAAATAACAAATCTTACTAACACAGATGAGAATCTAGTGAAAAATTGATCTACCTGCAATAAGTTCCAGCCCTCTTTTGAACCCTAAAAGAACAATCAAGAATGGTTTATTAGATTGTTTTTAATGGATGAAAAATTATCAATTACTAATAATCAGTGGTAGTAATAATATTAGCAGTAGGAGCAGTCTCATAGTATAGTCACACAGTGGAAGTAGCAACTTATGAAATATGCTTTTTTTTTCCAACTGATGGATGTCTTTTTAAATAGTGAGGAGTAAGTTCAACCCATTCTGCTACTTTGCTTATTGTAAAAACAGTATGAGGTGACAAGTTATTGCCTAATAAATATACAGAATGTGTCTAATCACTTTCATTGAGCATTCACTTATTATGAGAACATCTCACTATGTGCCTTCAGTGAAAACATGACCAGATTTTTCTTTTTAATGGTCTCACTGTAGTAACTACTTAAAATGTATCTAATTTTGACATTTAGATTAGCCTACGGGCATTGATTAGAAAAGCCTTGTTTAAAGAAAGTGACAATAATACGTGGTTCACATCTTCAAAATACTTTACATTGTGAGCATTTGTGTTGCTTTCACATGATAAAAGTATAGCAAATATCCCTTATATTTCCTGAATACATTCCTAACTAAAGCATACACTGTCAAAAATGTAGATCTGTAAGTCATTTTGCAAAAGCATACATATTCATATCAAAATAAGCAACTTATGATGCCCCCACTTCATTGCCTCAAACAATATTGAAATTCACAAGGACAAAAGCTGGTCCTTCTGTAGAAGCATGGAAAAATCCCTGGACTAAACAACAGCCAAATCATGAAAGTATCGCACAAACAAATCCACCACCACTCTCTTGTTTCTAACCTTGGCCTGCTGCCTTAATCAGCTGAGGTTCCATACATCTGCAGCTGTTGTAGGAGAAGACAGAAGGCATTATAGGCAGCAAGTGAGGAAACTGCACCAGAGGTGTGGTTTACTGATTGGCTGATCTTTTTTGTGAAGGCTGCTCTTCAAAAGGATCTGTAGCCTCTTATATGAGGCATAAATCGTGACTAGCTTTGCAATGCAATAGTACAATCCTGAGAAATAGCTATATTATAAATATAAGATGTGTAAATTAGTTACTATTATGTTGACAGGCCTGCTTTGACAAAACTATTCTGATCAGTTTTGGATGGTTTGTGATTATGATGTGTACAGATCAGGTACTTTGCTGGTGAATTGGCCGGGTTCAGTGGTAACCAAACTAAATTTGCATGAAGTAATTTTGTGCAAAACAAATGTAGAGCAAGCTGATGCCCTAACCCTCTTTAAATGAGGCAAAACATCCTTGATGACAGAAACCACAAAGGACTGGTGTATTTTAATTTAATTTATTAAATAAATATATCCAGTGAAAATGATGCCCACTGCTCACCATTTAACCATATGGAACACAATATGCTTTGACATTTTTCACTTTGTACAATGTGTGTATATTAAACGGTAGTTACTGTAGCCCCTGTGGACGTCTAGGACACGCGTGATAATGTCTGGCATGCAGAATAGCTCCTCTTTAACACCTTCTCATCGCAGAGTGCCAAATACCGATGTTGGTTCTAAATGGCAGCTTACAGTGGTCATGGTCGTTACCTTTGGTAGTGCGTATGTTTTAGTAAAATTAATATAAGGCTGTGTATTTTTAGTAATCTTGTTCGAAAAATGTAGTTACTCTAAACTGCGGTAAGAAAGAAAAATGGAAAAAATTATGTTAGGGTGTGAAACGGCAGTTGTAAAAGCAAAAAACAAACAAAAACAAACAAACAAACAAACAAACAAACAAACCACAGAGAATGAATGAAACGTATAGTTCACTAAAAACATGTGTTGTTTGTCCTCCATCGATTAACTAACCAGATTTTCATGTACAGGAAATCCACCCACGCCAGGAAAATAATATCTTGTAAATTCTATATCTCCTAAATAACCGTAAATGTATTAGTAGTAGTAGTAGTAGTAGTAGTAGCTGTAGTATTGTGAAATATCGCGCAATTAATATGTTGTAATATGTGTATAAGTGTTTAGGACAGTATATTTAATATTTTGTGTTTTGATATATTGCGGCACAAAGCACTGAACATTTTGGCCTCGCACTTCATTCAGCGAAACAGATGCCCAAAACTAAAGCAATAAATAAATACACATTAAAATAAAATAAAAATGATGCGGGTAGATACATTATTAAGGCAGTTTAGTGAGGGTCAAACAGTCGAAACACTAAATGTAAATAAAACCAGAAAAAGTATAAGAGACGAAATTAATCGACATGTTGCCTAATGCCCTAATCAGTAATGTATGAAATCCTACAGTTAGAAAGGTAGGCGGAGTGGCGTCATCCAGAACAAATATACGGGCTCTGCCTTGGACATTGTCCGTAAAGAAGGTCTTTATTTTTTTTAGTTACACACACTGACTACCGAGTCCAAAGAACGATCTATCCCCACCACACTCGCTTCGAAATATTCTTGTCACGTTTCGCTAATTGAGGGGAAAACAAACGTGCAGGAGGCCCCTCATCCTACCTGAAGTGCACCCGAATCAACGTCGCCTTTTCAAAGTCGATTGTAGCGCAGCTTTTAATGCAAATAAGGACTTTAAATGAATCAAGTTGGAGAGGAAGCTGCAAATATCGTGGAAATCATTAAAGATCTGATAACAACATTTAAAAAATTTCTCGTTTTTTAAATTGTTTTTGTCGAGTTTTACCTTTTTGTTACATTGTTTCTGTATTTTTAGATACGTACGCAGAATCTGACGTTATCAACAATTACCCAGGCGATGAAATCCCTGTTAAAAAAGCTGTTTCACACATTTTTTTCTAATTCTCTTTAACATAAAAAACATCTCTTCTCTACCTTCATCTAAATAGAGGAATGAAAGATTAGTCTAATTAAAAACTCGATTAAATGCGCGTTTTATTGTACTGTGTCTAAAATTGTCAAACACGAGTGATTATTGTTTGGTGACATCCAGCTGTCCCGCGTAAATTAGCGTGTGTGTACTCTATGCAAGTGGGGCACTGGAGAGTTGGAAAAGTCCCTGTTGCTTATTTTCATTCAGTGTTTAATTTATTACAGGTTAATGAAACGGAAATAACATCAGCATCAGGATTACTCATCAGCTATAATATATACAGCATAGGCCTATCTTTGTGTGTGTGTGTGTGTGTGTGTGTGTGTGTGTAGGAGTGATTGTGTGTGTGTGTGTGTGTGTGTGTGTGTGTGTGTGTGTGTGTGTGTGTGTGTGTGTAGGAGTGATTGTGTGTAAGAGAGAAGAGAGGCAGAATTTTATTAGGCCCATAACTCTTAAGACTCCAGAGGAAGCCGGAAGCATAAAAGTTGAAGGCCAAATCTCTGCACACTGCAGCCAAATCTGAAACAGCTCGGCTGAGAGCTGAGAAATAAATATTGGTGAGATATCACAACTTCACATTTCCTGCGATGGCATAACAGTGAGACACCACGGGAACTTGTGATTAAGATGCTGAGCAGGAACCCAAATGATTTCTTCTTTTTTCTTTCTCTCTTTCAAGCCACTTTCATTTACTAAAGGTTTATATAAAAAGAAGGAAAAAAACATAATTTAGACCTATAATGGAGGCTAAATGTACACAAATGCGATTTGTTCAGTTGTTTAGTTTAACACCTAGGCATATACATATTCTCAGTCCTACTGGTGGGTTTAAAGTCCACATCATACAGTAAAACTGCGACATCTAATGGCAAGAGTTGGAATTACAATTTAAAGTTAGCCTGCAGCTTTGTCGGCCTGTTTGCTGACAACAAACTGGGGAACTACAAGAAAAAGGCTTGACTGGCACTGAGTTGAATGTTTACATCAGTAGTGTTGTTATGGAAAAAAGTAATTTCTTATTACACAGCTGAAATAACTGTTCAGTATTATGATTTTGGAAACGTGGCATGATGCAAGAATTTCAAAAGAAAATACTCTCCAGTGCTTTAGTATTATTATTATTTAGCTTAGATGGTTCTCGTAACTTGACAAAGACGAGAGAAAAGGCTGTTAGAGCTGTAGCTGTTACTTAAAAATGGAGACAAAGCACCAAATACAACTCCAGCTTTTTTCTGACGTTCTTGGTTACACTACTAAATTGACCTCCAAGTTACAGCAGTAAAGATGCCCCAAGGGGCCCATGTATATGTCATCCTCTCATAAGCAGCCAGCTGAGCCACTGTTTTAGCCCATTCATCCTATTTCTCCAGCGAGTAGTATCCGTAAAAGCCCAAACAATCCATCTTCTTTCAAGGAAGAAATCAAAGTCCAAAAGAAAAAAAAGAGCGAGCTTTGTAGAAATCTGAAACCTCTTTTTGAAGACTCCAAACAACATTTCAGGTACCATTAGACCAACATCTGAGTGTGTACAATACATTCCCCTGGTTCTGGTTCCCATTACAAAATTGTGTAGTCCATCTCCTTATATTATGATTATTACCTCTCAAAATAATTTACACGTATGCATATATTTGTATTGTACTATATTTTGATGATACCCACATAAAGGCAACCTGCAGATATTTGTGCTGATCCTATAAGTCCTCTGGTTTTTCCGCTGAGTTATCAGTTAGTTAACAGAGCAGACTTCTAAAGCGAGAATGGCTCCTTTGATTCACTTTGATTTATTTATTTATTCACCCATTCATTCATTTGTTTTGCAGTAGCATCAAATTAATTGATAGATATGTATGTTTTTCTCTGACAAACCAAATTATATGTTAACCTTTAAATGCACAAGTGGGTCAGAAAAACCCCCGCAGCCTTACCATAGTTGCATATGTCAGAAAGAAAGCTGCTGTACATCTGAGCGCAATATATCACAACAAAATGGTGGATGGAAATACCAGAAAGGTGAAAAAACACAATTAATCACATTCTACAACAAGACCAAAGGAGGTGTAGATACTATGGACCAGATGGCTGGAAGCTACACCTGCAGGTATGGAAATGGTCTGGAAGGAAAGCCAGTTTTAAGTGAAAAGCAATAGATGCTACTTTGAAACACTAGCAGCTCAGAAAACTATCAAGAAAGTGTTCACATCCATGACTTCAAAGTACACCAGCATCAGCATATCCTATATACATGTTAAACTTGTGTTTTTAATGTAATTTTCAATTATTGTGCACGAATCTGCCTTTCTTGTTTTCATTAGTCCTGTTTTTTTTTAAAAGATTGTTTAATAACGTTAGATAAAAATACATTTCACAAAATGAAACGAAAAAGACTACACCGCACAGGACTCTGGGAAATGGGTCCGCCCAGCACGTCACACACGTTCAGTTACGTCTCAACACCGCGCCAAACTCCCTTTCTGGTTGGCAGTTGAAATGTCAGTTTAGGTAGCGTTAGCAGACAAGATGTGCTTGTTTCTGCGTGAACTTTACTGAATGGTCAGTGAACAGAAACACCCAGACATCGCGTAAATGTAAGTTTCCTCTGTGCATACGTATTAATTTGAAAAGACCAGGTAAAGATGAATATTATTATCACAGCGTGCCTGCTGCTGATGTCGGCACCAGTATGTTGTTATTATAGAAGCTAGCTTAGTACATCAGTTTACGTACTTCCTTGATCAGAGTTCTGTATATGCCCCAAAAAGTAGTGGTCATGCTAAAGCTTAGTTTTCTAAGACTCTTCTTTCTTCTGAGTATTTAGGTTACCGTGGCTGATTTGCAGCAGTGTAAAATGAGCAGCTAATACTAGCCACAACTACCTTACGTTAGCAGGAATACAGCAAGTTATATCATTGTTTGCTGCTGCTGTTAATAGGAAATATCTTCTTTAAATAGCTAGGAAATACCAGTTATAAATCTCTGCTGCATCATTAGCGGTTATGTCTTGTGACCGCCCAGGGACTTGACTCCCAACTCTTAAAGCTAGGTCAGCTAGCAAGCTAGGTACTCAGCGGAAATACAGCACAGTTGGAGCTTTATGCATGTTGCTGCGCATTTTTGGAAACTACAAACTGTTTCCAGTTTCAGAAATATTTGTAGCTGGAATGACAGCGGTGACATTAGCCGTGGCTAGACTCATCTCATGATAGGGTCTGGCCATTTTAAAGTGAGGAGGATGGAACTTTAATCAACTGCTATGCATTACATTTAACCAGTGAGATTCTGAAAATTGAAATAAGAAATTGAAAAGTGATATATTTAGCCACCTTGTTGCATGCATAAGGAGCCATAGGGAGAGATTATGTTCGTAGATCCATTGCAACAAGAGTTGCCATTGTGTGTGATTTTGTAGGCAGCTTCCTAAATCCTGTTATGATGTAAGTGCATAAATGTCTAGGTCAGGCTCAAACGTGGAGTTAAACATCAAAAGTTGTGTAACTGTTGCAGCAAAGACCGTGTGCTTTGTTTACCTGTAACGTGTTGTTTGTGTGTTTCTTAGTGAACCAAAGAAATCAAAGCAAAGACTTGTGTAGTTTCAAAAACATGGGGGCCCTAATATCTCGATGGAAGGTAAGTGAGTGACAGAAAACATGTTTGAATACAAGAAAATGAAAAATTCAAAATGAAAACCGGATTTTGAATAAAAACATGATGAGAAATTTTCTTGGTTATGATAAATCATAGAGTGACTGGCATTTAAAAAGTTGATTGTATTGCATTGAATCCAAGTGATTATTTTGAAGCTAAGTTCACTGAAATGAACCACATGCACTAAATTTCCAGTCAAATGTCTAAGCCCAATCCATAAAAAACCCCAAAATCACTAGTCATACTCCAACTATGCATGCACAGTGTTTTAAGTGACTTGTTGTCAACCTTACATTCAAAATAACTTAACTGACTCATTTCTAAATATATATATATATATATATATATGTATTTTAATATTTGCCAATCTCGTTAGTTTTACTTCACAAGCCTTGAATAATTAAATAAAATGCTAATTCTGGATGCTGATTCTCAGTAAAGTTTTGCCTTGTGTGACTCTACTGTGAGACAGTTTGATTACTATAAACAGATTGAGCTTAGCACCCAAGCTAGGTGAATTCATACACTATATTTAGACATACTAACCAAGTCAAAGGGAAAGAAAGAGGAGCAGACAGGCAGCATGAGAGATTTAGCAACAGTGAAGGTATTGATTGTTATTTTCACTCAGAAAATCAAACAACCCATTTGCTTTACGTTTCCTTTGACTAAAATATCTAGTTAATCAGAAGGGTATACTATGAAGGAAGTTTAGCAAAGCCAGGATTTCTTTTCTGGCTTGACAAAACCTAAAACCACAGTCAAAGGTAAGGGATATCACAATGGGACTTATCAACTTTTTAAGCGGGCTTTCTGGGTTCTGCTTCACATATAAACCATATTACCCAAGCAGAAAATCTACATTGACTGGAGCCAGGTTATGTGTTAAGCATAAGTTACTACAGTGATTTAGCGAAACAAGAGACACTTTTGTGAGACAGAAAACTCAAAGCTCAAAATAGCATGATAAAACCATTAATCTCGCTTTTTTTGCAGACCCCTCTGGAAATGAACTCTTGATAAATCAAAATCGAGTCTTTATTGGCAAATCAGTTGATTACGCTAATGGTGATTTTCTGACTTTTATCCGCATTCCAGGCAAAGCTAACAACAGTTGAGCAGCTGGAGAACCTGGACAAGGTACTGACTGTGTATATTTTTCCTGATTTTATGGATTTGCACAATGTTTCAATTCTATTTTAGGTTTACTAAAAATATGATGTAGTATGCCACCTGGAAACGCCAACCTACAACAAATACAACTACAAACCTGAGTACATTCCATAGTAGTAGGTTTTTCTTTTAGTGTATACATAACCTTTACCATGTTTGTCTTGTAGGAGATTAAAGAGCTGGAAGAGTTTAAAACTAAAAACCAGCGTCTGCAAAAGGTAATGTCAGCAAAACATTAAAGATCTATAGTTGTATTCTTGAGCTGTCCTTTCTTTTTCTCGTTGATATATTTGTATGTGTCTGTCTGCAGCTATGGGTTGGCCGTTTGCTACTTTACTCATCTGCCCTTTACCTGTTGACCTCCCTGATCGTCTACTGTCTTTACCTCCCCGAGCATTGGTTGCAGAGAATAGCCATGGCCCTGCCTTTCTTCATATACCCTGTGCTGTGAGTGCCAGTGTTGCTTTTCACAATAATTCACAGCTTTGTCTTTGTTTTTATCTGGTACAGATAACTTTCAATGTGTCAAAGTAAAAAAATACATTTCATATTAGGTCTTATTATTTTCCACAAGTTGTGAGGAGATAAAAGGGTTTCTGAATGTGACGAAGATGACGAAGTCTTCTCTCTGCATTTCTTTCTGGCTCTTCAACAGGGTGTGGTTCATCAGAAAGTTATTGATTTTTCTCTTCTCCAAACGCACTGAGAGAAACAGTAAGTGATCTATCAGTCTTCCTTTGCTTGTCTGTCCATTAAACTTAAAAGCACATATATTATTTTTAGGCTTCTGTTAAGCTAGAAGTTGTCTCTCATAAGATACAATTGGGTTCGATCAGGAAACTGCTGCTTCAAATCTGTCTACCTACTGCTCGCGCTGTGCCTCCTTCTATAATTAATTAGGTCATACTCAGAGTTGAGCACAGGGAGGCTCAGGCAAAATGGCCTGCTGAGCAGTGGCCTATTGAAAAATGGTTTGAGGAGTAATGGTTGTTGACTACATGATTTGAAGCATTTCATTTTGATTGTCCTTGCTTACAAATGTGTTTTCTTACAACCTCCTACCTTTGCGACTCGAGTCACACTCTTATTGTTGACAGTACATACTGCTTAGGCTACAAAGACAAAGCAGCATAATTTGATCCTGAGATATGTTACGATACTAGCAGAATCACAAATTGAGCTTATAAGAATTTAAACTGTGTTTTATTTCCAGAGCACGGGTTGATGGAAAAAGGAGCTTATTGGAAATGATGCCAGTTGACTAAAGTTATTCATTCTTCTTTTTAGGCGAAAAACTCGAAGATTTAAAGGTTGCCAAAAAAAAGATTGTAAGTATTCAGTCTTTCACCGTAAAGGCCATTACACACTGAATGCACTGCAAAAAAACAGTTTGAAATTACAAACTTTTCACATCTGAACTTGTCGTGTAACACATATGAATGCATTGCGTTTTTGCTGGAAATTCGTCCTCAAATTATGCACTGTGAAAAAAATACAGTCGGTATTAAGCGACGATGAGCTGGTCCTGATGCTTCTAAAGAAGAAAAGGAATTTACAGATTTTGGATTCAGCTCTCAATTCTCATGAGAAGGCAGCAGCAGAGGGAATTTCATTTTTTAATCCAGGAGTCGAAGCTGTATCACAGTCGCTTTTGCACATATGTCGGTTGGCCTGTTTTTGTTGATGGCAGAGTTAGGACGGAAGAGGCAGAGAGATAATTTGAGAGAGCCGATGGACCTGAAGCAGCTTTTAGCCGTGTGTCTTAGATAAAATAGCTATTTTATAATTTGTATATTCATTACAGGTGTGTATTTTGAGCTACAGTCTGGTTATTGCCAAATACAGTGGTCCGATTGGTCAGATCTGTTTATTTGGATCTGAAAAATTGGGTGTTACACGTCCAGTTTTATTATTTTATTTAACTGTGATTGAAAAATTGTAAGTTTTCCCCCAGTTTTGTCTGTTTGTTTTTTTAAGTTATTTTTTTATTTCTCTTCAGGATTGCAGTGGTATGTCAGATTAAAATTTCCACTCAATCTCCGAATCCTCTGTGGTATCAGAGCTGGGTCTGTTCTTTTATTTTGTATGTTATTTAGTTTCACGCCTTGAGAAGCAGAAAGCATCTTCAAGAAGAAAATCATTCTGGCCTTTTTTTTTTTTTTACCCCTAAGGCTTAATATGTGTATCTGCTAAAATCTCAGATGAATTTGAATCTCAGTGACCTCAGCCTCAAGCTCAAGTTTTCTGAAAATCTTGTGAATGCCATAACTCGAGAACAAAGCAACATAGTGTTTTGAAATTGATACCATAAGTGTATTTACTAGGAGGCTGAGGGGTATCACTGGCCCCATCAATATTTTTTTTATTCCTCGAGCTACTTCAACATTTCTTATCCTGTTGGATGTTATAGCTTAGATTTCCCTTTTTTTTTTCCAGCTTGAGGAGGTGATGGAGACAGAAACGTACAAAAATGCCAAGCTCATCCTGGAACGTTTTGATCCTGAGGCTAAGAAGAAAGCTGTGAGAGCTTTTCACTTGATGTTTATTTTATCTGTTTATTTTTGTATCGTATTTTTATTTTGTTTCACTTTGCTCCGCTTTATTTTGCTGCAGGAACTTGAGTCAACTCCAGTGCGTTCTCCGATGACTCCCAGGCCAGGACAAGGTACTCCATAATTTTGTACAGAGTGTTACTTAATTTTACTTGGAAAGTTTCTGATCAGAAGAGTGGAGCTCTTCAAAAGAGAGAGAGAGAGATTTCTGTGATGGCATAAACACATCCTGTGTTTGGAAAGGACCAAATGCTTCAATGAGTTTCTTCCCCCTGGGCAGAGATTCGGCAGAGAGGGGTGGTAATGAGACCGATGCCAATGGGCACCCCGCATGGAATGGTCATGACTCCTCCACCGGGAGCACGCCCCTTGCTGGGACCAGCAGGCACACCTGTGGGTAAGCAGACAAAATGAGACACTTTAAGTATAATAAACGATCCTAATATTTCTTAAATCTCATGCAGTGCCCATTTGTAATGCATGTAAAAAGAATATTCAGCATCAAAATCTATATGAAGTTTGAGGTCAGAGGCACAGAACTAAGTCAAAGGCAGCTGTAGTAAACAGCAATGCCAGCTGCCTTTGACTTAGTTCTCTTAGATGCCAGTTTGTGTCCATCTCTTGTGTCGCTCTTCCAACAGAACGTGTTCCTCTCTCAGCTCCAGGAGGTCCACCAGACAGATCTGCTCTGTCTGCTTCGGTCCTACAGGGCGCAGTACCGAGGACTCCCCCCTCCCCAATGCTAGGTAATGTCTCTAAGAGCATCTTAGCTTGAAATCAGGCATCTATGCATGGCAAACAAGAACTTCTGCAGTGCCTGATGTCTCCTAACTTTTCAAGGTAGTAATTTGGACATCACCACTCTTATGCTGGGCTTATGCTGGGCTTACACTGTGCGATTTTTTTTTTTTCAGTTGCTATTCAGCTTCTGCTCAAACTGCACGATTGACTCGCAGGGGTTAGAAGTTCGTAGGTCATGATGCAGGGTATCACACTATACGGCCCGATGCTCGGATGCAACCTGAGTGCTCACACTGTGCGTCCATAAAATGAAGGTTATAACAGAAATTCTGTCGCTCGCTCTCCCTTTCTGTCTTTCACTCACACAGACACGCACACCACCACCATCAACTTTGCTAAATTGCTAATGAAAAACATTGATCAGGCAGCTGTGATTGAGCAGCAATGTAAATCCAACTATTTTCACAGTTGTTGTGGTTGTGATAATTTTGTGAAGCCACATCGAAAAGGCTCGGGTGAGCTTGCCATAGTTCTACAAGTTGTGCCTCCATCGCTTGTGTTCAGATCACACGCTGCACTGTCGTGCTGCGCCGTCTTTTTCGCTGACATTTGTGTTTGCGCGTGCGCAGTGTGAGAAGCTGCGGTGACACCCTCACGACCAAGCGATTGATGATCGGGAGCTGGTCGTGAGGTGTTAATCGCTTCTCGTTACCCCACGTATACTACACGATGCACGACGCACGATGAAGGCCAAAATCGGGCCGATCGCCAAAACGGTCGCATGACTCAAAAATCGTCTCAAAATGGGCCAAAAATCGCACAGTGTATGCCCAGCATTAGTGTTTATACCGTTTATATTGTTTTGAGGCTGGCAAAAAGCCCACAATCTGTTTAATCTGTTTGTTTGGTTTTTTTTTAACCCAATCTGTTTTTTTAAACTTACAAAACAATGTATTTGTAATGTCTGTATTAATTTCCATGTGTGGACTTATTTACAGGTATGCACCCTCCAGGTCCTCCGTTAGCTAGACCCATCTTGCCCAAAGACAGGGGAGCTCTGGACAGAGTCATTGAGTATCTGGTAGGGGATGGACCACAGAACAGGTGAGGATCCTTTTTTGAATTTACAGCCCTTTGTAGAATTGTCTTATTTCAAACTGATGGATTAGGCTCTACAGGAAGTGTTGGGCAGTCAATGTCAGCCCAACACTGCCATGTATTGAACTGTACTATAATATAGAATCAAAATAAATGCATTCACTCATGGTAAAGGCAACATTACTTTATTCCTTTAGCTCTGCAGCTTGTACCTGAATGATCTGCATCGAAATGAACGCCATAGCAAAAAATTACACAAGGGTGAAAAGCTAGGCTGCTCATTTTATCTATTATTTGTATGGTAAATGTGTTTAAAAAATCTAGTTACAACAGAAACTGTAAAAAATAAATAAAACCAGGTGGTGCATGCCAGGTTAGCTGCTTCTCCAGATAGATTGCTGTGGGAAGTTATCCCGCCTGAAATAGTTTATAATGAACTCACACCTGTTTGCTGTTCGACTGCACTTATAGTATTCACTATGTTTGTCTGTTGGAGTTATACCATTTGGAGAAAAAACATCATGGGAAATCATGAACTGAAAAAGATGAGGCAGGTTTTTGAGGTGTATGGTTTTTTTCATTGAATAGCTCCTGGAATGCAGCGATCATTATTCTCTTTGCCTCTATATTTTTCTCTGTCCTGTCTTGTTTCTTATAGATACGCGCTGATCTGCCAGCAGTGTTTTTCTCATAATGGCATGGCTCTGAAAGAAGAGTTTGAATATCTAGGTAAGCTCAGAAATGCACTACTGCATTTTTGAAGATGTTTTTCAGGTAAGACAGAAGTGATTGGAAGGTTAGAGACGTAAAAAATCAAACTGTCTTGACTTCTCAACAGCTCACTGAAAGCTCAGATTCCTGGATAAAGTGTTTCCATGATACATACGTTTTCATGGTTCTGAAACCATCTTTACAAATCCACAAATTGATGAAAACCTGGACATTCACGGATATGTGTACAGAACTTAAGCAATCGAATCGCCAATTCTTTTGTGTGTGTTTTGCTTCCTCTCTGTCCTCCTCCCTGCAGCATTTCGTTGCGCGTATTGCTACTTTATGAATCCAGCCAGGAAGACTCGTCCTCAGGCCCCCCGACTTCCAGAGTTCAACTTTGAAAAGAGGCTGCGGGCTGAGTCACGTTCACCTGGGCCATCACCACGTTCTGGGACAGATACAGAGGAGAGCGCGCCACCTTCTGGAGGTACTGGAAAACTCATCACACAAATGACACAGTTGTGTTGCTCTCACCTAACATGCTGAACTCTAACCAAGCAAGAACTAAATGTTATGACTAGTGCCAAGACTGTTCTAGTTCACTTATCAGAAGAGAAATCATTGTTTGTTTGTTTTTAATAAATACCTAAGTTTAAAAAAAGAAAAGAAAATTTAGTTTGAATGTAACCAAAGATAATATGTTGGTTTGTATTTAAATCTAAGAGAATGGGCACACAGTTATGAGGTTCCATTTATGCCAAAAGTGTGTTTAGCTGTGAATGTTGTTGAACTGTAGTTGGTGACAACATGATTTTGACAACCACACATTTGTGTTATAGTCTGGATTTGTTGCATTTTCTTTGAAAATTGACACTGAATTGTAATTTGTGATCCTGACCTCAAATTTCAATTAGGTTTTTTTTTTCTAGAGCATTGAACAAAGTCAGTGGCAGATTTTTAACCATTTAAAATTTTAATACAAGGCCACATCCAACTGAACAAGACTTAATCGAACTTTTTAGCAAAAGTATAGATAGGAGATGTTCCACCTTTGCTGGTGGGGCAATGAATGACATGACAGAGAGAACACACACTCCTAACAACACAGTGTCAATAATTTTGGTACAAATGGCACCCTGTATGCAGTCTTACACTTAGACTCTCCTGTACATCTTGACTATTTCTTCCATGTCCTAACACCTGTTTTAAATGCTTCGCTGCAATGTGCCGGTTGACCTTCTTCATTTATTTATCTTTGATTTTTTTCAACGTTAATCCTTTTTAAAGCTTTTTATTGAGCAACAAGTCAGATGAGTCAGCACACAGGCACACTTCGATTGTCACCACTTTTTATTTAAGGGGAATACACTGTGATTGTAAAATCAAGAAATATAATTCCAATGAGCAAGATGGAATGAGTTTCCTGTAACCGCTTTCTTGCTCAGTGCTCATGAAACTGCACAGTCGAACTAATTGAACAGAATTTCTAGGCTACATGTTTTGCAGTTTCTGTTCATGAGGTAGTTGGGCAAGAAACTTCTCTGCACCAAGTAGAAGCAGAAGCAGTTCAGCATGTATTTCAGTCAACAGTTGATCAAAAGCTGCATTCGTGCAAGTTTCACAGTACATTTCCTGTGACCGGTGGGTTTAATGGTATGATTTTGCTTCTAGCAAAAGCGCCAGCTCCGTGGAATTTGGTCCACAGTTTCCAGATCCAACAGAGACCAGAGACTCGACCTCTGCGGAGTCCAGGTTTCCCCGCCCCTTCTCTCCCTGCGCTGTGCGAGCTGGCATAATTTGAACTGATTTGATTATCGCCAGATGGGTCCATCTTTCTTTGCTGTAGAATTCATAACACTGTAGAATGCAGCCAATCCCAAACTGCTACCAGTAATCAGACTAAAGCAATGATGGGTGTTAGCTGGTGATGGATGTCACCAGACCTGGGTCTGATAAGAGTCATAAATGGATTTTATCCTGCCTTAAAGACATTTTAAAGCCAGACTGCAAAACAAAATAAGTAGATAAATAAAAAATATAATGTGACATTTTTATGCTTCTGCTGATCCACTGATCCTGTATTTCTTGAGCTGAAATTATCCTTATAGATTATATATTTAAACAACATGACTTTGTTCTGACTTATTTGACCCAGGTTTGGTATTCACTGAGTGTGTAAAATATTTAGACCTTCTTCTTAACTAAGTAATTTTTGCTTTGGAGTCCATGTAGAAATGTGAAAATGATCAGAAAAAAACCCCCAAAACATGCCATTGGTCCTGATTTAATTCCCATTCAGCTCGAATAACATTAATATACATTTTTGGGGCAATTTTAAATTGCTCAAATATCCAAGGACTGGTAGGTGCTTTCAGTCACCCCAGTGGAAAATTTTACCTAAATTTATTTACTCTGCACTAGAGCAGGGCGATATGACCAAAAATATTTATCACGATATACATTTGAAAATTTGCAATAATGATATAACTGACGATATAATTGACACTAGACAAAATATTTTACAAGTCCACAACTTTATTAGTGCAAAAAACCCATCAATGTATTTTCACTTAAACAAGCAGCTGTTTTTTATGTGGATTAAAGTTATATAAAAATGTAACAGTGCAAATGCAAATTCCTTGCTGACAGTTTAACCAAAAGGCGTTTCCAGTGGAAATTGGCCGACATATCCTCAGCATAACCATGTATAATATCCGCAAAACTTAAAAAGAGGTTATACACACACAATACGGTAATATTATGTTGAAGCACAGTACGTATCACTCCGCGAGGCTCCTGCCTACGATAGCCGTAATGCTCCGACAATCCATCAAGCGGTGCGGCTTCGTAGCTTAGCAAAGTTGTACTAAAACATTTGACAGATTTTCGAGCACCGTGTACATAAAATCGTTTCGAGGTCAGTAAACACAACCAGAATTCATACATAAGGCACACGGGATTATAAGGGGCACTGTCGATTTTCAGAAAAATCAAAGGATTGATTTTAAGTGTGCCGTATAATAACGGTAATAACGACGGCCCGCTAAATGAATCATTATACATCACAGCGTTTTTCATTTTCATTCCTAAAATGTAATAACATGTACTTGAGATGTAGATTCGTATGCCATAGCCTCTGATGTTGATCTTCCTGGCCCTTTAATTGATGGAAGAGGAGAGGTTTCTGGGTGTGTTAGTAAAGCTCCTTACATTGCTTTCTCCTTCCAATCCAATCTGTTTGTAGAACTCTTGTAAACTCTTGTAAGCTTACAGAATGTTAACCTAACAACAGGAATGCTGCTAATTTCCTTTACCACTTGATCCAAGAAACCAATCATTCGTTGTACTGCAAACTCTTCACGTTACCCCAAAGCTTGCTCTTTCTCACGCCTCCCTTCTGTTACCTTTTTGCTCCGTGGTTATATACCTTTCTTCCTTGCATGTTTTCTCCTCAGATGAGAAGGAGATGGGAGATTGCGAAGAAATCACTAAAGAAGTAGACAGCGAGTGCCCATTAGAGGAGCAGGATCAGCTGCAGCAGAAGGAGGAAGAGAAAGAAGAAGAAGAAGAAATTGTTCAGGAAGAGGTGGCCGAGGATGAACCAGAGCAGAGTCGCAGCAGCCCCTGTGAGACAGGAGCTCAGCCATCGTAGTTTCTAAGAGGCCAGAAAAAGTCCACAAGGATGTGATTGTTCTGTCCAGGCAGAAGGTGATGGTAATGGCCAGGATAGTTATTGATATTTAAAAGCAGCATTGATGGACAAGGATTACCATCATCATTATATATATTTATTAGTGAAATTGTCCAACAGTATTGCCAAAAATGATGCCAACATATCTTGGTCATGAGTTTGATCCGATGACTGGGAAGGAGTCAGATTGAGGGTTGTAGTTTGAATTTTAAGGCTATTTCTCTGTTGTGTAGTTGGTTGATTGGTGGTATTGCTCTGTAGGTGCACTGACTAACTTAAAGTAACGATTTACACTCTAAGGTCCTTTTAGGGTTCATGTAGTTGGATGCTGTATGGGTTTGATAAGAAAAAGTGTTTTAGATAGAACTGCTGGTTCACATATTGTTTTTCCTCAGATGAAAGGACATTAAAAAGAGGATTACTGCTGATTAAAATGACTTCCTGAAGTGGGTGAGAATGTCAGATAGTTGTAGCAAAAGGTCAACACAAACACTCCTCATCCAGTGTGGGAAACACTGGATTTTCCTACACTATCCAAACACTGACATGCATAACACATGAAGTCCATCTCAGGATAAACCTGTTGTGAATCAGGACAGCTTCTGTTGTGTTTACAGTATGTGCTGTTAGGTTTCAGGCTGCTGCTGCTGTGGCTTATTCATCTTCAATTTTAAGTCCCCGATCCGATATTTTAGGCTAACAATAAAAAACATTTATCTCTTTGGATACCGTCTGTTATAGTGATGTTTAGCCAATGCTGATGCATGTATGCTTTTATTCCCATACATTTTAATGCTTTTTGTTTCTCTTTTGTTTTCATTATATTACTGGATCTTTGTCCCAGACTGCCAATGATGAGATATGAGCAGTTAGTTGCATTTAAATCGATTGG
Source organism: Neolamprologus multifasciatus (assembly GCF_963576455.1). Taxonomy (NCBI): domain Eukaryota; kingdom Metazoa; phylum Chordata; class Actinopteri; order Cichliformes; family Cichlidae; genus Neolamprologus; species Neolamprologus multifasciatus. The sequence continues at coordinate 28,511,841 of NC_140451.1, forward strand.
AAGCAAAAGTACTGAAACTGAATGCTGAATGAGGGGAGTAAACCAGAGTGTGGCTAATATTGCATCAAGGAAAGGAAGGATGCTTATTACAGAAACAATTAGCTGTAGTCTGTTCACTGAAAGAGGGGAAAAAAGACTCATTCTCACTTCTTCTTCTTTTTTTTTCTTTTTTTTTAAGAGGCTGAGAGAATGAATTTAAATAATGTTTAACTTCAACTGTTACGCTAAAGAATCTGTGCTCTACCAATTGGTATGGTATTCACCACTTTTCTGATGCTGATGGAAACGGCTAACATGACTCTCATTACTCTTATTTCCTTTATAATCTGCATTTGTGTGTGTGTGTGTGTGTGTGTGTTCTCTCATTTTGTGGCTGGATTGAAACGAACTGGCCATCATATCTGGAAAATTAGATTTACCAGAGGAAACATGTTGACTCTATTTTTCCTTGCCATCTTTGAGCAGAATACATTTAAACTAAGCTCTTACTTTTAATCAATGTCTGCAAGATATTGCCTGTCAAAAATTGTTATTAGCTTAGTTATAACATTAGTATTTATTAGCTGGTAACAATGGAAAAAAAAATTGCTGAATAAACTTCTGTATACTTTGCAAGCAGAAGAAACAAACGACTTTGAGCTTAAACTGCCAGTTTATCTGTATGTGTTCATTGCCAATGGTTTTACTCAGTTAGGATTATAATTTGCCAAATCCATTGCTTTTATTCGTCTCTACTTCACGTCGTCATTTGCACTGAGTTATATTTTTATTTTATTTATTTGGCGATACAGTGTTTTAATTAGTAAATCAGACATTTTTTAAAATGTACTCATTTAACCTTTTATTGCCATTGTGTTCACAGCTATTTAAGTGTATTCCTCGATTCTGTTTCGGTAAACATTAGATCATAAAATATTGAAAGAGTTTACGTCTCGGTGTTTACATTCATTCTAAATGTTCACAGTAGGTACCTGGTGCCATTATTTTAAGTCCTAGCTGTAGCTTAAGGGATGGGAATTAATTCTTCTTTTGGCTTGTTGTGTTATTAGGTGGAACCAGGAGAAATGATGAGTGTCTATGCAAATGTAAATGTCCTGTATCACCTGTGTTGCACAGGTTGGGTCCGAGAGACCGACCCTGATGACGTGGGGAAAATAGTTTTGCCAAAAGTTGGCTGGTAGGATTGGGACAGCCCAAAGAATCCAGAGGCAAGAATATTTTTTTCAGATAAACCTTGGTCAAATGTTAAGGAGAGAACACTTTGTGAATTTCAAGTCTCCTGTCGTGACACGTAGAGTATCACTTGAATTTTTTATTTTTTTTTCTTAATCCCGTTATTTCCCTTCATCTGATTGTTTTACAAAGTTGGGGAAAACACTGGTACCTGCAGCATCTTACTGACTTGTGGTTAGCTTAATGCTTCCAATATCAACAAACTGTTTTTGGTATTTTTACATGCTGGTGAAATATGTGTATAACTTCAAAATATGAGGCTGTCTGTTAAATATTTAAAGAATGTTCCAGATCCTCAACATGGTGTCTCGCATCCTGATGTGTAATACTTGTTTCTTTTCCGTTTGTAGTTTTGTTTTTGCCTTCCTAAATTTATCAAATGGATTTCTACCCATGCTTTTGTCATTAAATTTGCACTTGGAACGCCCAATAAAGAGTTTTTCAACAACAAAGGACGGCAGTGGTTGTGTTTTGTTAATTGTTTTGATTCCTAAATATTACGATCCTTCTCTTAGATTACCGTAAATCACTTTTCAGATCACTGTCAGACATCACTTGTGATTTTTAGTGGACGTATTAATTATTCAGTCACAGGTTGTGTACTCTAAATGGGTTTTGTGAACAACCAAATTTACTTTGACCATCTTTCACTCACTGCCAGGCACACCTGTTCAAGTGCGTGTTAATGCGTGTAATTAACATGTGTAATCAGCCAGTCACATGGCAGCAACTGAACAATATTTTTCCCTTTAATCAGGTGGACACTGCAATGATGACCTGCAGAAGTTCAAACCAACCACCAGACTGGGGAAGGCAGGTGATTTAAGTGACTTTGAAGGTGGTGTAATTGTTGGTGCTGTTGTAAATGCTGATCTATTGGGATTATCCTCCATAATCATTTTTAGGGATTACAGAGAATAGTCTGAAAATGAGATAATATCTAGTCAAATAATGAGTCGTTACAACTAACGAATGTAGAAGAGCATCTTTGAATGCAAAACACATGGAACCTTGAACCAGATGGGCTACAGCAGCAAACCCACCAGGTGCCACTCATGCCAGCTCAGAACAGGAAACTGGGACTACAGTTCACACGTGCTCATCAAAATCAGACAATGGATGACTGGAAAAAAGATTGGGTGATCAAATAAGTCTCACTTTCTCCTGCAAATTAAGACAGTATGGTCTGAATTTGACAAAAACAAAATCCTGCCTTAAATCAGCAGTTCGGGTAATATCTGGTGGTGGTGTAATGACACACTGACTATTGTTGACCCTGGCTGTCCTTTTGTGACCACCATATACCTTTCTTCCAAGTAAGAAAACAAAACAAAAACAAATTAAACTGGATTCTTGAACATGACAAGAAATGAAAACATCCAGTGATTTGTCAGTGTAGTCTGAACTTCATAACACTAAAACAAAATGTTCTTTTTCACTTTATTCCACATCTAGAAAACTACAAATTAAAACAAAAAAAACAAAAACAAATGATTAACACAGACAGCAGGACTGAACCATATCATTATACTAAAATAAATGGTCTGTCGCAGCTGCATGCATACATCAAGCTGTCTTTAGCTTGTTAAAGCACATTGGCCAACACTGCAGCTGTGGTATTTCCATTGTTTTTCACTTAATGGAATCAAAGCTTACTAACCAATCTTAATTATTTGAACCACTTTTACTTGCTATAGGGTAACTAAAGATCTGCTTGACTTTAACATATTTTGGAAAAAATTGCTTTAAAAAAAACCTTGCTACTATCTTGTGAGTATAGTAGAAAAAAACCCTTAAGATATTGTCAAACTGAATGTCTGGCAAAAGCAATCAAAAGTTCCAAGGGGAAAATAATCCAAGACAACATCTGACAATAACATTTAAGAGAACCAATCACACAAACCTTAGATCAAGCTGCCAAATATGACAACGTAACAACTACTGTTCGTGATTTTACATAAATGTAAAATAACAGTGTGCGCGATTGTGAGGGCAGCAATCACCAACTGTAGAAATACAAGAGAAACAATAGAAAAATGCTGGATTGTTAATAACAAGAACAGCTTTGTGTGACCCAGTATAACCCATCAAGATATTTGTGTATCATCTGCCTGGAGTTTTTACTGCAGACTCCTCAATAAAAGTAAAAAATATCTTTGCACATTCAAAGTCGGCACGAGTAAAGGCCCTGAACAGAATTTTGAAATTAGCTCGACCTTTGACTGCCTATCTGTGCGTGAGGGACAGTGGGATAAATGCATTCTCCTCCATCATGAAGGCATCTACAGTGTGTTGAGCTCAATGAGTCTCCCAGCAAAGACAGCAAGAGTCCCGATGATGCACACAGCCATGAACACACAGAGCAGGATGTGATCCAAAACCATGGCAACGAACTTCCACTCCTCTGCTGCCTGCAATAAGACGGCATGGAAGAAACTTTAACTTTGAGCATTCACATATTTGGAATTTACTGATCAGTTGCTAGGACACAAAAAGAGATAAGCTTTTCAATTGAATCAATAACACTGCTAAAAGATGTGGAAAATCAGATTGCCTAATGTTGCCTTGTTATCTGTCAGATATGATTTTGTGGACTACATTTATTGGCAGAAGATAAGAAAGACTCATTCTCATCGGTGTAGAAATGATTAATCTAGAATGTAGAAGCCAGTAAGCTTAGCTTATACATTCAAAACATTATATTAGTTTTATTGATATGAAATAACAAGTGGTTGTTTTTTGGAGAACTGTGGATTAGATGGAGTTTCCCCAGATGGGGTGACTTCCTGGGGCCACACTGTTTGGCACACTTACTGTCATTCTAACCTTCCATTTAATTCATTAAAATTAAACCATTAAACCATTGTCTTTTTGGCCATTTCATTTAGATCCAGATTCAGAGGAGAAATGTAAAAAGTTTTGATTACTGTGCCTACGCTTGTAGATTCTTTTAAGTTTTAGAGAAGCACAAGAATGGCTGGGGAGTTGAATGCAAGGCTCTGAACGTCTAAGAACTTTTATGGATTGATACACTATCAATAATTCATGCAGATTTTCTCTTACATTGTTAAATTCTTCATCTGACTTCATAGTCTCTGCGATGTACTTCACCCCCTCGATTGCGCTACGAACATCAGGGTTTTTAACTATGGGGGACTGATAGGTGACAGCCGTCGGGGTAGGATTACCTACAGAGGAGAGAGGAAGGTCAACAATTTTAGGACAGACTTAAACTAAAACTGTTCACTAGCATACAATAATGGTAATGGGAGTTGCAGTTTAGCCTCGCCTGAGATGTCGGAAATGTCCATGTCAGTAGGGAATAGCCTCTTCTGCCGAATCTCCTGACTGGGGCGCTTCATTGTTGAGAAGAACATCATGTTGGGAATGGTTTCAATGAAGACCTGAGATGCAGGGAGATAAAATTATGATATTACTAGTCTTATAAAACAGCAACAATATTTCCCATTTATTACAAATGGAGAGAGAAAAAATACCCCCATACAAACCTTACGGATCCACCCCGGCATGGTGTGCGTACTTGGTGAGCGATGATGTGTGTTGATGACGATAACAGTGATGATGATGGAGGCGATGACCATTACCATTGTGAAGAGCATGTATTTCCCTATGAGGGGAACAGCACTCGAGGTGGAGGGGATCAGCTCCACAATAACCAGCAAGAAGACAGTCAGAGACAGCAGGACAGAGATGGAGAGAGTCATCTTTTCACCTGCAGAGAAAGTGAACCACCTCTAAGTTCAAAAAAATAATCACTGACAATTGTTTTCTGGTACCTATCAAGCTTGCAGAATGAACGTACCAGAGTCAGTAGGCAGGTAGAAGACCAATCCCGTGAGAAAAGAGAACAGCATGCAGGGAATTATGACGTTAACGATAAAATAGAGAGGCAGTCGCAGCATCAGGAAATGGTAGGTAATGTCCAGGTATGGTGTGTCAGGACAGCAAGTGTAGTACACCCAGTGCTTCCACCCTCTGTAGTCCTTTAACACCCATTCACCTGACTCCATGAAGTTACTGAGGTCAGGTCGATCACTCTCCTAAAAGACAGTGGTTCACAAACATTTTAGCGTCCCCATGTTCGGCTGTTTTGCACACAGTCTAAATTCCCAGATTAAAAAAAGCATTTACGCTCACCGGGTTGATTACGACCAGCAGGCCATCGTATGTCCAAGTTCCCAATTTCATAGTACAGTTCTGTAGGTCAAATGGGAAGTGAAGGACAACAATCTCGCAGTAACTCTTAAAGATGGCTGGAGGGTTCCATATGATCTTGCCAGTGTACTCTAGCAGGACTTTAGTTTCATGGATGATGGCAAAATCACCATCAGCACTGCAGATGAAAAGGAGGGTAGAGGACAGAGGCAAAGGAAAACCAAGCATGTAAGTGGAGCAGCAAGTCATTAACTCCCCCCCTCCCCCCCCAAAAAAAAAAAAAAAAAAAAAAAAAATATATATAGGTTTGTTTGTTTTTTTTAACACAAAGAGAAATGAAAATTACTTGTTGTATAACACAAGGTCAGGTTTCCATATGTCAGATGAAGGAACTCTGATCTTTCTGATTCCTCCATAGTCTTCAGGATTCCACCGTAAGTTAACGTCTATCCATTGCTGTAAAGTGAGTAAAAATTTTAGATCATTATTTCACTTCTAAGGTTGTATTTAGCTACGTGATGCCGATTAGAGGATTAAATGGGATGACCAGATCCCAGTAAAGTAACTGTGGGACAAACGCAGTGCTTGTGTGGGACAAAGTGGAATGCTGGGAGGAAATCAATTACATATTTTAATTTATTTTTTATGACTTATTTTCTTCTGTGCTTTGCATCATATTCATCAAAATCTGCGAAGCTTGTGATTTTCTGGTAACTTGTAACTTTCACTGATGTCCATAGCATTAGGCCAACCTTCAAATGGTGTGCAGTCCCACTTAAAGTTATAATGCATGGCCAGTTGTAGTCACACAGACTTACCTGTCGGAGACGGACATTACTGGTCACAATTTGGTTAACTTCATCCTGGGAAAAGACAAAAAGGCCAAGAACAGGTGAAAACATTTTTATGACAATTTATTTTGTGATGTCTACCCCACATACATGTTTACATGACCTGTATTAAAAAGTAAAAAATAAAAACAAAACAAAATGATGGTAACATCTTTTTTTTAAATTTCCTGCTGGCATCACCCCATATTTTAGTTATCTATCACAATAAAAAGAATCCAAATTTAACATCTTGAACCCCAAAGGTCATGACACGCGCAAAATGAATAGAGTATTTCTCTGCAACTACAAACTCTGTGTAAACAATCAAAATAAACCTAATGAGACTTCATCATAGGTGTAAATATTACAGCAGATGCTACTGCGTCATAGTAACTGAGGATGGAACACAGATAAGAAGATTGTTTTCCTGCTTAATTTTTTTGTGAATGTTACAGCATATAACCCCTTTGATATTATCCTGTGGTAGACAATAAATTCCAGAAATCCACAAATCAACATATAGACATTATTTGTGCAAAGGCTGATGCTGCTGACCAAAATTACAGATGGTTCTGCAATTTGGCACATTTTGGCTCATCTTGGCAGAATCTGTGACAGATGCAAAAATGATTTAAGTTTATTGCATGCCTAAAAATGCTTAGTGTTTTTTTCTATATATATTTTGAACGCACAGGTATAATGGGCCTTGTTTTTGCACTGCGAAAATAGTCTTTGAGACTTTAAATTCTGTGGAGCAGTCACTTCGGTTTCTATTGGCCGATTTGCATGATTGACCCCGCCATTTAAGCCAATAGGATCACGGATAACGTCACCACGTTTACGTCACTCCCGACAAAACGCAAATTGCAAGGCCAAAAACTTACACGCAGCAAACGCATGACGCTTGCCATTGTCCAATAAAATCTCTGTCATCGGGCTAACTTTGGCGATTTTTTTGACAGAAAATGGCTCTGAGGCATTATGGGAGATGCAGTTATTCAGTTAATGTAGCTGGCAGCGGTGGAAACCTGTTTCGGATGCAAGAAAGACAGCACAGGTAAGACATAATTCACTGTTTTCTAAAAATGAATCATAGTTTTGGTCTTCTTTTGCTGCTGGTTCAGTGGATTTTGGTCGCAGTGTGACGAAACCTGCTGTTTTGGAATCGAGATGTCGGCTTTGAGTCCAGGTGTTAATTGTCCGTGTACCTGCTATCAGGTGTTTACAACATTTTGCAGAATGTGCTGTAATGCGCTTTTAATTGTTTGTCGTCTTAACTTTAATCTCAGCCAAACTGATTCACTCCGGAACAAATAAAACCCCAAAATAAACCAAACCTTAACTTTTAGAAGCTAAGTGACTTATATATCATGTTTAACCTGAGGTGCAAAAGACCGCTGGGGGGTTAAAAACTAAAATTTTAACAAACACTTTCTCATGTTTTTGTATTTTACATTTTTTAGTAATATGAACACACTTGGGTTAACACGAGATACAAACATTTTTATGATTATTTTATTTTGGTTTGGCAAGCAGTACCCTCTTGACGTTATTAACTTTTCATCTTTTTTGTCAGCACTGGTAATACTAATTTGTTGTCCACTCTAAACTGCTTGGAGTAAAACTGAAGTGACAAGAGGAAACGATAAGACATTTTTCCATCTCTTAAGAGGAATAAAATGGATGAAGGGACTGTCCCAGATACTTTCAAACCTAGTCATCTTCATGGACTTAATAAGCATAGAAGGAGAGCTACACACAATGAGAGTTGCTCATTTTTTTTTATTTATACCTGTATCGCTTCTTTGAGGCTGCTGTGCCATCCTATATGTTTGTGGTTATCCTGGTTCTTGTGTCTTAAATTCAGCCATAGCTGGAATAGTCAAGTACCAGTTTGGTGTTATGCTGGGGTGTAACCCTTAGATTGCAGCTTGTCACGTTTTTGCATTGTATTCTCATTAACCTCTTAAGCCTCAACACCCCCTGATACGGGGGCAAAAGGCAGGAGATCAGTTAGGCTTGGGGCTGAAAAGGTTAACAGGATGTCTGTGGAACATGTCTGAGTTCAAGTCTTGGTCTTAACAGGGTGTCTACACCCCCAAAACACCCTGGTTGTTTGGGTGGCTTGTCATCTTCTGGTATAAATGAGATTTGGGCATGTATGTGGCAGATTAAGTAACTGCTTGTGGCGTTATATCTCTTATCATATGTGTTATTTGACATCTCTTGGTTTCTTCATGTGTTATCTAGGTTTTCAGAACTGATTTGGTTTGTTCAGCACCAACCAAAGTGATATTGCTGCATGACTTGATATGAATTATTCTAATTTTATATAATGGAAAATGTCCACTCTTTGGAGTTCCAGTTTTATACAGGGCACTACAAAAACAAAACTGGTCCTCCAAATCAGCACATGGCAGCCCTCATCTTTTAAATACTTCATTACGTATGTTCTTTTGTTTGTCTTATCCAGTTTATAACATTTGGTATAATAATTTCTTTCCAGAATAATGGTATTATCTCTGTGGCACTGACTGAGATTTAATTATGTATGGTCCTTTTTATTACTTTGCTTTCCTGTTGAATACAGTTAAAAAAAGAAAAACTTGGGGTCATATTGACATAGACTTTAATGTCCTCTCTAAATACTTTATTTTTCAGTCAAACCACAGTGTTCCTTTAACCTCTGTCAATTTTGTGCACTTATTTGGCAGGAGTTACATATGTTTGCATGAATTACTTTTTGGGGCCACATGAGAAAGTTGTGGGGCAATGCAGCAATAAGCTCAACTCAGTTCTGCTCAATATTATTTTGATCTCTTTATAAATGTTACTGTTAAGTGTAGATCCCACAATAAGGCAATAAAAATGTAAAACAGGGATAATAAAGGCACTTACAGTTTATCATTATTGATTCAACATTACCCAAAACAAATTAAAAGACCTAACTCTGTGCTAATGCTATTTTGCTTGGAGTTTTATGATCTAATCTGCAGTTTTAAGTTGTTTTTTTTTCCCTGTTCATTGCGAGAAATCTGGTCTTTTTGGGCTTGAACACGTGCACTGAAGTCAAGTCCAACGTTTGAGGTTGTAATATGAAGGACAGCAGGCAGGTGATCATGACCGCGAGAGGATCTGGATTAGCTTGAACTTCATCACAGAGAATGTTTGTTCATATATGAAGGCAGATCCAAAGAGAACCAATATTGTCTAAGCATATTTCCTTTTCCGTGCGTAAAGTTCTTCTCTTTGCGAAAATAACTAATAAATAAAGACGGACAACTGCTTGATTTTTTTTTTTCTTTTTTTCCCCTAAGTGGTCCAACCATAGTGAATCAAAAGTGCAACAATGTCTGTGATTCAGTGCCTTTGCCCAGTTTTTAGTCCTAACATCAACAACAAGTAATTTCTGGGTTCATTTCAGTCACTGTGTCTTGCAGCATTTTTCCCTGTCTGATTTAGACAGTCATCATCTGTAACACTTTCCAGTTTGTCCAATTTCAGCCTAAGACTATGAAGGTCATTTACCTTTGTGAACAAACCATTCCCTGTCACCATAGTCCTTTTCATTTAACACCTTAAGGCCAGCTCCTCCATAATCAAAAAATCTTTGGTTATTGTAATTTCATTATATTGGTTAGTATTTGAAATTTAAGCCAACAATTGTTTGAGTTTGTCCTTTTAGAGAAACTGCAATTACAGTCAAAAGGTCAAAGTCAAGAAACAACACAGTGGCGACAGCTGGTCATATCTTTCTTCATGTAAAATGCAGACAAAGAGTTACAGACTTACCACACTTATAAGCTGTATTAACTGTAGTCCCACAGTAACCACTACAGCTTCACTGAAGTGGTTAACAGGACGGACCACTTTGTTGTAACCAGCGAACAGTCGTTTCACCAGCGTCGTCTCATCGTTTGAGCAACATTCTACATTTAGAACAAACAAAAATAAAGTTTGGGCAGTCAGGAGGATTGAAAACGACAGCATAATGGTGTCAGACTTTAGCAGACTGATCGATAAAGAAGTTGAAGACAGTCTGGGTTGTCAAAATATTAATTTAAAAAGTGTCAGATTTATTGGAAGGAATTTTACTTATGAGGTATTGATTTTTGCACACTAACTCTTCACCACACAGCCATTACTAATTATATTTTGAAGTCACTTTGACAGCATTACATGATAAGTAGAACATCTTGCCACCCAGGTATCCCTAAAAATATTTTCTCTGAAGTGACAGGGAAGGCAGTAAAGGACATTTTCTGTGATTTACACTCCATTTTCCTGATGTAGGGACCAAAATGTGTATTTTTGAGTATTGCGGATGTAGTTCCTTTGGATTATTGCTTTGTCTCACATTTGTTACCATGGTGATATTAATTTCTGGTAAATGTTTCAATGGGTGTGGTTTCCCCTTACTTACCTGGTCTCTTCTCAAGTGGCAGACGAAGTGACCGGGTGAGAAGGACTCAGATATTTTCTGTTGACCGTCTCATCTGCTCCTGTTCTTATCACTTATACATCACTGGCTGATTGCAATGTAATATTTCAATGTTTCAAAAATCAGCATCCATAAAAGGCAAGAGGTTTTCAGAAGGGACTTTGTTGAAGTGTACAATGACAATAAAGGGGTATTCTATTATATTCTAGTCTCTATTCTAATTTAGCCTCTCAATATTGTTTTCAAAGGTATTTGTTGCGACACCTGACTTACCACATGTAATCTGAAACATTGCGTTTATCTCAGAGAAAGCTAGAGTGCATATAGAAGAGAGCAGGACAGAGGCAGGGATGGACAGATGCAAAAAGATCCACAGTAACAGCAACAAATGGTGGTCATTTTATACTGGTGAAAAGCCTCTGCACTGAATGTCCTATGAACACTGTAATCAAATCTGTTTCTATAAGTCTGCAAGTCCTAGAAGTCCTTGGTGAACTTTTGGTGTCTTAGGATGTTTGGGAATACCAATCCTGGCTAATCCATTTGACATTAAGTTTAGATCGGCATGAGTTCTGAACACTAAATCTGCTTTTAACCCTTCTGAATATATAGTACTTTAATGCATGCTATAATGGAGAGCACCATGCCCTGCAATTCTTTTTTTTTTTTTTTTTTTTTTTTTTTTTTTTTTTTTTTTTTGGTCTTTTATTTTCCCCATGCTTTTCCTCTCCACTAGGTCTGATGAAATTCAGCCTGGTAGTTTTTTGTCTGAGAAATAAACCAAGACAGCAAACAACCATCAAGCCAACGACAGGAGTTATAATAGTCTAGCATTTTCCATTAGCTTCACATTTTCGTCCTAAATTTAGTTTGCTTTCAGTTCTGTTTACAGAGTGGGTCTACTCATTTCTAATGGTACTGGGAGTTTTAACGTTTAATATATTATTGGCATTTGTCAATTTGTAAGATATAAAGTACATGAATACTTCGGTCACATATAAACTGCTTAAAAATATGTACCAATGCACCATTACTTTACTAAAGAAACTATTTACTTTAGTTACTTTAGTTACAAGGCCCTAAAAAAAATAAATAAATAAAAACAAAGTAAATAAATATTTTATTTACTTGTATTTATTATAAGGACCCAGAAAGCAAAAGACGCAGTGAATTGGTAATCTTACTGAGTATCATAGCAAAGACATCATGTAATTTTGTCTAACGTGACCAAGCAAACAGCCCTGTGAGCAGGTGACAGCTTTTGCATATTATTTTGGGAATCTGTTGGCTGGCTACACTGAGCTGCCTGAGCTCGGATCTGGTTTCATTTAGCCACCATGAGCAAATTCTCTCTCTCTCAGAGGAGCACTCTGTCTGGGCCGCTGATTCACCCAGGCACTCTGGTCCATAAGGAGGCTCTTATAGGCTGCGGTTAATATTGATCTACTTTGTGTTTTTATTTGGAAAATTTATTTTTTGAATCTTACCAATGTCATATGCCCTTAATTTTTTTGAGGTCATTTAACATCTAATTGCATTCTCCAACAATTGTAATTAATTTACATATTAAAATTAAATTACTTTAGATGCCAGCTGATGAGATGAGAGCTGGCTAACTAAACAGAAAACATTTATACCAGCTCATGTTAGGCTTGCATAAAAATTTTTTTTTTTCCTGCTGATAAATAGTTTGATTACATTCTTATTTTGTATGAGTTTATTCACTAAGCATTAGATAGATGCAAAGTTGCATCCACTTTAAAGAAATTTTCCCTAATGCCATGAACAGTCCCTTTTAAAGGATAACGATAGCTGACAGTGGCAAAAATGACATTTCCAGAATGAATGGAGTATTTCTCTGCAATTACAAAGTCTGTGCAAACATTATTGGTATCAAAATAAAGCTAACGCTTGTGACATTTCATCAGAGTTGTAAAAATTGCAGCAGATGTTACTGTGTCAAAGTTACTGAGGCTGGAACACAGATAAAATAAGTAGAAATTTTCCTCACCTATTTTTTTTTTTTTTTTTCTTTTTGTTTTGGAATATAACCCTTTTAAAAATATGCTTTAGTTCAGATTTTACCTTCTTTTGGCCCTTGCACTAATGGCATGGGGGGCTGTAGGATATCCTGTCTTTGTGGAACATCAGAATGAACATTTGAGGTGTAGGGAAGATCCAAGCTGGTCTTGCTCAACAAATGTTGTTTCACGTGTTCTGCAGACACACACAGACCCATAAGGTCAAAATGGGAGAGACGCACATAGACATGCAACAAAATAAATTAAAAAAAACAAAATGAAGAAAAACATGAGCAGACCATTTGCTACATTGTTTCTGCTAGTTGCCTTTTCCTTAATCAGATTTTTCTGTACAGAGAAAATCTTAAATTAACAAAACAAAAACGATGCTCATAGCTTTTCACCCCAACTGGTCGCGGCAGATGGCCGCTCCTCCCTGAGCCTGGTTCTGCTGGAGGTTTCTTCCTGTTAAAAGGGAGCTTTTCCTTCCCATTGTTGCCAAAGTGCTTGCTCATAGGGGGTCATATGATTATTGTCACTGTATATATATTATCATAGTCTACCTTACAAAATTAAGCGCCTTGACTGTTGTTGTGGTATGCTGCTGCATTAAAAAAATAAATAAATTAAAAAAAAAAAGATTTTTACACTCTAAAAGGTGATGATGGAAAGGACAAATTCAACATTTAAAATACATAAAAATGTTAATTATTCCTACAGGGATGGGCTTTTCTTGCATAGAAGATTCAAGAAAAGCTAGATGCATATAAAATCTAGAAAATCTCATCACTGACCAGGGAAGCTGTTCAATATGGTTTTGAACTCCTCCAAATCTACGTTTGATTCCATGTCCAAGTTCAGTTCTTTGAGGATCTGCGGGTTGTCCTTGACGAAGTTTAACATCGCCTGGATAGTATTCAGGGAGAGTTGTTCTCCTGCAGAGAAAGTGAAGAGGAGCGGACAATGGTATTACATGTTTTTCACAATGTTCGTTAACTCTGAGCAACACACAAACAACAAAATAATAAATCCACTTGATGATTCTCTTAATCAGATGTAACAATACATTGGATCTCTTTTTCATTGACAAATCAGTGAGTTAAATGTACCATGTTGCACTTGGGTAGAAATGAATAAAGACTGTACTATTATTGGCTGCTTTATGGTTTTCAGGCTGCAGTATACATTTGTCTGATAAACGTAGTGCAGACATTAACAGATGTGCATCAACATTCTAAACCTAGTGTCTGATCAAATGGGAAATATGGGCACATCCAACCATCAACATCCATGGCAAGAAAAAAAAGGAAACAGTGAAGCGTCAAACCCTGCAGTTCCTCCAATGTCCACTTGAGATTGGCTTCAAAAGTAGGTCAATCTCCCAACCCCACAGTGAAGCCATTCTTTCAGCTTTTAGGTATGAACTATAAACACTTCATGATTTTATGTTATTGGATATTTTTTTTCTTTTTTTTAAAATTACCATGTGAATTCTTGAGTTATACAGAAACGTGTTTGCTAAATTTAAAAAAGAAAGGAAAATCCCATTAATAAACTAGCATCTGAGTGTTATTTGTTTATTTTACTGTATTTGTACTTTTATAGGATGTTTTTCAACATTCTGTGTCTAACATGAAGCTACAGTTTCACTGAAGTCTTATGCAAATACAGATATCAGGACAGAAAGTCAGATTACTACAGATTATTAATGGGAGCATGCCACTACCATGTCCTTTGTGTTTGCATGTTCTCTCTGTGCTGAGTTACAGACAAGAAAGCTCAGATGGTGATTACTGTGAAGGTGGACAGAGAATTATTATTATTTTTTTGTCAACAGGACAAAAACTGCATTTAAACGTGGAAATACAAAGCAAAATCCTTTATCTAATGCAAATAGCATCTGGCCATCCATCATTCCTCACTGAGTCAATGTTAAATGGAGCTAATGCCTTTGAGTTCATACGCAGACGTTCTCATTCACTTTGTTCAGCCCTCCAGCTGCAATGGCAGGCAGGTTTGTTTACTTACTTTTAGTCAGAGAGACAGGCTTTTATTTTGAAATGGCTTCATGGCTTTGGTAGTAGGAGACACTTAATCAGTTTATCTGCAGTTTGTGTGAATTCAGTTTAGTTTTATAGTCATTTTAATGTCAAAGTATCACCAAAAAGGAAAATCTCAAAAACAGTCAGTGCGTCAAACTTGATACGTTTTTATCAAACATTTCTGGATGGACACCAACCGAGCTGTGTTGAAGTTTGTGTGTTAGCTGAACTTTAAAAGCTGGAGAGTAAAAACATTCAGAAAGTGTTTCATTTTGCTGTAATTATTGTTGTAAACCCTCATTAATGAGAACAATGGTCACATCTCTTTGGCTCACTCCTGACTGATGAGTTTTTAATGATGCTGCTGCCCAGTTATTTATCTCTCCTAATAAAATCATCTCCTTTCTGCAGCAGTTAGTTTGTTAAATAGTGACATGTGTTTCTGATGAGGGTTTTGCTCCACGAGTAGTGAAGTAAAATCCACAGTTTAGCATTTTTTTTTTTTTTTTCCTGTAGAGGAGTCGGCAACCATTACTACAAGAAAAGACAATCAATATGAAGGCACAAAATATATTTTACTGCAAAAGTAAACAAAGTGTCCTATTGTAAAGCATATGATTAGATTTGATTATGATGTGAAATGTAGATATAAAAAAAGGGTCAGAGAAAGAATAGATGCTTCATTTAAAGTTTAGTCTCCTACAGTGCTTTATACATCTGTATTCTACAAACTCTGATGCTGTCATGTAGTTTGAAGAACTGAGGCACACACTTAATCTGAATAGAAAACCAAGCCACCTGGTACATGTGAAGGGGCATAATATATTTAATGGGAGAATTTACCAAACTGACACGCTAATGTCAAACTTAAAGCTTCAACATAGTCTTTTGCTGCTAGTCCACCAGGGTAACAGCACTCAGACACATTATACTCCCCACCACCAGATTATCAAAACAAATAGATACAGGTTTTGAAAAAGTGAGTGTTATCTTACAATTGAGTGTTATTCTATATTTAAACTGCTTCTCTACAGCTGAAATTTCTCCGAGGACTAGCAACCTTTGGACTGAGTACCACTTTTAGTCTTTATTAAGTTTTTGAGAACTTAATTTAACCCCTTAGTTGGAGAGGAAACATTTTTGAAAGTAAGCAAAAAACAAACAAACACTTAGTTGTTGTGAACTCTGACTTGGAGGGGTACTCTACTATAAAATAACTACCAGCTACAGGTGGAGCAGTTTATTTTTGTCAAATCACTGCCACTTTCCTAAAGAGTTTATGGTCTCACTTATTGAACACAATATGAGGTTTATGATCCCATTAATGTAACCAAAAAAAGGGCAATCATTTTAGCTCACTGGTTGAGCAGGTGCCCATATGCTGAAATGCAGCAGCCCAGGTTTAAGGTTAACCGTCAGCTCTTTGCCCTTCCCCTGCTCTCTCCATCTCCTTCATGTCTATTCTTCACTGCTCAACTGCTAAAAAAGGCAAAAAGCCACAAAATTGATCTTTAAAAAAATATGTAAGATAAATTTGGATAAAAGCAATAACACAGGGGGTGCTTCAGGACAGGCAACCTATGCAATTTACAAGTTGTAGTCATATAAGTAAGTAGACTCTCAGATTTACAGACACGCTAAATCTAAGCATGTTATGTTTGTGTGTACAATCTGAGCAATAAGTCTGAGCAGGACTTTATGTTTTGGTTCAGGTTTACAACTTTTGCTATTTCCCTGGTAAGACTCAACCACCTGATAACACATCAGGATTTTGCTTGTTTTAGGCATTATTGACATGTTGTGGTGGGCACCAACAAGGTTTTAGACTCCAGACTGAGAGTTGCTATTGAATGTTAATACTGAAACTGGTTCCTCACATATGTGTTACAAGAACATGCACAGTGCCCAGCCCAGATCTAGCTGAATGTAAATAAACGTCATTAATACACAGTAATACTACAAGACACACAATTTGTGGTGCACAAAGCAGAACTTGGAGAGCAGTCAGATTGAGTTAAGATGCCAAAGTGTGTGTGTGTATGTATGTATAATAGTATAAGCCACTACCATGTACACACACATGCACACAAAAGCATGTTTTGGTTTCCTTTCAAAGTTTCATTTGGGATCTTTATAGAAGATCTGTATAATGAGTGTGGTGTTGTTGTCTGCAGTGTTGATATTCATTTCCTTGGCTGTCTGCCATTAGCCGTGCCTGTTGCTGTGTGCATGTCATCTGTCTCTTGCACTGAGAAGCTTTGATCTGACCACATACAAAAATAGAGAAGAGGCGGGACATGGGAGCCACTTGGAGCTGTCAGTCATTGCCCACACTCTGCATTTACACATGATGCCGCTGCAAGATAAAAATCTTTTTGTCTAATGCAGTTTCATATGGGCTCTTGAAACGTTTGAACAGAGATCACTAGTTTGAGTGACAGCACACAGAAGGTACAGACAAACACTTCTAGGGAAAATAATTTGTTGTTACTGTGACAGTATTTGAGCAAGTTTTTTAAAATATTCAAGTAACCAGTTACGCTTTAAACTAGCTCATCTGTCTGCCTGGCTTTGCTTTGAATTTTTTGCCTTCCATATAGTGGACTTTAATTGGAGCATCCTGTTAAATATGGTTGAACTGGTACGTTTGTGTCTATGATAACAGTTACATGTGTCCACAACAGGAACTGGGATCCACTTTCTCTTCTCTTTATGTGTCCTACTGGAATGGGCCAAATTTATTGGGGTAGTTGAGTTGGGGTGTGGATGACACACCAATACTTTATTAACTTAATTATTCAAAAAACTCTCTAAAAGGTTATTTTCTGCAAATATTTTAACTACATTGTAACAAATGTGGAAAAAATGTAGTAGTATGTTTCATTTCCTCTCCAAAAATTCCTTCTCTTATGGACATAATCCAACACGAAAACTCTACCATCTCAGATTCAGTTAGCTGTGGACCAGCAGGAGCATACGCAGCTGGTGTCTAAGATCACAGATTTTTCATTTGATATTTGTAAATTTTTTGCAGTCATGATATTCTGTTTTTATTTACAATTTACAGATTGTTAGAACTTTTTGGCAAACAAGAGCCTTTAAAAAACAAAAAACAAAAAACATATTTCAACTTATCTCTGGTACTTTGTGAATTCTTAAGCCCAATCTAAAAAGATGGTTTTTGCTCAAAGGGTTAGGGTTATATATTAAAACATGATATGCCATTGTAGAATATAGTTTTTTATCTAAATATCTAATTCTTACAATATTTAAGTAGAGTTTTGACTTGCTGAAATGTCGATATAAGACCCTGGTAAATGTGTTTCAAGGAACACTCATAACATCTTGAAATAAAACCCTTTTCAAATTCTTTATGAGCATCCATTTTTGTTTCACGTCTGCAGTGATGCAGATAATATCCAACTGGTGGCTTACATGCTACGCCCATTCATCCTGACATACCACCTCCATCTTACATCAATTTATCATCAATGTGTTTCATGAAATCTATCAGTATGAGTCACTGAATTGAAATAGAAAAATATGTTATTCCTGGATGAAGCTGTTAGTGGTGGACACCAACAGTGTGGACAAGTAACAAACTACTGACTGCCAGTGGTTGTTTGTTTTCAGCACGTTAATTTATTTATATTATATTAATTATAATTCTATTTAATTATATATAATATATAATATATTTCTGGCAATATTGAAAAAGCAAAACAAAAAAGTACAATTTGATTGATGCTTGCAAGTAAATGAAAGGTATTTTCCATTCTTTTCTAGTGAGCTACTGTCATTGATGACACACTACCTAATTTGAAGTAGGAATGTATTGAAACAAGGTGCCAGCAGTAGCAGCAGTGCAATAGTCACGATTTGGCGAAATGTGTTTGGAACCTGTGCAATATTGTCACATAATAAACTGAAAAGTATTTTCTGACTTGGATATTATGTCCTGGCTGCTTAAAGCCCTACTTCTCCTCCATATAACCACATCAGTAATTTCCATCCACCATTTGCTTTTCCTGTTTTCCAAGTTTCTTCCATATTTTGCAAAGTACAGTGCTTTGTTGGAGGTTGTTGAAGTAGCTTTTTTTATTTTTTTAATCTAATAAATTGTCCTAGCTGTTCCCCACTCATATCTGGGCTTGTCCCCTGTTTGTACACACCAAGGAACATAAAAACATGGCATTTCTCTAGCAATGATATTGCAATACAACACCTTTACATAGTGTAGAAATTACTATGAGTGATATCGTGGACGATTTTGCACAGCCCTATTTTCAAGAGATTGAAAGAAACTTCAGAATAAATTAATTTTATTTATTCCAGTTGCACATACACTAGCCTTATGTTCTAATCTTGGATACATTTGTACATATTATCTGCTAAATATTATATCCTTAGGGTTTTCTTTCTTTCTTTCTTTCTTTTTTCTTTTTTTTTTTTTTTAACAAACTCTGAAGTGCTATTTTTATGTATCATCAATACAAAGGACATGTTTGTGTTTGTTCTCTTTGACTGATTTCATGTATAGTTAATCTTATTATAGGTTCTTTGAGATAAAAGTGTATTGCTTCAAGGCAGCGGCTGAGGTAATTTGATACTAAATAGAACCAGAGTCCTTTTAAAAAAAAAAAAAAAAATCATTTCACCCTTTACCAGATAAGCCAGTCACTTTATGTTGCATCTTTCATCTTCCTTTCAAAACAGTAGATGACATGAGTAAATGAACCGTGCATTCATTTGTATGGGATGAGGTGATGAAAAGTACCATACTCCATGGGAAAAATAGCAGCATAAACCTCATGAACCTTACAGGAATTTATTCGAAAATGCATCGAATATAAGACTCTGAGGTTTTTGGTATTCTGGTACTGAAGTTGTGGTTATTTAACTATCTAGTACTTGAGAGGTCACCGTTTTAAGTACACCAAGAAACAGTGTGTTGATTAACAACTATGTGTCACATTAAATGTCCTTGGGCAAAGGCACTAAATGCATACCTGCTCAATGATAAATACACAGTATTGAATGCAAAAGGAATGTTAACAATGCTGGAGAGACTTTTTTTGTGGGTATGGGATATTTCAAGGACGGATGAAACCACAGCGTCATTTTAAAAATGATTTACAAGTAAAACAAAAGACTGAATATCATCACAGTGAAAACACGATACAACAGCTGTAAACTCTAAAGAGATGGTCTTCACATATACATAAAAAGCACAATTACCAGATAATTTTCTTTCTTTCTTTTTAGACATTGCTCCTTTGTAAAGGGTTTTTCAGAAGTAGCAAACGCCTCTCTCTCATTGTGCCAGTTGTTTCCAAGGGGATTCAATCTTGTCATTATGATTATGATGCTTCGAGATTTTTATTTGGATTTATTTTTATGCTTTTCATCGATGTGATGAAGCCCTTTGATTTCAGTATAATGGATTTGCCAAAATCAGCTGCTCCTCTGTGGTTGTTTAAAATGTTATTAACGTTGCTTAACGTGTTTATTTTTGGTCAGAAAGTGATGTCCTGTTTCCTGAGACTAACATAATTTACAGAAGCCTAAAATTTCACAGCATGGAAAGTACTTTGTAATGAACCATTTCTAATGTCTGATTTTCTGAATAATATTTTTCTTTCTTCTTTATCTGTTTTGAAGCAGCACTGTTACAGCAAGCTGAAACATAACCGATAAGATTGAAATATCAACACATACTGAGGATTACTTACCAGAACATACACAGAGGATGCATGTCAGTAAGACGTGGACCTTTGGAACATTCATATTTCCACCAGATGTTTAAAGAAACAGCTTAGAAATCCACGGCATCTGTTTGGTAATGTGTTGTCGAGTCGTTATCAGGTCAGAACCAAATCTAACCTGTATGCTAACTTTACATAGACACAGAAACATGCACTAAAGCTGTAGCAGTCACCTTAAAGCTGAAGTGAGTAGTGGGAAGGGGATCATCCAGTATGTAAGCTCATGTTTCTTATGGTCAACTCTACTTCCCCCACCCAACAACATCCCGACCTCTCAGCGCGTGTCATGTAGAGGAGACAGCTGGGACTGTGTGTGTGTGTGTGTGTGTGTGTGTGTGTGAGAATATACACAAAAAAGCACAATCATCATTTTCTCTCACTGAACCCAACTCATGCTCTGTCAATGAAACGGAGTAGCAAAGAACAGTCAGAGTTAAAGAAAGCTTGGCTTAAATCAGTGAAGACGAACATGCTAACACTTTAGGAGACAGAGACGGGAAGGCCAACAGGAGGACAGCTGATAGCTGTCACTGGTGGAATGAGAAGCATGTCCACACATGCTGCTAAGCGGTAATACACACTCCAGCAGACAGACACACACTATACCCACTACACTGCTAGCTTGCATGAAGCGGTGTGCTTCCGATTGACCAGTATTAAACGTTAAAAAAAGGTTTTTCATCCTTCTTAAGGTGAATTTTATTTTGTTAAAAATGACTCGGAGGAGTTTTATTTTATGACAGAACCACTGACTTTTGACGAGGCAATTTATTAAATTTTTGTGAAGTGATTTTCATTACTGTCATAAAGAGTTCTGCTTTTTTCCTTTGATTACTTCTGTCTGACTTTTTAAAAATACATGTAAGTATGCACTTACAATTTTCAAAATCACACCAAGTTTTTTGTTACTTTGGGCTTTTCATTGTATTGATTTGCATATTGGTAGAGCAGTCTAGACAGATTAATCTGATTTTCAGTTGGTCCTTTTCTAGCAGGACTTGTTAAAATTCAAGAAAATGATTAATTTAACAAAAAGTGGAAATTGCATATTGTTTTTTTTTTTTTTTTTAGATCTGGAGGCAATATTACAAAACCCTGAACATTATTTTATTTTGTTCTTCAATTTCTTTTCTTTAAGTGTGCAACATTTCCAAGTAAGTGTCTGTAAAATGTGAAGTAACTTAAAAAAAAAAAAAAAAAGTATAAGGGTGGAAAAATAAATTAAATTTAAAAAATCCCAACTTTAGGGAATGGTATTTTTACAGGTTGGTAAAAAATATGCTTTTGGCCACTATAGTTTCCCCCTTTATTAAAATTCAACAAGGGGTGATTTTTATAATTATTTATTTATTTATTTTCATTAGTTATCCAGTTGGTTGCTTGGAATTGGGGGCTTGGCTACTTTGACTGACAGGTCCCCTGACACAGGCAGCTGAAGCTCATCATTGCCTGCTAGGCCTCACTTCTGCGCACTGAACTGGACCTCTCCACTGTGCCTGCATTCTGAAATATTCTTAATAGAACCCTTTAACACTTGCTGTGTAGTATAGTAAATTTGTGCTTTAGTTTTAGTTAATGAACTTCTAGTGTTTTATCAAACATTTAACAATAATATGTTGGAACCAGTGTACAGTTTATGAATGCAGTTGCTGTTAGCTGATCATGCCAGCCTCTCTTCTAAATATAGCATCTTCTGGTTACAAATCAAGCCAAAAACAAAGCAAAACAGAAAACACAGTAGTGGCCAAAATGCTAATGTTCAGGCCTCAAAATGCAGAATCCAAAAAGCAATGCGTGACCACATGGTGGTTACATTCAGCTGCTAAAGTATCTGCTATTTCAAAAAGATAGAAGATAAGTTAGTTAAATAAGCTAGTGATCCAAGAAGAAAAGCAAGAAAAAAGATACAATTTTAAAGTGGAGTAAACCACCATGATCATGGAGCTCAAACATTGTAAAAATAGAGGAATTCTGACACTGGAGCACTGCTCTTCCTGATCTTAACCCCTTCTTAAACTAACTGCTAATCATCTCCAAAGGAGGATGGCAACAAAGTCCTGGAGCGCGAGAACAAAGCATAAACATCTTTTAGGGCTGTGATACTGCTCATGACACTAGTACGAAATATACAATTTACCAAGACCATTAACATACTGTTATAGGCTGTGGTCATGCTGCTGTTCATCCACTAGATGGCAGGATTTGTTTGAGAGCAGAAGCTTAGCGCATCAAACCAGAGACAAAATGTGAGAATACGAGCCTGAATGTGAGTCACGTCTTTAACTGGGAGCAGCAGAATATACTGTTGTAACAAAGAACTGCTCAGAAACTTTGCCACAAACTCTGGGCTGCAGTGACAAAAAGCTGGATTATTTATCTCCTAACATGATATTACTTTGCATGTGATGAAACTGCTCAGATCAGAAGCCTTGTCACAAATCAGTAGGTTTTATGATTAGACTGGGCAGCCATTAGCAGCTGTGAGAATAAAAATTTAATGTAGCTCAACCTCTAAACTCGAATGGACCACAGGGTAAAATATGACACCATTACCATTATATTAATTTATTTTGAAGAAGCAAGTGGACAAAATTTTATGATGATAATCAAAACAACCCAGTGCGACTTCACATTAAAATTGTACCAAAGACACATGAAGTTTCACTTCTAGCACACACAACTTTTACTTCCCCAACAGATAATCCCAGTGATGAACAGTAATGGGTCTTAAGTAGACTGTATACACTGTATTCTCAGTGCGTCAAAACCAAAATCGGACTTTATCAAAAGCAAATGTAATGCCTTGTTTTTTTTTTTCTTTATAAACCTTTGACACTAAATGTGCATCAGAAAAACATTTTATCTAGAAGTCAATGTCATTATGCAGGTAATCATAGTCAAGAGTTTTGTATCTCCAACTAATGTGTAACTTGTTCATTATTAGAGGTGGACTTAAAGGTGGTGGTGTTTAAAGAATCACAGAATTGCATTACACTGACATTATAGCACGCGATTAGTGTGTAGCAAGTCACTTAGTTAATAAATATTCACTGAAATAACTCGTGAACCTGAATGAACTGACTGCTGTCCACAGTAGATGGCAGTACAAGACTAAACAACAGGGTTTGATGGCACTGTGGCCTACCCTGGGTGTGTGTCTGTGTGTCTTTGCCTCTATTGCCCTGTCTAAAACTCTGTGCTTCTCTCTGACACTCTGTACATTTCCTCTAGGCTTTCTCTCTGTCTGGCACACTAGTTTCACATGTCTTTATGTGTTTTGCTTCCTGTCTCGGGTTCTGTTCAGGACACACGAGCCCACACACTAAACTCTAGTTTTCAGTCTCTCCTCTTTCTTGTAAAAGCTGATACTGGTCTTTGAAGGGAATATGAAAGAATACTTTGAGATAACTGGTGATAGCCGCCTGCCACTATCTCAGAGAAATCACAGGATCAAATGCCATGGCGAATTTACATTATTTTCAATTATAAAAAAACATTTCTGCACTACAATTATTACCCCAAATTTGACTGTTTTACTGGTTGCACAGTTTACAAGGTACTGCCAATCAAGACTTTACATCTGCACACTTACCATCTCTTTGAAGTGTCAGATCTCATGTTATAAAACTACATTTCTGAAAAGATTGTCATTATTAAAAGGACTTTTTTTTTTTGTCTTCTTCTGGTAACTCACAACAAACCAGTAACAACTGTTTTCCCAGAGGGATAAATGACACATTACATGCCCTACGTTGTCTGTGTTCATCTTAGGCCGCTAATTTTATCTGCAAATGAGCAACCATGATTTAATATGACTCAAGGCTTACTGAAGGTTATTTAGTAGACACACAGGCGTGATGCTCTAATTGGGAAAGACACAATTTTAAGTTAGCGAGGAAACAAGCTGTGAAAGAAATTTGGTATTAGTGCATCACGAGAGGTTAATTTAGTTGCCGTGTGAGGGAGTTGCCTAGTTGTTAAAAGGACACTCTTTCCTTTGAAAAAATAACCAGCCTGCTGAACTGAACCAGCCAACCTAGTGAATTATTATTGCGTACACTTTTTTTTTTTTTTTTTATATGAAGTCATAATAAATGTGCATTTAATCTTATTTATTTATTTTTGACCTAAATATAGCTTCCTGTAATCTTGCTGTCAAACAGACTAAGTTAATGGCTTTGATCAGAGATGCCATTAAGCAAACTGAAATCTTTTGAAAAAGCCGATTTGTTTAAACCAAATATTCTTTGCATGTTGCCATGGCTTTTTGCGTGTTTCTTTTTTTGTTCTGTCTGCTGTTTATTTATAAAAGGGTGGGGGTGGTGGTATTAATATTAGAATCTACTTTGGGTTTGAGCTTTCTGTTTTTTCTCTGTTTACATATTACTCTGTAATTTACTTTACTTTAGATGGTAGTTAAGGAGCCTCCACACTGGAAGTGAGGATCACCAGAAGTGACGTGGTGATGATAACCTACAAAGTCAGCAAGATGCACAGATTTTTTTCTATGTTCTGCTCCTGTGTTTGGAGGTTCTGTGAGGCTGGATTATGAAAAATATTAACTACATTGAGCAAAAGGCTGGATGACAGAACCAAATGTTTTAAGTCAGGAATTTACAAACATGGGTCCAGACAACTATTTTCCAAATGCATTCGTTTGATCAGATCAAACAGTTGCTAACTTAAACGTCAGTGAAGTCTGTAATACTGATTCCTGTCAGATAGTTTTTATAACAAGCAAAACATGCAGTGCAAAAACACATTCATGGAAATATTTTTACTTCCACTTATTGCTGAAGAGTCGACCCTCAGTGATCCTGTCATCCCAGCTACTTTCTCATCCAGACTTATTTGGCCTTTGCTTTTGTTAGTATTGCTAATGTTACAGTTATAGTTGTTGAACCACAGCCGTCATTTTTCTTAACATCTCCATTCCCACAAGATCACGTGAAGTGGTAAATTGCTTCCTCTGCCAAAGCAGTTTTAATATCCTGTAGTGTCTATTTTTGCATTATTTTCAAGTCTTTTTCTTTCTATGCTTAAATTTTGAAAAAAACGAATATGAAGTTTCCATTTATACTCATGACGCAAACAGTTTCTAACAGGTTAACAGACATTATTAGTCAGTTTGAGGCTTCTCTAACTGCTGCGCAACCTCTCTGCTTGACATCATGGTGAAATCAAAAGAAAGATGTCACACAAGTCTAGTTCATGCTTTGAAGTCATTTTGAAGTTTGAAGGTATCTTATTCATCTGCACACACAATAATACGCAAACATAAACGCAACTCGATCATACGGCCATCACGTAAGTCAGGAAGGAGACATAATCTGTCTCCTACAGATGAAAGTAAATTCCAGAGTCACACCGAAGAAACTCATGAAGATGTTGGAAGAATTGGGCGCCCAAAAAAATCTGTATTCACAGTAAAATACAAGCTACTCAGTAACGACGAAGCCACTTATGTTCTGGCATAGAAAGACCAGACTTAGGTTAAAGATGACCTACTTTTAGATATATACACTACATATAGAGAAAATCTCAGTATGCTTTGAGTTCTTCAGATGAGCTGACAGTTTATCTATAGTGAGGAAAATGAAGGATAGATTATTTTTTCTTTTATTTGTTGCACACTAGTTTCCAAAACAGGAATGTGCACTGAAAAAGGCTTAACAGCACACTTTCTTATGTGTATTGGATGTAAATTCAACCGCAGCAAGCAAAGTACAATATGACACCATCAGTGTTTGCTAGGCTTAACTGGCACTGATCTTTCATAAATACAGCTAACTGTCAAAACAAGAACATCCCAAATGATTAAATTTAAGCTGCACAGTTTCTTGTTTGAAAGACGAAATTGGATGACAAGTAAAAATGTAATGCTTTAACATGACTACGTGTGTAAAGATGCAGGATTTGGTTCATACGTAGATGTTTGGGCCACCTAGTTAGAGTGGACAGGCCTGTTCACTTTAAAACATGACTGGATCTGGAACAAAAAATAAATTTCTATATTCAAACGTATTTCTAGCGTGCTCCACACATGAAACATCTTTAAAACCTCACAGCTTTTTATTTACTCAGCTATTATTCTGACCAACTGAAGGGCTGGAAAGACTCCAACTGCAAAACAGCTTCATTTTAATTTGTTGTTTGGGATAACATATTGCAGATACAGATACTGTGTGTTTATTCAATATATTCTTCTCTCAAGCTGGGGTGTTGATGGTTACCACAGCTGTTGAATGAAACTGGACTGGAACATATGAGAGGAGGTGGGAGTAATATTTCATCCATGCAATATGCTGGAAGTTAAAGTCTGAATACTTTGAGATTAGAAAGGGCAGATTTCTCCAGCTGGCTAAACGATGTCTGGTGAAGAGCTTACATTCCAGTGGTTAGAGTCTAAAAAGACCAGACAGAAATATGTTTAACATATGTTGAATGAAAATGCTTGCAATTTGAGGTGCTTGATGAAAATTTGAAGCGCTGTGTGAGGGGATATTAGTTTGTTTAGTCATTCTGTCTGGCATATTTCAGTCATTTTAAATATTTTACAATGTAAAAACATCTGATTATCACATGAATACAACAGACCACATATATGGAGGGAGAGACATAAAGATAGACATACTGAAGAAACAAGGATAGGCATTCCAGCCAAGCAGAGATTTTAAAAAATGAAATCTTTTTTACAGGGTTTTGAGAAAGGCCTTTGTCGTGAGACACCATCAAGAGAATTGAAAGTGTCCTTACGAGGCACAAAAAATCAATTTCATCCTGCCATGGTCTCTGTAAATGTGGCTTTGTGTAATAAATGATTGTGTGTAATACAAATACTGCCCTAAGAGGATGGTTATTTGTAAGGATAGGAAAATATGTGGATGTCTTCTAGACTATTTGGTATTTTTAAAGTATAGTAGAATAGATAGCACAAAAGATGGAAGTTGTGTAACTTTTTTCCACCCATCACCAAAAATGAAATGTATTACATCACACATCTCAGCTCTTAAGGGAAGTGTAGTTGCGTAGTCTGCTACAAAGTATCTATGGTTCTCAGGAGAAATCAAAGGCAAATTGCTGAAGGTAATTTGACCAGAGTAAACTGCGGTCACTGGTAACAGCAAACGGCATTGCGTAAAATGCAGAGAAAGAGATTGCTGATTAAGAGGAGACAGTTGTCAAAAAGCTGCCAGTCTCATTGCTGTCATATAGTCAAGGAAAAGAAATAGGCCTCTGATTTTGTGGATGCATTAGACCCTGTCTTTGCAAAGTTTTTTTTCATTTTTAATTTTTTTTATCAGGAACCCAGTATCCTGAATGAGAACAGAAATGATCTATTCAGGACAGCTGTGTAGCTCACATCCTTTTTGTGTTATTCTTTGCATATAATGTTTTTCTACAAAGACAGAAATGTTTTCAAAAGTTTTGATGTATTACATAAGGTGAGTATCATGTGAGAGACATTATATGTTGAGAAGTGTTTCAAAGTCAAGCAATCCTGCATTGAAGTCCATGGAAGCTTAATGAAACACTGTGGATGTTCTCCCCAATAGAGCGAGTCAAGATCTAAAAAAGGAAAAAATACAGTTTAATTTTCAGTGGGAGTATATTCAGTTCTTAGGAGACTCCACCCCAACTTACTCTTAAATGACACTCCCAGACTTGTGACATGCTATCTTCAACTGGTGCTGTGGGTGTTGGACCACGTTTTTGCTCATTATTTAAAGGAATTCCACACAAGACTTTTTGATGGTTTTAAGTTTGGCTCAGTGTGTTTTTTTTTTGCTTTAGTAAAGCAGCATGCAATTACGCTACACCATGAACACTGGACTGGACTGCATTCTTCTTTTTCATTCACCTGATGGTTCAAAAACAAAGAAGCTATACATTTTAAGATAAAAACAGTCACATCAACCTTTCTTTTTTGCTTATTATTTTCAAACATTTGAAAATCATGATCTTGTCAAATCTGAAATGGGGGGAAAAACAATTAGTTATGATGTTGATCCTTTTTTACATCTTTATAAAATCAAGACTAGGGATGGGTATCGTTTAGGTTTTATCTGATACCGGTGCCAAACCGGTACTTTTGAAACGGTGCCGGTGCTTAAACGGTGCTCGAACCGGTGCTTAAAGAATGGAGAACACAAAATTGGTCCAAAAACCTCTCATGTTCAGCTGTTTTTTTGTAAAAAGATAACAATGTTAGCCTTTTCTGCAGCTATAGGGCATATATGGTATCACTCTTGGCTGGAAGCAGTGCTTAAACAATGGAAAAAACACAAATTTGTCCAAAAACCTCTCATGTTTAACTGTTTCCCACTTTTTCTTTGGTCATTTTAGCCTTTTTGGCCAGGGTGAAGGGAGTATCTGCCATCAAACAAGAAGGCAGCCGCATGTAGCTATGATGATGTTTGCTAGTTCACCTTACATGCATTAATTTAATAACGTGGTTAGCCTACTCAACGTAAATTAAACACGAACAACATTAAGCTACTCACGCAGAGAAGAACGGCTGCTGCTGCCATCATCATCCTCATCATTTCTGCTACACTGGCAGGGCTAGGGGCCAGGACTCTACTCTTCAGCTTTTTGGGGGATGTTGCTAACTCCGGGTCCGATAACAGGCACCACACCTGCAGTAGATGCGCTCGGTGTGAGGTCTCGCAGCAAGCTATCAAATACGGCGCATTTTTCGGCTTTTAAAAAAAGACGCTATGCGTCGCCAGGTGTTTCATCGGATTTCAGGTGTTACCTCCTTTCCACAGTATCAGCTTAAAGCACTTGTTGCAGGCTGCTGAGTTTGCATATTTTGCTGTGAAGTACAGCCAGACTTTTGACCGCTTCGTCTTGGACATTTTTAATCTGTAGCTCTGCTCTAAAAGAACGTACGTACCTGGACCCGCCTACTATCCCCGGAAACGTAAAATGATTGGCTACAATTCGAAGTGTATCACATCTCAGGAAAAAAAAGCACCGAAATAAAGCACCGAAATGTGCGCTGCTTTTCGGTCTGGTTACTACCGTTTATGTCAGAACCGGTGCCATCATGGCACTGGACACCGGTACCCATCCCTAATCAAGACTGGATTTTCAAATCTTCTGTGTAGTCAGGTCACACTTGACTTAATGTATTCACTCATTGTTATTTGTCAAGATATCAGAGTATTTGTGCGATCATGCACTGAATAGTGTTTCTTGGAATGTTGTCCAAAGGGCACTAAATGGTTAAAAGAACAAAAATAATCACCCAGCCACATGATATTAATCCAAATACAACAGTGTCAATGGCCTCTATCGTTACAAAATCAAGACTGTGCTTTTTATTGTTGTGTGCTTATATACCGGGACAGTGAACAAAATTGACTTTGTTAGAAAACATGTTCAGTAACTCACCTCTCTGACTCCACAGCATGGGTATTGACTATAGCACAGTATGAAAGTAGTAGGCAAAAGACAGAAGAGATGGACAGGAAGCGAGATTTAATTTGTTTCTTTTTTGAGGGCATGCGCCTATCTTTCTTCTCTGCTGCTTTGAGTTCTGTGCTCATGATTCTTTGAAGTAGGAAAAATTCTCGCTTGCTCTTTTGTTTCAAAGAAACTCTATTAGAGAAGGAAAGTCAAAATCCAATGTCCCCTTGAACAGGCCCCAGGTGAGAGATGATCACTTAAGTCCCTAAATGCCAAGTCGAGTCCTAGTATATTTTAATTAGCCTCAATTCTTGGTAGAGATACTATATTTACTTACATTTTGTCCTTGTAAGATGAGAGCACTGATGTGTTTTTAATTTACCTACATCTACTACGTTTGGTCCCTGGTGGGCATGAGGTAATATGACCATCTTGATGTACACAACAAGAAGTTTATTTAATTTGTTAAAGTGTCTAGTTAGAAAGATGAAAATCCATGTCCCACTGATATTGTTTTTCAGTCTCTGTATCAGTTTAACAGTAAAACATGACCTTTTTGTTTTATAGTGTACTGAAATAAAACTTTCAAGAATTTTAAGATACTGTGGTATGCTTTAAAATGATCAAAGTATACTGGCTTCTGCAAATATACAGACTTAAGAAAACAAAAGATTTTGGGGGGGGGGGGGGCTGACAGAAACAGAAGCATAATTTTAGTGAGTTTATGTCTGAATGTATCAACTTACGAATTCT
Source organism: Neolamprologus multifasciatus (assembly GCF_963576455.1). NCBI lineage: Eukaryota > Metazoa > Chordata > Actinopteri > Cichliformes > Cichlidae > Neolamprologus > Neolamprologus multifasciatus. The sequence goes on from NC_140451.1 coordinate 28,542,516, forward strand.
TACGATATGCAATGCAGTCTTACGTTGTTTCAAATATGTAGTCTAAGAGTACATACATGATCAGCCCTACATGTCATATCTACAGTTCGTATATATCATTTTCTGGTTCTACTTCAACCCAAATGACCCCCAATAACTAATGTACAAGAAAATCAATTCTCCCTCAATAACTAATGTACAAGAAAATCAATTCTCCCTGTGACCCTAAAGCATGTCAGAGGAGGATTCACAGTACTGATTAATTTTGAAAAAAACCATAGCTAGTTAAACCAGACTAAAAAGCAAAAATTCTGCCTGTAAAAGAAAAAAAATACTTGTAAACACTATAATAACAATAAGCATTATCTATATTCCTAATCTAACAAAAACGCGCTTAAGTGACTTTACATAAAATGGCAATACCTCCACTTTTTGTGTCTCAACATCCTTCTTGTCCACAGTCATGAATAATCAAAATGTAGTGTCAACATTTTCATGCAGGATCCAAGCTCCAGTCCTACAAAGGAAAAGAAAACTTTGAAGCTTTCAGAGCTAACCCTGTGAGCATGCTCTAGCTGATGGACAACAACTGGTGCATTGCCAAAATATTCTGGGTGGAGTTCTTAGAGTTCAAGTGCACTTAAATCATTTGAAGGAACTCAATATGATTTAATGAAGTACAGAGTTTGCGTTAAAAAAATTGTCAATTATATAGAGAATGATGAAGCAGTGTAACGTCCAACACTGGTAGGAAGTAGAACATGACCCCCAGATTCTAGACACAGGCGGTGACAGAGATGATTGTATCACAGAGCATACTAAGGGCTTCTAGAACAAAGAAGAAGCTTGGCAGCCATGTTGAAATGATTCTATTTGATTATTTTGTAACCACAATCTTAATGAATGTGACAGAGCTGTTATAACACGTTTTTGTTTGTCACATGAAAGCACTTAACAAATGCTAGGCTAATTTGTGTTATAGACACAGTACATAAAGAAAAGCTTAAAAGGTACACTTAGCTATATATTATCCAACTTATATAACTGCTTATAATAAGCACAGAAGTTTGTTGGCCATCACACAGCTAAAATTGTATTATTATTATTTTAAATCCGCTCCCATCCATCAGTGCATTATGATTAGCTAATGTGTTTCACAGTTTGACTGTTGATTGGCTCTTTGGGGCCAGTGAGGTCATCTTTAGCATTTCAGAATTCTCCAGTATATTCTCTCCTCCTTATAAAAAGGATTGTGGGCATACCTGAGGGCCGTTTATATTGAACTGAACATAAATTAGTTAAAATGGTCAAATCTTAGCTGATATTACATTTTCTCTTATATATATCTTTGTCATGATTCACTCGAATACACGTACAGTCATGCACACACGATGTATGTAGTCCATAAAGTACACAACCAGACCACAACCGGACTTTCAATCCCATAAAGTCCCACACTAGGGGTCAGCGTGTGCGACCTGCGAATAATGGGGTTATGGCCCCTGCAGCCACTGTGGAGAACTCATCACATGGGCTCTGAACTAAGTGCAACTGACAATGCTGGTATTTTCTTTCTCTATTTTTCTCTCTGCTCCCTCCACCTTTGTCTCTCAGTCACACACAGACACCATTTTCATACATTTGCAGCACAAAAACAGACTCTCACATACACATTTTTATGCACATTACACATATGGGCTCACACCAGGCATTTCCACAAAGATGTTAAAATTGTGAATGCAGAATTACTTGAGTGCATACATACATAGAGGCGCTCTATGCAATTTAGGGTATGATCCATATACCCGCAGTCTGTTGGGGATGATGTGTCCTGCGTGTGCTTGACTGTCATTATCAGTACAGCCTCATGCGTATTATTGGCTCGAGAAGGGCAAATCAATCTTTACCCTCTATGAAAAGATTATACAACTCAAAATAAACAAAGTTTTATAGCAGACCTCGCTGCTAGAAAACACAAGCTGCTTATAAAAAGGCCATTCACAAGTGATGCTTCACAGTATGAATAGGTAAGCATTAAAAACAATGTGTTAATTGGCCTTAGTAAGCACACTGAAACATCATTATTAGCTTATCACTTTGACATACCATTTAATAGTGTAATATTTAGAGAACATTTTTACAGTAAAAATGAAAAATTATGTGTTCAGTAACATTTTAAAAGCAAAAAAAAAAAGATGCTCAAAAAGCTTTAATTCAATTTCACTAAAATTTCGCTAAACTGTTCACAAAGAACCAAAAATCATGTCTGTTCATTTTTGAGTGAGGTAAATATTTTGGCCAAATTTAAAAAGAAAAAATATTTCAAGGTGTCAAGGACAGACAACCTGAAAACATAAAGCTTCCAGCAAGAGCTAATAATGTTGGGATAAATAAAATGCTTGTTGTTCATTTATTTATTTAGTTAGTTCATATAAGACTGAAAACTGGACACTACAGCATGCATTTTGCAGAATATTTATTTCATTTATTACATCCTCATCTGTCAGCAGTGTGCAAACAACAAAACATTAAAAACAATGCAAAGCTAAAAATATACAAATCAAAAATGATGCATTTGTTCTTAGCTTCTGTGTTGCTGATGCCCATGCTAAGTGCATTGAGTAACATTAGATACACTTGGCTAGGCTTGCTATAGTGACATTTAATATTTTAAAGTGATTTGATCCATGAGGGAAGTCATGTACTGAATTACAGAGAAATGGGAAGCAACATTTTTTTTATGAAACTGTTTCATAATTTATAGCTAAGTTAAACCGTAATGGACAGACTTAAAATTATCAAATTATTTTGTCACTGTTAATCAGTCAAGTCAAATAAGCTGCATTGCTCAGGAGACACTGGGTGGTATACAGGAAGTAGCAGTTTTAAACAGTAAATGGTATCCAGTTACATAATGTTTTTCTACTTTGGGGTTACTTAAAGCACTTCTCAGTATGCACGCAAACACCAATGAAAATCTACTTCACTGCCTCAGCGGTTTATATTTTTTTAAAATGCTAGATTGTGTAATTTTGGTTATAAAGTTTCAGTGAAACAACACTTTATCTTTAGAATACACTGTAGAGAAAAAGAAAAGTTGGTTTTTGTCTTCTACCTGACAGATGTGGCAAGAAACCATAGCAGACAGGGTGGGGCTGCAGAAAGATCTGCAAAAGAGTGGAAGAGAGAGAGTAAAATGACAGAAGAAGGAAGAGAGCTGCTGTGGAAATCCTCTTCATGTCTGATATGGAAGTGTTGTGATGTTTCACATTGTAAAACCTCACCTAGACACAACATCTCCCCAGGGCTTCATGTGTCTGCTCTTTTCTGACAGTCTGTTGATCTATTTCTGTGCTTCCACCTGTCTTCTTTTTTTTCTCTCGCTCTGTTGTGTCTAGATGGTTAGACTTACAAAGTCAGAATTATGCTCGGAAATAAAGATTTAGCAAGAAAATCAAGATTCATTAATCTACAGTAATTGTTATTTTCTGTCACAAAGCAGAATGTATGTAATACTAAGCTCTATGCCAATTTAGGCTCTATTACTGATTTATTAACTTGGATAGCTGAGAGTTTCAGATGGTCTGCTAGTTTGTTTCATTTTGCCTGACATGAAACATTTCAGATTGTATTTTCTTTTTATAGTACATAAAAGTAACAATTGCCATGTCTCTCTTTAAATGTGTAAATTGCAGCTTGTTGTAAAACCAGGCTATACAGAGTTGAAACCCTAAGCATTGTCAGACCTAAACTAGAAACATAACACTGAGATCATGTCTAGTATGTGTGCTTACTGTTCAAAATAAAACTTTTGATGTTTGTGGTACTGAAGCTTGGCTAGCTGAGTGCATTCCAGCAAACTTTTATCTTACCTCAGACAAGTTGATGTTAACAACCAGTGTATGTTCCACTTCAGTCAGGCATGGCAAACTGTAGGACACAAATCTTGATGCGTTCTCAATAATCCAGGTAAGGAAGTCCCAGAAAATTGATTCCATTCATCTGGATGCAGGATTTTTAGTGCAAGAAACTTTTCATGGCCACGACCCATATTCAGTGGCATTCACAGAGACCTCTATGTACTCACTCAAGCCCTCTGAATAGTATTCATGGCCATTGATCAATGATTCATGACAGTTTGCACATTTATGATCATAAAAGCTTGTGGCTCATTGTTATGGTAACTAATGCTAATACTAGTTTTGGTTGTTATGCATCTGTACTGTTTATAAGGTTGGGGAAGCCTGCAGTCAGCTGGATTGAAGCAGTAACTTGGATGAATGATGATGTTTCTCCCACTAAAAACACTCTGTCCAAATGAACAGAATTAAATGTGTATATCAGTTTGAAATAACATACAGTGGCATGAAAAAGCCGTGATGCCGGGAGATACTGCAATGCATAGATTTAGTTCTTGTGCACATAGCATACACGTATAGTGGTCTTCTTCCACACTTATTCTCTGTCTGTACCTCTCCCTAATTAGCTCCTCCTCCTTTTTCCTTCTCTCAGCACCTCTTGCCAGTATCACAGTTCTGCTTCTGAATGAGTGTACAAACAATTAAGTAGAGCTCAACGAGCTTTTCTTGGGAATTGCACTTTTGTGTCTACTTAGAATAGAAATACACACTAAGATACAGCCTTAGACACACAGGCTCTCTAATGGTGATGGCAACATGGCTCTGTCATTTAGATCCAGGTCATACTGTAAATTCAGTGTGATTGCGAGTTGCTGCTATATCTAACCCCTGGATTTGCCTCTGTTTCATCTTACTGAATGCCTCAACACCTTTAAAGGTAACTGCAATATTTTCATCCTAAATTAGCTAAACAGAAAATGGCAAGTTTCATAAACTTGAGCATCTGTCTTCCTCCCCTGTTCCATTCATTTTGGAGGTACTTTATCCATCAGTAGCTAATGGATAAAGTTCCTGGAACAATAGCTGCCTCAGTAAATTTCATTTCATTTTAATTCAGTTTCATTTCTATAGCGCCAAATCACAGCAGCAGTTGCCTCAAGGTGCTTTATATCGTAAGGTAAAGACCCTACAATAATACACAGAAAATGGAGAAAAACATTGTTCCAATGATACCTGAAACTTGATATACAATTAAAATAAAAATAGGATTACATTTCAGGAATTTTAGGTATCGAAAGGTATTGGATGTGATGTAATCCCTAACTGGCATGTTGTGGGCGCACTTACTCACTGCAAATCTATACAAAGTTCACCTGAGGGATCTTTGTCTTTTCTTGGGGGAAACCTTTCTATCCTATTAGGTATAAAAAGGTCTTGGCAATTTGTCAGAATTCAAACCTAGCTACAATTTTTGTTCCCAGTCATTGCAAAAACAAAATAGTATGTCAAAATTTTTACTTTTTTGATTATGTATTTGCTACAGAGATTTCTGTGTTATAAGTTGCTCTTTTCCTGTATAACAATGCACTTCAAATCAAATTTACTTGCTGAACCAACAGAGTCTGAAGTCTACAATAACTATCTAGAAGTAAAACTGTCAGGATTTTGTAGTTGAATAAATTGTAGTATTGGTGTGGAGTATTGACTGAAGCTGCCTTTGTCTGTGGATTGCTGCTACCTTGGCCTCTCTTCAACCTTGCGGTGGCAGGCTGGCAGGCATCAGTGGTTTCCCCTGTAAGATGGCCTAGAATGCCTTTTTATGCCCAGTTCAGTTCATTTGAATTTCATTTTTTAGTATTTGAAGTTGTTTAGAACCACAGTCTCTATTTCACCTTGACAGCTGTCTGGTCAAAATGTTTTTATCTGACAAAATGTTCATCATTAGGAAAAGTCGCCACAAATTTTCATGAATGGAAAAGTGATCTAAGTAGCTTGGAAGTCGCTTTTCTTTCCAAGCTCTTTAGATTACCATGACCTGGATGACTGAGAACCTTCACAGACAAGTCGAAAAATGCTTTAAAAATAGCCTTTCAGGATAACTCCATTATTTTTGACAGCGGGACGAGCAGACTACATCTACATGTGGCAACCTGACAGTAACAGCTAGCTTAATTAATGTTCACTCTGTGGCTGCACTTTCTTAAAACAGATGGTGTAAAAGTGGAGTGTAAACTTTGTAACACACAAACTGCCACAATCTAATCTACCAAGAATTTATATTGTAGTGAGACTTACTGTAATGTGTGTTTTCCTGTGCTGACTTTTCTAAATTAGAAAATGTTAAAAATGGCAGAAGAGCAGCTTTTTAATGTCTGTTTATAATTCAGGCTAAAAAGGCTAGGAGGCAGAGTGCACCTCTACACTGTAGCAGATTAAGTTCATCAAGAGAAAAATCCTCCATGCACGCCACTGGTCAAGGCTTTCTTTGGTTGAAAACAGCCCTAGACGTATTAGGCTGGATTCTCTGACACCATCAGCAAATGAGGGATTATCTTTATCTTTAGGAAGAATTGAGTTCGATCTCTCCAGTAAGGCTTCATGGACCTATAGAATCAACACCAAAACACTATGAAGTAGTTTCATGTGCACATGGTGACCTAACAACATAAGGCTCTTCATGTTGGCTTTTCCTTTAATTTATCGCACATCTGTGCTTCATCTTCTGTAAACAGCTGGAAGCTTTGGGGCTAAATACTGCGTAACCTTGAGGAGTTTGATGCCAGTGTATGTCTTCACCCCCGCAGTGAGAATAATTTAACTGATTCCCCCGGAGCACATTAGCAATGCGTGGTGGGTCAGTTCGTTTGACCCAAGCTGTCAGACTAGCAGCATGTGGCAAAGAACCAGAGGAAAAACTCTCAGAGCGAAAACGACAAACAGCAGACAAGAGTGATCTTTTCATCTTGGCACAGAAAACCGAAAGAGCAAAGGAGAGACCGCAGATTGAGATGGCAGACAGAGATGGCACGAAAAAACAATCTGACTGAAGAGCAGAGCAAGAAAAAAAAAAGTCATCCTCATCTTTTTATGAAGGGGAGAATAGAGGAAAATAGAGACAGATGAGTACTGGCATCATAACAGTATGGCCCATGAAAGGCACGAATCGGACTACAAACAGACAGATTTCATCGAAGCTTCAAAAGCCCAACAAGAGTGGAGGGAAACGAAAGGAGTGTCAGAAAAAGAGAAACTGCAGTAAACAGAAACAGCAAAAATCTCTTCTGTGATTCACTTTCCTATTTCCTGTAAAGGAAGTGACGGGAAAGACGAGTTTAAGGAAGAAAAGATGACGAAAGCAAAAGATACAGGAAGAGGGGCGAACATATTGAGCAAAGGGAATTTAGATGATCCAAATACTTAGGATGGGGGGAGGATTATTCTTTGCTTACTTGTTACACTGGCTTTGTGAAGGCTCTTAAATTGGCAAAACAAATCCAGCTTACCGAGAGGATGATGGTCATTCTAAGCATTATCATGTCTGAATCTCAGTTCATGAAAACCAACCTTTTGTACATGGAAGATTTCATCTGAAAGCAACCGTCATTTCCTTTGTTGTTGGAAAGAAAGCAATCAAGCCGCAATCATGGTTACAACACCCCTACTCAAGTCAACCCTTGTAGTGAGACTTACTGTAATGCGCGTTCCATCTGCTGCTGTCTAAATGATGTCCCAGCAGTAATAGTGTCCGCCGTCTGAAGCTCACTGAACCAATCCCGAGAAAATCCCCTTTTTGTCATCGAGTGTTTTGGAAAATACCTCCTGGGAGCAATGAGGGTCGGCCTGCAGCGTCATGAGGACGGGAATCAAAATCAGTCAACGTCAAAGGCCCAGTTACATGAGTGAAGTGCTACCATGCTTTTACTGAGAGACTTCCATTAACCAAATCAAGGAGAGATTGTGAGTGAATTGTACACAGCAAATCCAGCATGTCCAAATTAACACTGTCAGATTTGATTTCAACACTTTTAAAGTGTCTATATGGGTCCACACCAGAGAGTGTTAATTTAACTCTTTTTGGAGAGTTGGTATGTTAACTCTGATTTAGTGTTAAACACCAAATCTCTCTGGAGTTGATAATTTAACACTTGGTGTTAAGAGTTTATATATTAACTCTCAAAGAGTATTTTAGTTTAACTACGTAAGAGTTATCTTCTAATTAATTCTAAAAAGCGGGAATTTTACTGTTCTGAACTCCTAGAAATTTCTTTTGGAAATAAACATTTACTAAAAAGACGCAATGGTTTTTGAAAAACATTTATTCTGAACTGTGCACCACAATTTCAAAACATTTTCTGAAAGATGTAACAGTGTACATGTTCTCACTTTCATTAGAATTTCGTTTATCAAAAGGTCTGACATAGGTGAGCTGGTAAATGCAAATAACAGCATTCTCATCACTTATTTCAATAAATACAAAATACAATATGCATGTCCTTCATTCATCACTTTGTGGAACTTCAACGCACTTCTGCTCTCCCCCATATTCCATCTTCACAAGCATATCCTATGTGGAGATTGAATAAAAATTAGTTGACACTAATTAATGGCATAAATCAATTGCAGCACAGTAAAAGAAAAAAAAAAAGAATCCTTTTTGAGCCATTACTTGTGTAAAGTATTTTCCCAAAAGACAAGGACACAGACAACAGGTAATACTGAACTAAATGTAAAACCTCAACCTTTTTCATTTTTACCTAAACCGTGTGCACAAAACTCTGGAGGAATCTAAATGCTAACGTAGAACTCAGTCGGGACTCGGGACATCTGCTACTGCTGTTTGCTCGTTTTTTATGGGAGATCATTTTCAGGCTTCAAGTAGCACCATTATATCAACATTTCACATTCTAGACATTGTTTTAAGTGTATTTGACCAAGAAATTTGACTGAAAATTCACATGCAAGCTTTTTTTCAAGGCTGTGGTATTTGCTGAAAACAATACCTTTCAGCTAGCTAAAACAGAATATGATGCTATCAGCGAGCAACATGGCTAATGCCTTTCACACAGCTTTGTCTCAACTCCAAAGAGCCACAGAAGTAAAAGCTAATAACAATAATTGAAACAATCTTTGAAAACATGACTTACCAAGCATGGCAAACAACTCAAATATGTAGAGCAAAATGTTCTGAAACGGCTTCACTTCAGCTTCGATTGGAACCTATGGTGCTGGGGGCGGAGTCTGTGAATTGGTGTCATAGCCCCTGTAGGAGTTCAGAGTTAAGAGGTCAAGAGTTAATGTTTCCATTGTAACACCTCCAGATTTGAAATAGAAACACTCATTTTTAACACTTGATTTTAACTACTATCATTTTACACCTCAGAGTTACATTAAAAGAATGTGACTCTACTTAGAGTAAAATTAACTCTAAGACTACTAACACCAAAACATTTAACACTTTTGAATTTGCTGTGTACTTTTTGGTTGTAATTGTGATGCTGAAGATCTAAAAAGATTAAAATGTTTAGTTCAAAAGGATGTGTAGAAACCACAGCCATGGCTTTTTAAAGACAGTTCACAAAACGTGAAGAAGTTTAATTCAACATGAAAATCACACTATCAAGTGTGGACGGTAAGTATTTATAAATATTTGAATGGCCACTCATTTATTTAAAAGAGCAATGCATTATTAAAATCTTTTAAAAATTGCCATAGAACCCATTAGCTTATGTGATGGTAAGGCATCCATCTGTCCCTCCATGGTTCAAAAGAATTACTACTCGTCAGATCAGATTTTAGTGAAACTTGCACACAGCGATAACCGAATGGGTTTTTAGATAAAAGGTCAGAGCCTTTGACATTTTATGGGTGCATTTCCACTTTCACATGAAATATGACTTCTTGAGTACTAGTCTAGTTTTTATTTGAAACAAACAAACAAATGAAAACTTTCTTTCTTTACTTCACATATTACAATTTACAATATTTGTGATTATTTGTGAAAAAAAAAAAGTTCAACAGTGAATATCGACCAGTGTTTTTGTGAAAAAAAACAAACAAACAGTTCAGGCATATGATGGAGAGTTGCTAAATCAAGCAAAATGGTCTTTAAGTTGACAACAACACCGTAAAAATTTCAAGAGTCTGTGTTGTAATTGATAAAGATATTATCTGCCCAAGTCAAGATAGTAGTCTTAACTAAAAAGGAAAAGATAAAACCCCCCAAAAAAACAAAAAAACAAATCGATGTTTCAAAATTGAAAACTGAATACGCATCCGATGAGAATATCCCAATGTCTGGGTTTAGCTCTGATCTCTTCCTTACAAAAATATCCTTTGTTCTGGCACAGAAACAGCTGCCTCTCCACATCAAAATGTTGCTTTTTAAATTATTGCATTTCTGTTTCCTGACCATAGAAGTTAGTAAATATAGTCTGGACTGACTGAAGCTGCAGATACAAGCTGTTGTTTAATTTATCAATACCATTGCTATTCAGAGTCAGGGTTTGCCTTATCATATTTCCATGCAAACAGCTTTATGCTGTCAAATGACGAGTATTCCTAGCCGACACCATCTAATGCAAGTCAGTAGCTTTCAACACTTTCAGTGATTTAAAGTATCTGGAGTTAATGTGTCTAGGATGACTTCTAAATAAAGAAAGGTAGCGGTTGTTAGAGGAGGCTGTTTTTAAAATAACTGTTTTTTAAATAACTTTCTGCACTACGTCTCCTGTAAAATCAATTTCCAGCTCTGTGACTGGCATTGTAATGATGATCCTTTCTTTCATTTCACATTGCCCAAGGTTAATAATACAATATGTTAATAAATAGCATTTTAAGCCCCTTAAGTGGAAAAAATGTAACATGAGTGGAAAGTCGATCTTGTTTTGTTTCAAGAAATTGCTCTAAAGTTCATCTCTTGGATGAGGCGCCCCTGTATTGCTTGTATCGGTGGTTTTTGTTCCAGAGCTGTTCTGTGTATTCTGTTATATCTCTTTTTTTAATCCTTCCTTTTCATCCTCTCACATTATTTGTGTGCATACTCCTGTCTTGCTCTCTGTCTGCGCTTTAATCTACCTGTCAATCATTTTGTCACGGTGCTTCCAAAGTCTCATTTCGCAGATAGAAATCCATTAGCAGAGGGCTGCTCTCCCATTACCTGTGGAATTGCCAGGCTGTCCCTGACAATTAGCTGAAAGATGGGGGACACCAATCTGTAGTGGACATAGCCCTCCTGACAACTGGCATGCAGCCAGACACTTGTACACAAGGCTCAGAAAAGCAGGGTTTTTTTTTTTTCCATCAAAGGATATTCCCCCAAAACTATTAGGAACAGCTTTTTTTATTTTTTATTATTTTTTATTTTTTTATTTCCAAACAAAACAAAACAAAAAAACAACCAAAGAAAGAAATCTTGTGTCAGCTGAGTGATTGCTAATGTGTTCATCTGCACTTGTGCCTACTATGGGCAGCTTCCCCTGTCATACCAGGGTGATTTTAATAACTCATCCATGTGGATTCTGGAGTTGGGGTGTGGATGCACAGTTTTACTGTCTTTACAAAAGACTGTCAACACAAGCAGATTTTATTCCTTCTCCTTTGCACTAAAGGGATTGGTGATAGTTTGTACAGATAACCCAGAAATTTACCTTTTTTGGTTTCTCAGGCTTTTTAACATCACTAAATCAATCTGTCTTAAAGCAGGTTTGTCACTGCATTTGAAATTAGATTATTGTAATCCTGTTACATCTGTTGCTTCCCAACTTTTGGTGTCTATGCTATCCCAGTCTTGTTCTGCCAGCATAACCTTTGATATCAATTTTCTCAGAGCTATGTGTTGATTGCTTGTTTTTTCTGATGTGAGGTGTTTATGAGATCTTGAGGTCGTATTTTACAGCAGCACAATTTCGTTTTTCATCTTGTTTTGCTTTTCCCTTATTGGTTTCATTATACATCTTTTCATTTTCATTCTAGTGTACATCAACATAGGAAAACAAACAATATGGGGATTTTTGTATACCATTCCTTTACTAAGCATGGTGCTGGGGAGGGGGTAGTGAAATACTGATCTTTATTGTTAAAGCTTTTTGAATTGCTGAAACAGTAACTTCCATTCTCTGCACAAAATGTTCTTAAGATGATTTACAAAATCACTCCCTTTTGGCAAAGCCTTAGAGAGCTTACATGTATTTAGACACAATTTGAGAATCTCATTCAAGTTTTTGCAACACTTTAAATAGATTCTTAATGACCAAGACACATTTTTATAGTGTTACCCTAGTCACTAACAACATATGTCAGAGGTTAAACACAACAGCAACTTACTAGATAAAGTTGATACAGTTTAATCATCAAGCGAGTTCACAACCAGAGGTGTGTGCTATTTCGTTTCATGGACAATGGCTAAAACCCCACTGGTGCCACAACTTAGAGAATAAGAGCTGGAGAAAACAAGCTGTAACTCTACATGTGATGAGGAATCACACCAAGATCTACACTGAATTGACATCCATTTTATGAAATGTTTATCTAACTAGCTGCAGTCCACCCTTTGAACCTGTGTCATAGGTTGAGAATTGGGGTACCCCGTGATTGCTAGTTCATCACAGGGCTAACAGAGTGAGACATTAGACTGTACACTCTGCCCATACACCTATGGGCAGTTCAGAATCATCAGTTCACATAACCAAAGAGGAAAACCAGAGTACTTGCAGGAGATCCATGCAGTTAGCAATGAAAACAATACCAAGGCCCAGCTGATGAGCAGAAAGATTCTGGGTTTGAACAAATGATTTACAGAGGATGCAGGGACACTGATAGTCCAATATTTGTTTCCAAAACTAACCAAATCCATTTCCTATGTTTACCTTAATCAGCACGAACTGGGCGTAACAATATAAGTATGACATAATTAGCCATTTCCAGGTCCAAATGCTCCTTAAATTCCCCAAAACAAACAACCACAAGGCTAAAAACGATCCAGATTCTTTCAGCTTTAATAAAATATACAATATGTCTGTTCCTCCAGGTCTTACTGAAAAGTGTATTGCCAAGTCCTCCATGAAAAAAAAAAAAAAAAAAAATGGATTTCCTAAACAAAACGAATCCACAGTCCTGACACACCTCAGAATATACACAAAAAGAAAAATCTCTATACTTGTGATGTTTGGAGGGTTAGTGAAGTTGGGCTAGATGACATGTAAATCTTTGAATATGCTCCAGACACAGTGTCTGAGGTATAGTCTGGATCCAGAAACGAGGTTGAGTGATCGTCACTTAATAAGCAGATACTGTACTCGTGTTTCTACCATGATACTTGGTCTGCATTGTAACTTTAAGAGCCAGAAGGGCACGTTTGCGCTGACAAAAAGTTGTTTCCTAGTTTATCTGTTTTACATTCTAACCCAGCCTTATTCTGTCAACATGTGACTGTCTGAAGCTGGATCAGACAAAGAGAGCAGCCTGGACATCAGACCTTTGATCTAACTGCCTTCTGTGTGTTTGACTATTTCTGTGTGGAAGTTAAAGTGAGTGTGTGTATTTTTGTGCTGTGGTTATTCTACATTAAAGAGACACACTTGAGAGGAAAAAGGACAGGTAGATCCTGGCCTTTTGATCCTAACCTTGGATGAAGAGAAAAAGAAAGTATGTGTCAGTGTATATATTCTACCGTCAGAAGACATCATTGAAACCAGAGTCTCAAATCTTTTTAAGTGGCTGAAGTGCAAATGCGGGGAAAAAAAATAGTTTAACGATACTTTCTGAGTGAAAAAAGCTGACATATGTGATAAAACCTTGAGAAAAGGATTCAAAAGATGAGAAGCCAGGAGTGTAAAGGGATAATCTGAGGAAAAAAGATATAAACTACACTTTGAAAAATATAATACAGTCTGCTGGGAATTATGAAATGTTTAGGATCAGTCATTAAAGAATAGTAACTCAAGAATTTGCAATATATTCTTCAGTTCAATACATTTGTATATGTATATGTACATAAATTAACCTGTGGGTTTAAGCAGGGCCCACAGGTTCTCAATAGGGTTTAGATCATAGGAGGAAGGGGACCATGCCATTATTTTTGCACTTATTAACTGCACATCAACTTCGTAACAGTTGAGACTGAACATTAAAAACAATAAATAAACATAAAAACAACAAATGTCTCACATTTTGTCGTTGCCGCAAAATGTTGTACTGCTTGAAATTCTGTCTCCACCGTTGCTCGACACTGCGTGTATAGAGCAGGTAGTACAACAATAGAAAAATACTTGCGGGACGGCACTGTGTAGCGTTTGTCTAGGGTGTTGATCATTTTCCTAAATCCCTCGTTTTGCACAATGTTGATGGAGCCATATCTTTGGTCAGGTGATAAGTAATAGCCTCCGTAATTTCTTTGTGCCTGTGGGAGTTCGACGTGTATAGGGAAGCGCTGTATAAGGTTCCCGTTATTGATGTTTGGGTGGTTGACCGGGACGGATTTTCTCCAGTCACTTTCTCGTCATCCCTGACGTGCTCTACGTTGTTTTTTCCCTGCCATTTTTAGCAGCCAGCTTCTGTATCACGTGGTATAAGGCTCCGCCCTTGTCATTTGTTGAGCAGGAAGAGTGAGCGCTTGTTTTCATGCAGATTACGTCCCGGATCAAAATGCGGTACAATCGCCTCATCTTATCGTTGTCATTTAGAAATGAGATTGCACATAAGTATGAATTGAGATTGCGATTTTCTAACGATTAATCGTGCAGCCCTAGAGCATTGCATGAAAAAAAAGAATCATAGTCTTCCTGAAAGATGCAGACTTTTTCCTGTACTACTGCTTGAAGAAAGTGTCTTTTAAAAACTGGCAGTTGGATTTGATTTTGAGGCCATCTTCAATCTGAAAAGCTCCAACTAGCTCATCTTAAATAATACCAGCCCATACCAGTACCTCACCTTCACCTTGCTGGCATCTGAGTCAAAGTGGAGCCCTGTGTCCTTTACTGATCCAGCCACGGCCCATCCGTCTGGTCCATCAAGAGTCACTCTCATCTCATCATTCCATAAAACCTTTGAAAAATCTGTCTTCAGATTTTTCTTGGCCCAGTCTTGATGTTTCAACTTGCGTGTTTTGTTCAGTGGTGGTCAGGTTTCAGCCTCTTTACCTTAATGATGCCTAGTACTGAACACCTTGTACTTCTGGACACTCTGGGTAGGTCGCAGTTCTGGAATATGACAGCACTGGAGGATAATGGGTTCCTGGTAGCTTCACTTCTGATTCATCTCAAATCTTTGGCAGTTAATTGGCAGTAGTTATTTTTTCTCAATACGTTTCTCCCGACCGTGTTCGCTATTTGCAACAAAACGTTTGATGGTTCTGTGGTCACTCCCCAAATATCTTAGAAATTTCAAGAGCGCTGCATCCTTCTGAAAGACCTTTTACGATTTTTGACTTTCCAGAGTCCTTTAAATGATTGTTCATTCAGTATTCAAACCTGAAACCAGCTTATTCTTAATAAGAGATTTAAGGCCCTAATGAAGTGGAAATCTCCTTTAGTGCTTTGAATATCCTAAAAATAAGACACCATACAAAATGGCTCTGAGAGCTGCAGTGGAGGTCATTTTCATTGAGCCATATCCAATTGGCATTCTCAGTCAGTTGGAATCCATTCCTGTAGCATCAGTTTGAGCATACATCAACGTGCAGCGTGTACACACATGCTAACACTATTTCTAATGGAAACATTGTCGGGCTGTGTGTATGTGAATGATTTTGTGTTGGGGGTACCATTTGTACTGGTTTTGTTGTCAGCTAGGGAAATAAGCATTTTCATCATGTTGTTGTCCCATTACGTTTTAAAATGATATCAGGACGTCATTAAGAGCCGACCCATTCTATTCTGTTCTATTGCATTCAATCCCCCGACACTGGAGATTGATGGTACAAACATTCCATCACATCTCTCCCAAATCCAAATTACACTTCAGGTAAAGCAAAGGCAATGGGGTCAGCTTGTAATCTGCTAAAGCACAATCACTCTCATGCATAATAGAACGGTCTTACGGTGTAATCATAATGCAGACATGGAGATAGCTAGTTGCTCAGGCAATCAGTTATTTGCAGTAGACAGTTCCATTTGACGTTTCAGCCATCTAACTGATGTTTCTATACAGACATACTTACAGTAAGGACACGGGCTGAAAAAAAAAAAAAATTGCGCATTACTTGTACTGCTCTGTTAAAAACTTTCTCCACATGGGAGGCATTTTAATAATATTGGAGGGTGTAGTGTTTGGGGAAAAATGCTTCTAGTCCCTATACACAGGGGAGCAAGGTGAAATAAAGGAATCCCATTGTTCCTTACAACTGTTACAACCAATTTTAATTTTGCCAATATTGGTGCAAGAAGCAATTGCTTACAACAGATTAAACAATACGATTTTCCCAATTGGTACTGTGTAACACTGATGAAGCGCCAATGAATCAATACAGGCTAGGTATTGAGTGAAGTATTATGGTTATTATTAATCGGTGAAGTATTATGGTTATTATTAATCAGAAGATTTAGGAATGCTACAGGAGCTGATGGCAGTAATTAATAAACACACACAACACAAAATGCTTTTGCAGGTACCATGTATTTAACCAAACCCCAAAATAACAAGAAAAAATAGGAAAACTTAAATAATCACTCCTGCTGCAGCTATTCAATTAACCAAAAACCCAGTGAGGGTGCACAAAACAACTAAGCATATTCTTCCACAGGAGAATTCCTAAAGAACTTTAGAAATGACTCTGATTTGATGTCTTTGACTGGATAAACAAGTACTAATAAGAAATTTGACCTAGCAGATTTATTTTAGCTCCAAAAACTTTAAAAGAACACGGACTAAGATAAAATGCCCCATGAAATACCAGGAAAAATCCCTTTTTAAAGTGTTACACTAAAACTTAAGATGTATAACTGCATTCAGTAACTTAGAACATTCAATTACATTTAAGTATTTTAAGTAATAATTAACCGTGTTATACACTTAAACCTTCAGTCCTTAAAAGAAGATAAAAAAAAAATGTTACCATAAAAAATGAGCTCAGTCTCAGCTAAATTTTCCTTTACTAACCACAAAGACATTCTTTTAAAGTGCAAGGTTAGTACACACAATTTGTTGAAAAACATCATGCCCTCATCATGCAATGAGGGCTTTATCATTGCATAGATAAAGCCATCTGCCGCACTTTTACAACCATTGAATATCTCTTTCCCTCCATTATGATCAACACACAAGCAGGGGTGTAATCTTCTTGCATGGACAGCCCTTCATTACATGATCTTCCTGTCCAATATCTCTCTCTCTCTCTCCCCCTCCCTCCCTCCCTCTAAAAATATAGTTTCACATATTATACATATTCTAGGAGTTACCTGTATTTTAGATTAGGTTTAAGCAAGTGCATCAAGTCTTGTGCAATATGCGGTGAAAATCATGCAAATACAGTCACTGTCCTTGGTGTGTCTAAATAAAGTTGTAAGGACCATTTGCATAAATGTGACCCGATTATGGATGACAAAATGCAGTTTTTTTTAATAGCTTGATTAAGTAGGCACAGTAATGTATAATCTGCTGATTTTTTATTTTTATTTTTTCCTGGCTCAAAATAATTGCACGTAATTGTTCTGCATTAAATGAATATATAAATTGTATGTTTTCTTCCTGTCAGCTAACATATTTGTCATGACTCAGGAAATATTCTGACGTGTCTGCAGGAGAACCATCATTACTAAGAGACCTACAGTTTGCACACTTTTTTGCATAATATCCAGTTTGTTTCTCTTTGCTCGACCTTTCTGCCTACCCGTGTAAATGGCAAGGAATATGTGTTGTTTAAACTCTATTTTTATGTATTTGTGTGAGCATCTGCCTGTGTATGTATGTGCCACTTTACTCAATAGCCACCTATGTCAGATAATTGCAACCCTCAGACTGATTTCTACTTGTCTGATTTCAATATATCTGCTCTTTGACATCAAGGCTGTCCATATAAGTATGTGGAGAAAGAGGGTTGGTGAAGGGTAAGAGGAGTTTAGACATAAACGAAAGAGTAAATCATGTTGATTGCATGTCTGTTCTCTTTCAGTCATCTTCTGTATTGTTAGAATAAACAAGTTAAAGCTTGCAACGCAGTGCACACAATACTTGTTACTTTGAGGTTAGTTATATTGGAAAACTTCTAATATAATCAAGCGCTCCGTCTCTTTGAACTTTGTGTTTTTAAGATACACCGGTGAGGAAGTCCACGAATGAATATAGCTGTTGCCATAAAACAGAAAATTTTGCAGTCTAATTATTTTTCCTCTGGCAATTTTCATCATATTTTGTGATAGATAAAACGCAATCAAGCGTGATAAATGATTAATATTAGATAAGTATTAAAGACTTCATGATATCCACAGTTTACATTGCATGAAGTGACCAAGAGTGGAGATCCAACAGTTGCTTGTGGTTTAACTATTGGTCAGACATGGGTTCAATCAAAAAACATTTAAAATCCTAATAAATTAGCAGAAAGCTTCCACTTTATCAGGTGAAATGGCTTCCCTGTGAGACTAATAAAATAAACAAAAGATTTTCCTTTTCTAATTTGGATGTATTATCAATACTGCATTTGTGAAAACTAAAACTAAATAATTGCTTTTGTGTAGAAGTGGGTGTAAATGACAGTTTCTACTACTGATTGACGACTAGTTCTAAAGCGCTCCCTACCACAGTAGGCAGCGTTGACACTGTTTGTACGCTGAGCACAGTGCAATTAATAAGACATACAATGACTAATCTAAGAGACGCATTCAACAAGGTGGCTAAAGTCAACCATAAGTTTTTTATTTTTGCTTGGTTTTAAGCTGCTTGTGGTAAATGAAGGACTTGATATTTTTAAAAATTTAATGGGGAGTATTGTCCGTTGAGTCAGTTTGATATAAAGAGAAGATTCAAATTTTTGCACAGTGCACAGCAGCTGTGATTTTTAGTTTAAGTTACTAACTAGTTACGGACACTGTTATAGGGTTTAAAAGCTTTAATTTTATTGATGGACTTCATGGTTTAAAAGGCTCTCTACTGCATAGTACAGAATTCAATGAATTAGTTTTCCCTGCTCACACCCAATCATTTGGACAGCACGTTGCCTTAGTAGTCAGACACCCTGCTTTGTAATTAATTTCTGTTTTCTTTTCTAAGTCTTATAGTCCAATTGCTAAATCTATTTCTATCAGATTTGTCTTTCCCTCCACCTGATTGGCTAATTATCTGCCAGCTCTCCAGATTTCAAATCTTCCCATCCCTTGGATTTTAAAATCCTGTCTTTTGTTTGAATTTCATTTCGAGCCTTTTTTTCTCTCTCAATGCAATTCTAATTTCTTTTTGTGGGAGATACAATAAAGTAATGGTACTCTGTGATGTAATCTGACTGTAAAGAAAGTATAAAGCCTTTTTAAAGGCCATGGTCATAATTGGCCAAAAAACCACTAAATAAACAACAAAAAAAAAGCTTTTCATTCAGACTGGCCAGAGTTCTAATTATTGCTCCAGACCACATGGTCCCAGAAATCAGGCAGCATATCAGCTTCTTAGACCCTTATGTAAAATCAAGCCTTAGAAACCTTGGCGTCATATTTGACAGCTCGATGTTTCACGAGAGCAGCATTCTAAGCTGCTGGTCCGAAACTGTTTTTATCATTTGCAAAATGTTTCTAAACTCAGACTAATGGTATCAAAGCTTGAACTTGAGATGATTATTCATGCTTTTGTTTCCTCTCGTTTAGACCACTGTAACGGTCTGTTTACTTGTTTTAACAAATCAGCCTTAAATCGTCTTCAGACTGTGCAGAATGCTGCAGCACGACTCTTAACAGGCACCAAGAGAAGATCTCATATCACTCCAGTTTTGGCCTCCCTTCACTGGTTGCCTGTAAATTTTAGGTTTCATTTTAAAATTTTAGTTCTAACTTTTAGGGCCCTACATGGTCAAGCTCCTCAATATTTATCTGACCTGCTGAAACCACATTCATCTTCTCGGGCTTTAAGGTCATTAGATCAGAGACTGCTCGTGGTATTGTGCATTTGTTTTAAAACTCGTGGTGATCGGGCCATTCAGGCTGTGGCACCACGGTTGTGGAATTCTCTTCCACTGTCTCTCCGCTGCACGGACTCCATTGATTCTTTTAAAAAACAGCTGAAGACATTTTTATTTAGAAAAGCATCTGATTAATTTCCTCTTATGCTGTTTTTATAGTTTTGTTGTTTTACATTGTTTTATTTGCTGTTTTATTTACTGTTATATTGTTTTATATTTCCATTTCCTGTGTTTATAAAGCACTTTTTTTTTTTTATCTGTGAAAAGCGCTATATAAAAAATGTTTACTTACTTACTTGGTTACAAAAGCTAGTTTTGTGATACAAATATCACATTCAGAAATTTCCTGTTAAAGAACAGACTATAACTGCTTTTCCTTCTTGTTTTTCTCTGCTGTTTCTCTTCGTGTGGGTGTTGGAGAAAATCAGAGCTGAGTGCTCTACTCCCTACACAGTGATCAGTGTTTTCATGGAGACCCTCTTTGATGCCGTAATGAGACCAGTGTGCTAGGTTATTATTATCCAGAGAGACCGCAAGTGGAGAAAAGACGGATGGACAGACAGAGGAAGAGAGGGGGTGGAAGTGAAAACAAGTCAGTGGGTGGCACATTTGGAAGTGTCTGAACTTCTGAGCACTTTGACTCATTTGAGATGATCATCAAAATGCAGTTTTAATGGGTAATTATGGCACAGAGACGTGATGAAAGTTGGTCTTCTTTCAGTGAGACTGCATAATAAAAATAACATTTAATACAAAGTTTGTCTGAAATGGACACTGCTGGTTTTGATTAGGTGAATTTGATTAAATTGATGATGCTGATTATTGGTAATCAAGGAGATAAAAACAAAGATGCTTACATAATTGTTTTTTTCAGTATATATTTGCGATAACAAAACTAAATATGTCAAAGGAGCTTGCAAAGAAAAGCGTCTGGACTTCTTTAAGTTACTTGAAGACGTTTCACCTCTCATCCGAGAAGCTTCTTCAGTTCTGAGGTGGTTCAAATGGTGGAGAGTCCCAGATATAAACCTAGTGGGAGTATCCCCCCACAGAGGGACAAAAGGACCCCCTGATGATCCTCTAATCGCCTGAGGTGTGAAACTGGGTGTGGGTCCCAATCAGCCAGAGTTTCGGATGAGCCCATTGTGAAACCTGGCCCCACCTTATTATGCGAATTCCTGAGGTCAGATGGACTAAATATGGAGAGTCAGAATCTAGTTTTTTGTAGTGTTTGTTGACTGAAAACAATTAAAACATTTATTGTGTACTATTGCTATGTGTTTTGTTACCTATATTTGTAGTTCCCCATTCCTTGTTTGATGTTAGTTTTGCTTTCCAGTTGTCCTGGTCTCTGTGTTTGGTCCCTACCATTTTCTGTGTGATGTCAGTCATATCTCTGCGGGTTTTCCTTGTTTGTATTTTTGGTCTTGTCTTAATTTGCCCGTGCCCTTGTCTTGTGTGCTTTGTGTTTAGTTTTGCTTCCCCTTGTCTCGTTCGTTTGATCCTGTTCACCTGCATCTCGTATTTCCCAGATGTGTCCTCTCTCCCCAATTACCTCACATGAGTATTTAAACCCTCTGTCTTCTTCAGTTCTATGTCCCATTCGCCCTTCATGCACACAGCATGAAGGGCTTCCTTCCTTTTAGTATCAACAATAAAGCTGCCTCTTTGAGTTCATCCTCTGTCTCTATAGTCCTGCATGCATGTCCACAACGCTGCACACCATACAGCAATATACAGTGGGGCAAAAAAGTATTTAGTCAGCCACCGATTGTGCAAGTTCCCCCACTTAAAATGATGACAGAGGTCAGTAATTTGCACCAGAGGTACACTTCAACTGTGAGAGACAGAATGTGAAAAAAAAATCCATGAATTCACATGGTAGGATTTGTAAAGAATTTATTCGTAAATCAGGGTGGAAAATAAGTATTTGGTCAATAACAAAAATACAACTCAATACTTTGTAACATAACCTTTGTTGGCAATAACAGAGGTCAAACGTTTACTATAGGTCTTTACCAGGTTTGCACACACAGTAGCTGGTATTTTGGCCCATTCCTCCATGCAGATTTTCTCAAGAGCAGTGATGTTTTGGGGCTGTCGCCGAGCAACACGGACTTTCAACTCCCGCCACAGATTTTCTATGGGGTTGAGGTCTGGAGACTGGCTAGGCCACTCCAGGACTTTCAAATGCTTCTTACGGAGCCACTCCTTTGTTGCCCGGGCGGTGTGTTTTGGATCATTGTCATGTTGGAAGACCCAGCCTCGTTTCATCTTCAAAGTTCTCACTGATGGAAGGAGGTTTTGGCTCAAAATCTCACGATACTTGGCCCCATTCATTCTGTCCTTAACACGGATCAGTCGTCCTGTCCCCTTGGCAGAAAAACAGCCCCATAGCATGATGTTTCCACCCCCATGCTTCACAGTAGGTATGGTGTTCTTGGGATGCAACTCAGTATTCTTCTTCCTCCAAACACGACTATTTTTTCTGGGCTTATGCATTTTTATGTTTTATAAAAGCCATCAACCTGCCAGGAGTTATAGCAGAAAATCAGTTTATATGTCTACATCTCATCCTTTATGTAAACAGCTTTAGCAATAGAACACATCTTGTGCAACCAATGAGATGGCTCTGTAGGTGAGACATTAATGTGCTCGATGGAGTGGTGATTTGATTCAAAACTGGTTTAAAAAATAATACTGATAATATCGATAAAAATGTTGAATGTCTGCCCAATAATCTGTAGTTTGAATGATTAGTAAATGTGCCCTAAGTTTTACTGTTTGTAATATGATCCCAGCTAGATTAAAGTGTATTGCTTTGGACTTTACATTTTTTGTCCTGTGTCTTTTATTTTTTTTTTTTAAAATGGAGCCTGTTTTTTCGCTCTTTACAACCCCTTTATTGTACATATGGGGGAAAAAAAGAAATTATAGGGCTGAAAATCTTTTAGCTCCAGTGGAATGTGACAGTCCCTGTCACCATAAAACAGATATGTACTGGACTGAAAAGTGGGAAATGGAAAGAGCAAGGAAGACGCAGAAATGGTGATCTAGAAAGAAAAAGAGGGAGGAAAATCTGAGACTGCAACAAATGTGCCCCCTGAGCAGTCCCATCAGCTCTGTGATAAGTAGCTCTGCACTTAAAATGAACTGTGCATGGTTTCTTCAGTGTCCATACAAGAGTAGCAGAATGACTGCTGTTTCCATTAATGCTAAATTACCTTTAATTTTCACAGACTAGAATAAGAAATCCAGATCACGGGAGTACTCAGTATTTTTAATGCAAATTATGATCTCATCAATGTCCTGGGGTCTTTCTCAAAAGATTTGTTGCTGTTTTTGGGAACAGCAAAGAAAGACGTGGTAATATGATAACTTGAAGTCTAAGACACAACATGACATCAGCATTATTATTAGATTTGATAAGACCTTTTACCAAAACTCTCATTATGACACCAGCCCAGTAAAGTATTTACTTATTTGCCTTATCATTGAATCCTTTTTTAAAATTTACTAACTACAAAATCCATTCATTATAAAATTATTGTGCACATTTGTGGCCCACCTGCAGTAGCTTAAGCTCCCATTAAGATCTGCAGGTCACACTTTGAGATTCACTGGTCCGTATCAATTTGCCAGTAGCGGCAGATGTCTATGGAGGGCCCTGCCTGCTGGAGGTTTCTAACTGTTAAAAGGAAGTTTTTCAAACCCAATATCCCAAAGTGCTTGCTCATAGCAGATCATCTGATTGTTGAGGAGATCTTTTTAACCTTGCAGGGTCTTCACTTCACTCACAATATAAAGTGCTATGAAGTGACAGCTGTTGTGAATGCTCTATTTATAAAAAAACTGAATTGAATATAAACGAATATTCTTTAACATCAGTAAAAGATAAAAAGAGTAAAACTTCCTTAAAAAGATGTATATCCAACATTTCAACAGACAGGGTAAAGAAAGCAGTACTTCTGAGGACGTCCTGCAAATACCCAGATTGGGGAATATGAAGGATTAAAAATTGTAGGGAACAACAGCATACCCTTCTTTCTGTAGACTAATACATCAATGCATTACAAGAAAATAAGGATGCAGATTCATGTTGTAAGTCAAGAGCTACTTAGTGCAAAAGTAGTCACAGTAAGTAGTTTGCCCTTTTTCTCCGACTGCAAGGTTGCAGTAATTAGGGGTGTTTTTCACCAAAAAGCAAGCAGAGTTATTATTCCAATTGGAGCTGAAAAATCACCCAGTAGCACTCTGCAATGTTATGCAGAGTAGGAAGACGACAGGGAGTAAAAGAGGGGCTTATCTGAATAAAAAGCTCTTATCATGTTGTTTCTGCCTCTCTAAGCCATCGCCATATCCCCCAAGGTCAACAGCTAAATAAATGTCTTTATGGGGGGATATTTGCCAGTTTTCTGCAGAAATCTCGTTCAATTATACACGTTCTATCTCTTTCGAGTGACATGATACCCTTTTTCCCTCCTTTAACGGATACACACTCAAACGTTTGTTTGTGCCTCTAACGCCGGAGCAAATGTGTCCGCGTCTGTAACACGTTTTCTAGTTTTGCAAATAATCCTTAAAAGATTTATTACAGAGAAAAGTGTCATTAGACAACAAGGTCAGCAGTTTATAGTGTCATTTACATTTTTTTTCCAGTTCTAACATTTTGCCCTGTTTTAGGGGTTGTCATATGGAGTTATGGAGGCCCTTGTGAGCACAGCTGGCTTTTGGGCTTCACTAACATAAGTGAACAGGAGACTCCGTTTAATCACTTTCATCAGTCACTTTATCTCGGACAGTATTGTCTTCTGAGGGAAAAAAAACTTGCCATAAGTTGTCGTTTCAAATCCCTTGTTTGGAAGTAAATTTGGATTTCTTTTGCATCCATTAAGTACGAGAAGTCAGTGTGGACCCCAATGGTTCAAGGTTCTTTATTTGTCACATGCATAGTTATACAACTTTAATTTTGCAATAAGTAGATGAGCAATAATTTGAAAATCATTTTAGTGCCATCATAAAATAAAAGCATACAGCCAAAACGATAAATAAAATACACACTGTTAATGAAAATTGTCAGTAAGCAAATAGAAAGTCAGCCCTTGACTGAGGCTGCCTGCCACCTTTTATTGAATACATGACAGATTGTTTGCATTAATAGATGACCTCTCTTACTCGGCTTAAACCCAGAATCTTTCCCCAGTGAAGCTGTTGAAACCACGTCCTCTGTGAGTTCTTCTTCCCAGGTTTCTGGCTTAAATTCTGAAGTCCTTGTAAAACTTGCTTTTAGCCTTGAGTAACATGATTGCTGCTGCCTAAGCCCTGCCCACACTGAAACTCAGACACACAGAGCAGATGAGTGAACAAAAGCAGCATGACTAGAAAGTATACCCCCCTCCAAAAACACATGGCTTCTCTGATAGGCAAAAGTTCCCGTATTCCCTCTCTAGCCTGTTTTCATACTCTCACAGTTTTCTCTTTGTTTCGTTGTTGTTGGATGTGCTGTACGCTGTAATTCTAAATGCTTAAAATAATGTTTTGTAAAATGTATATGTTAATTCAGAATTAAAATATATACACATCTTAAGTGTTTTGACTTTGTTCTCTGATATTCTTTCTTTTAGAGTTTCTTAATCTGTTTTCTGCATGAAATACGCATCACTAGAAAGTATAGTTTCACTATACTCATTGCTGTTTTTTTTTTTTCATGAGTGTACGGCTACATAATTCAAACAGCCTTGAGAGTATTATGTATGCATTTTTAGTTTTTATGCAGTAAAGGGAAAAAAAAGACAGGTTGGAAAGGTGTATAAGGCCCAGCAATACCAGTTTAGCTTCAACTTGAACATTATTTTTGCACAATTTATGAGCTGGCATGTCCACATATGTTTGCTAAAAATAATATGCGTGCAGTCTCATACAAAGCAGTTTTGATGTTTGTTAAATAGTTTATGGGTAAGTTGTTCAGGGTGCGTGTCATATACGTCCATATGGGATTAGAAAAACTGAGACCCACCATGAAGGAAGGGAGTAGTTAGGATGATGTCTGTCACCATATAGCACAGATGGACGTAAATATCTGTGTAGTTATGAGTGTCACAAGTTGACCATGGACCTTCACAGCAGGAAACAAATTCAGCTGCTTGGCTGAAAAGAAGCAGAGAGAAGACGATAGGTAAAATTATCAGACTCCAATTACTTGTATTATGTTTTAACTCGTTTTACTGTAACTATTCATTGGGCCACAAGAAAAAAAACGAATATTGCAGCTGTTTTTTCCCTTCATCCAATGTCTGCTGATGATGTATTCTTACAGACAGTTAGCTATGAATTACAAATTTTTATTGTTCTGAAGTTATAACTATGAACAATAAGGGTGTGCTGTTAACAGCTCTTCACAGTGAACAGTATAATATTTTTTGGTTTCCAAAAAAGTAGCTACTGTAAATACCCCTGTAACACTTTGGCAGCAGTATAGGAAATTAAAGCTGGTATGTTAGATGAACCTTTTATATCATCTATCCATCCTCTTCTGCTTATCGTTGTCAGGGTCGTGGGGGGCTCGAGCCTATCCCAGCTATCATAGGGCACCTTGAACAGGTCACCAATGTGACGGCTAACACAGTCTGAGTGTCAGCCTGAGTCTGAGCCAAACTCAGGAACTTCTTGCTGTGAGGTAATGGTACTAACCACTGCGTTACCATGCTGCCCCAGTACCAATTATGGAATGAAAATAGGCATGTCTGCAGAACAACAGGTATGGGAAAGTACCTGGAAATCAGTTGTTGGTGCTTGGAAACAAATGATGGTGCAGAGGTGACTCTTAATGTGTTATAAAAAATACCTTATGTAAACCTTTTGTGAATATTGTAAACTGCTGACTTTAACTTCTCTCTTATAATACTACAGATGTCTTTATAAAACAATAGCAAGGAAACATGGACACACACACACACACGCACGCACGCGCCAAATAGCCTTTAAAGCTTAGTTGAATCCTTCTCCCATTCCCTCAACAGAAACACTCACAAACACACCGAAATCCTCAGCTGTCTGTGGATTAACATAAGTATACACACAAACACACACACAGACACACACACAACCTCTCCTCCTCCTCGTAATCTCTCCTTTTAGTGTCTCCTCTGTCCTATTATGTGGGGATTTTCCTTCTGATGGGAATTCTAGCAGCAGCCCCACCGAGAGGCCATCTAATTAGCCATAGATGGATGACTCCCAATATAAGTAAATGAATAAAGATCTGCCAGTGGACAAATCATTTGAACCCTGATACAAAAAAGAGGCCATATAGCAGTGCTAATCATCATCGTTGGAAACAAATCCTTACATTAAAGAAAACACATTTGCTATAAAGCCACATTGGGGAGAGAATAATGTGTTTTGCCCCTGCTTTTGCAGTTCTAATCAGGTCTTTCCATGGTTACGATCACATGGGAACATTTTCTTTTCTTTTTATTGCCACTTGTCACTGCAGGTCATCAAGATCACCTTTAGAATTTAAAAAGCACACACATGACTTTAGAAACATAGTAAAACAGGCATTTGTTGCAATATTTCAAAGGCCTCACTCCCGGCAAACAGCGGGTTAGAAAAGCTGATCGTATTTAGGAACTGATCAGATAGTCTCCACTATTCCAGTTACCACCACAGCTACAACAAGCAGCAACCTCTATTGCTCAAAAATAAAGCAAATGTGGAAGTTCAGCAAAAACATCAGTTCATCTAAATGGGCACTTAGCTCAAAAGCTAGCAATTTCCTACAGACTCCTATGTTAAAATGTTTAGAGCATTAAAAGTTTGCAGCCTGGTATAAAAGTGTTTCTGCATTGATAGCTTTCCCCTCCATAAAAGTTGCATAGTATGGGGTGATTCTTTTTCTTTTCATTTAATCCTTTTTTTATATATATATATAATATTCTTCATAACCTTGTAGTGGATGTTGTATGTGTTATCATGGCACACAACAGCATCCTATAGAAACCAAACTAAACCAAACACTGGGTCCGGCCACCAGCCTGTATACTGTATGGTCACTCATGCTTTCATAGAGAAAATCCTTCTAGAAAAGTTGAATTAAAGTAGAATTAGCAGACTGCAACCATCGGATTGATCCTTTAAGAGAACCGAAAGCTGTTAGTGGTCCTTTGGCCCCTATCCACTTCACTAAAGCACTGTTTAATACCCCCATTCTCTACCAATATCCATCCATCTTTCACTTTATCCCTCTTTCTCTCTTACTGCCTTTGCAGTGTTCTTTCTTTATGACTCTTTCCCTTTCCTCAGCCATTACTTTATCCTCCATTCATCCACCCTTTGACTTCTGTTCATCCTGCTGCCCATGCATCCATAATGGAGTACACAAAGCCTTGCATTCTAGGGATTACCTCTACAGATTTCCTCTCCTCTCGGCTACTCTGTCCCTTTATGTCTTCTTTACACTCTGTAGCTCTTTTTAAAAATTTTCACCATGCCATTCGCAGCTTCTCTTCTTCTATTGACATCTCATTTTGTTCCTCTCCTCCTCTCTGTCTACCCCACTCACTATCCACTGTGAGTTATCTCTTGTTTGAGGTCGTATTTCTGGGCTGACATATAGAGCTTTTGTAGACTCTTAGTAAGGTAATTTATGCTGCGATGTGGGCAATTTCTTTGGGTAAAACAATCGGACACAAGTCTTAATGAGTCAGAGACAGAGCATGACACACAAGGAAAAAAAACAAAGACAATTTAGTGCAATACAGTGAACATACAACACTCATTTAAACTATTGCTCAATCATGTTGGGTGGAAATTCAAAGTTTTTATTGACAACATTAAGGCATCACTCTTCACAGTGAAACTAGCAAATGTAAAAAGAGACCTTGTTAAGTCACATGAAACATTTATAAAGATAGGATGTATGCTTCGTACAAAAGCAAACAATCCCGTTGTTTATCGCCTCCATGATTGTGCTGAACACAGGTGTTTAAAAAAATGTGAGTCCCTGTCAACGAGATGTGCTTTTGATTTGCTCTGTGCTTTGGTGTTGAATTGATTAAAAGTAGAGAGAAAAACAATAAACTCTCTCAGGACACAATATGAATTAAAAAGACAAACCGATCAACAAGACAAGCAGTCAGATGTTGCAAGCAAGTCCTTGTTGGGTGTTTGTCCATTTACACTCCAAACTCAAAATTGACAGACTCATTCTGCACGTCTTTCCAGCTCTCCTGACACGAATAGGTTTTGTGTTGTGTAAATCTGTTCGATTGTAACGTCTTTGGTATTTTCCCAGAGCTTTGATAGATGTAAACCGAAGGTTGGCTGCGCAACTGCACATTCGTCTCACATTTATTCACAAACTGATTTTTGGAAGGAAATTGATTTTATACAGGACTTTGAGAGTAACACACAAAGACCAAGGAGAACCTGACATGCAGTTAAGTTTTCATTCAGTCAAATATGATTATGGTGTCAGAGTAAAGGGCAGAACTGTCAATC
This sequence comes from Neolamprologus multifasciatus, assembly GCF_963576455.1. Lineage (NCBI taxonomy): Eukaryota > Metazoa > Chordata > Actinopteri > Cichliformes > Cichlidae > Neolamprologus > Neolamprologus multifasciatus. The sequence continues at coordinate 28,571,952 of NC_140451.1, forward strand.
AGCTGTGGCTAGACTGATGTGTGTCTAAGAGCTGATTCACATATTCACCGTTATTGGTTTACATTGGATTTTAATTTTGAACTGAATTTAGTTTAGTTTTGTTTGTATAACAGCTTTTCGCAACATCAATCATCTCAATGTGACTTATATTTCACAATAGAGACCCTACAATATTATAGTGGGGACACCAATCGTCAGACAATCCCCTGACCAAGCAATTTACAGTTGTGGGGAGAAAGAAATCCCTTTTAACAGGAACAGCTGACTGTGTGGTGAGAAGGGAAAAAGAAGAGAGAAAAGAGGAACACAGATAAACAACACACAGGACAAAACACAAACTATGGGAGAGAGGTCACTAGTGGCATATAAATCCAGTGGGAGTGAAAAGGAGGGAGTAAAGCAAGTGCGTTATGGGACATTTTGCAGCAGCCTGAGTTTATCCTGTTGTTAAATGATGATACAACTACCCTGTTTCCTGATCCAACATCAAACAAATAACTGAAAGTCCTGTATTTTTTAGTGTTTGCTGTGGTGGCATGTTTATGAAGTATTCCGGTATATGGGCTGATCAGCCCAGAGAAGTGAGTCTGGGAAGGTAAGCTGACCCTGAACCACTGAAATGGCATGGCATTTATGCTGGTACACCAAAGGACAAGGGCAGCAATCAGCGGAGGGTATGATTTAAGGTGTTAAACTGGAAGACAATAATGAGGTGATAAGAGGTGGCGGTGGTGGCGGCACTGAAGCAAAAGACTCGGGGGGATAGTTGTGGTGTGTTCCGGAATAAGTTGGAAGTCAGAATTTCTGAGTTTCTAGTCTGAAGTTTTGTTTGCTTTTTCTGGAGTGCTTCCTCCAGTCAGATTTGCCACTCAGAATGTCGGAGCGAGCACCCGGTACCCCAAGTTAACAATTCAAGATGAACAAATCAACACAAATCCCATTTTTCCTTTTTTCTTTCCCGCTTTTCTGACTTTCCAACTGGAACTTGAGGGTGACGTCACTCTAAAGTTATTTTCTTTTTCTCACCCTACAGTTGTTTATTACTCTAACACTGGTCACTTGTGTTGTGTCTTTAAGCTCAGCTTTAAATAAATAAAAATCACTGTGTAGACCAGATCGCATTAGCTTACTGTGTCTTAGACAAAAATATTTTGACACTTTTGAATCGATTTCATTGATGACAGTGAGCAAAACTGTCCTTTTTTACAGTGAATAAATCAAGCTTCACGGCAACATCTCAATGACTAACCTCGTTTTGTGCGAAAGCTGATATTCAGATGTCCTATATCTATTTATCTTAAGGTAGACCCTACAATAATACATACAGAGAAAAACCCAACCATCAGATGATCAAGCACTTGACATTGACAGTGACAGTGGGAAGGGAAAAACTCCCTTTTAACGGGAAGAAACCTCCAGCAGAACCAGGCTCAGGGAGGGACGGCCGTCTGCCGGTTGGGGGCCGGTTGGGGAGAGAGAAGAAAGACGGGATAAAAGACATGCTATGGAAGAGAACCAGAAATTAATAAAAAGTATGGTTCAGTGCAGGTCTATTAACACACAGTGAGTGAGAAAGGTGGCTGAAGAAGAAATACTCAGTGCATCATTGGGCACCCCCAACAACCTATTGCAGCATTACTAAGGGAGAATTCAGGTCACCTAATCCAGCCCTAGCTATATGCTTTAGCAAAAAGGGAAGTTTTAAGCTTAATCTTAAAAATAGAAATAGTGTCTTGTTCTATGATTTTATTGGAGTTGAAAGAATTTGGACTGTTTTTAATTCAGAATTATGCCTCAATGCTTCTTTGCTTTTGGGAACTGAAGGAGCATGTAGCCCTTGAAATGGGTAATGACAACAGACTTAATAAGCACATAGCAATATAACTGAGAGACAGTTGAGGGTCAGCTGATCCAGCCCCAACTATAATCTCTATCAGAAGCAAAAGTTTAAAGCCTAATGTTAAGTATCTCCTGACCATTGACTTTGAGCTGGTTTCACAGGAGAGGAGCCTCCTGTTCTGCTTTTAGAAGTCTAACAACCTTAGATAAGTTTACATTCGAAGGGCAAAGTCCTCTATTTCATTAATGGTTAAATACAATAAATAATAAACTGTTAATTGTTAATTGTAGCTTTTCTCTTACCTTCTCTGCACAGTCCCAAGCAAAAGAGAACACACTCTCTCTCTCTCTCTTACTTACACACACACACACACACACACACACACACACACACACACACACACACACTAATTTCTGCTGTTAATTTTGCATATGTTGGCTGTGATCGATGGATTTGTAGGCTAATGGTTATAAATGCATTAGCACCAAGACCTAATCACCCAGACACACGTGCACAAGAACCCACATTTGTGCACTTAGTTGTCAAGCTACACACACACACAGCTCCTTGTGCTTTGCTCTCTCTAATCGTTATCTAGTTCAGAGTGTGGTGAGCTCTGCAGTCCTTCCGATTCAATTTCCTGTTGAGCTTTATTTCATTACTAAATCATGAACCGCCATGTTTACAGACCCCCACATGCCAGAATTCCATCGCATATGGAATGAAGAGTGGAATAATTTGACAAAAAATATGAGCAGATTCTGCACTCATTAAAGTTTGGTTTAAAATGTAATTAATCAACACAGAGTAATGCTGGCAAGGAATACTTTTACATACATGACTTCAGGAGCCTGTACTGCAAAGCAAGTTGCACAGAGCCAGAATACCTTCTTCCCTTCTGGCTCCAGTTACTCTAAAATCAGCAATCAAGTGAAGTGTTCACACGAAGGTAGTTATCAACTCGATAAGTCCACTCAGGGTTTCCCACTTTAGCTATAAGCGCAATCACAGAAAATGATACGTTTCATATGAGGTTAGCTAGTACAAGGCTTAGATGCTCTGTTTTAGGATTATATCAGTATCTACTTGTTAAATCTGATGTCAGTACAAGCCATTTCTGGGTCCAAATGCTCTTCTTGTTCAAAAAAAGGTAAACATGCAATGAAACATCATTGTGAGTTAAAGAGTTTAAATTCTTTCAAGTCAAATAAAATGATCAGTGTGGATCTTGTCCCATTATGTTAGCTAGTTGATACCTAAGATGACATACCATTTTCTGACAGACATGTTTGATACTTGAATTATAGCTTTTCTGGAAAAAACAAAAACTGTCTTTGCACCACTACAAAGCACAGGTCAAGCCCTAACGTTACATTGCTAAGCACCAAATCCTTCTGCATCACAGGCCTGCAATGTCTAATTCTTCCCAGAAATACAGTAGCCATAACTGTAACTTATAATCATTACTCAGTGGGATGGTAGGTAAACCTGCCTGATTGTAAGCATTAAAATATTAGATGTTGTGATGGACAAACATGTAACATTCACATATGTTCAGGCACAAAAAGTATGGCTTAATGGGCATGAATAAGATTTTACAGGTCTGCATATCTAGTAATTCCTTTTTAAGCTGATTTTATTCAGTTCTAACACTCAAACTGCACAATATCAGCTCTTTCTATTCAAGACAGCAGGACCAAAAAAACAAGAACAAGCCAAAAAATGAATGTACCACGATATCTCCTCATGAATCAAAACACATAAAACATAAGTATTTAATTTATTCCCACATTCAAATCTAGTATTTTCAAATGAGAATCAACTGTGCATTGCACAAAATAAATACAGTGTTTTTTTTCCTCTATCCCTTCTGTGGCAAAGCTGGATTTTTAATATCAGGGTTTTGTTTGCATATGTAATGCCATCTAAGCTCATTGTGGAAACTTCAGATTAATTTCTGAGGCTGAGATGAGGCTTGAATTATAACAGAGAGCAGAGGGAAGCAGAGGGAGATAAAGGGGAAGAGAAACAAGGCAGTCGCAAACAAAAAGTCAGACAGGCCACGGGACACAGACAGGCATTATCAGAAGAGTATTACTGTACCTCATAGGCTTACAGGCATAGAGCTCTGACAGCTCTTATTATTGACAGAACAACAAATGGAGCTCTGTGCCGAAAAGAAAAGGTCACATTATACAACTTATGGTTTAGGAGGCGACAGTGTCACCTCAAAAAGCCTACTGAAAATGTCAGAATGTATTTCGCACTTTATAGGTGGTGATCTTTATGGAGCAACAGTGTACACAGCAGTTCGTATACTGGGAGAGTGGACCTGAGAATTGTGAAAACATGGCAACGCAATTATTATACAACTGATGTTAATAATAGACAAATAACATGTTCTGGAGAATGAGGGATTTTTCTGAGAAGAGGGAAATGCAAAGCAATAATTGTTACTTACTTAAAAGTAAACAAGTCGGTTGGCTAATGGAACACATTCTAAACAGACTTCATTTCTGGCCAGCTGCACTCCAGAGATTAGCTTAGTCAACCATGCAAGTACTGTTGTATTGAACCAGCAGAACTGATCAGGCCAAAAATAGAAAGAAAGAATGCAGGAAAAGGGGGGGGAAGAATGGAAGATCTTAGGATAATTATGAGTTGCTATTTTACCTTTTTAAAACAAAAGGACAGAAAGTTATGTTTTAAATGGGACTGTATGCAAAAAACAGAAAAAGCAGTATGCAGCATGCGGCAGTAAATGAATGCGCATGTGTTTGTGCAAAACATACATGTGCTATGTTTGTGCTGTATCCATGAGCGATTGCAGTCCTAATATGTTACCGGTACAGAGATTGAATCCTGTGCCTCAGACATTAATCATGTTTATTGTAAGTTATTAAACATTAATCATGTTTAGAATTACTCGAACACAGAATCAGATTCTCAGGATGCTATTAGTAAAGTTAATTACAGTTCCTGGAATCATAAACAAACAAATGAAACGTCACCATGAGAGGTTAGACTGTAGGGGACCAAGGCTGAACCTGACTATAAGTTGAACCTTGTTTAGAATTGTTGCCCCCTTTTTTCTGACTTTAGGTTTTTTTCTCCAAATTATTCTGAGATATGTTTATACTGTAGTACTGATGGTGTATGTTGGCAAAGTTATGTATCATATGACTTTTATGATAAGCTGTTGGAGGTAGAGCACGGGCAAAGGATGAGCCTTTACTTTTTTTTAATTACACTCTGCAAAATGTAACTAAAACTTTCACAATGAGGGAGCAGCGTCTTTTATCAGCGGGTGTGTTCAAATATGTATAAGTTGTTGTTTGCCTCTCTGTATTAGAGTGTACCAGGCTCTAATACACGCCCTTTGAGGCCTGAGATACTCTTCCAGAGTGACCCTGAGTTGGATAAGTGGAATATTATTTCCCATGCTGTTATTGTAAATTAGAAAGTGTAGAGGTGGGGTTGTTTTTTTGTTTTGTTTTGTTTTTTGTTTTGTTTTTTCTTTACACTGATAAATGAAGTACAGCCCAGCCTTGGACATAAAGTTGCTAGTTTTTTGTTTTGTTTTGTTTTAAATTTGGAGGTATTTTCAGCTGCTCGATAATTTCCCATTGGGTCACTACATCACATCTATTTTATTTTGGGTGCCCAATGAACAGAGATTTTATGCTAATGCCATTTCTGAGGCAACTATCCAATTATCCAGGCTTGGGTCTGGCACTAGAAGTACAATGGAGTACAACGCAAACATACACATCAATCAGCTTATCAGCAGCTTATATTACAAACTGACCAAATTGATGAAGAACAAAACTAAACACTTTTCCTCCATATCCAAGTTTTTAATTGTAACTTTACTAGATAAATACCAGCTAAAAGCTAAATTTTAAATGTTTGATGCAAATAAAATATTCTAATACCCATCCTGCCAATAAGGGAAAAACCATAAAGTGTATGGTTCCAAGAAAACCTCAATATGGTTGTCTCTGTACCATATTTACACTAACAAGCAGCTCAGCAAATAAGTTTATTTGTGAGTCTTTTCCTTGTAAATGCCCAGAAATAAGCAGAGCAAAGGAAGATGGATTGCTCGCTCAAAATGTACAAATATTCTGGTGTCTCTGGATACTTCAGTTATATGGAATAACACATACAAAGCTTTTCAGGTTAGTTAAATTGGGTAAGTTTAGAAGTTCCAATCTAACTGCAGAGTTTTTCATTGCACTGAGACAGCTCTCCCTAAAGTGATGAATGACTCCACTGTTTTAGCTATAGATCTTAATACAGCTGTTGACAGTGTTGATCATTCTCTCCCAGTCATCTCAAGCAAGCATCAAAGTCAAAGATCTGACTTGGCATCTCAGATAATCCTCTCGAGTGGATGCGAACCTCAGCACCCAACTTGCACTCATCATCTTAGTTGATTAAATGCTGTAAGACAAAGTGTATGACAGGGCAGGACAGGCATGCAAATTATAAACAATTTCATGTAGCACTGGCAAAATGAAGGGTCACGTATTGATCACATAAACTAGTGCATACCATGATGAATACGTTCCTACATTAATAACTTAATGTCTGACAAATCATTCAACACCAAACCTAATAAACTGGGTGAAAGAACCATATAGGCGTCATTTCTTTAATTTGTGTTCATAGATAACTAAACATGAATAAATAAAATAAATGTAACACTTACTGGACAGGAAAATATATATTAGAAAGTATATAACCTCACTCAGTCTCAGAAATGGAGTATGTATGTTGCTTTTTTTTTTAGTATTATATTGCACTGAAATACCCAAATTCTGTGTTTTCACTTTCTTGAGTTACTGGTTTGATTATGTTATAAAACATCAATTTTTTTTAATTTATTTATTTCAATTCCTGTTCTGTCTAGGGTCTCATCTTGCAGAGCATTTCTGTGACTAAACGGCCTCCAGCCTGTCTCAAACCCAGTGCTTCTTCATATTAAACAATGATCCTGTCCCGTGTAACACGACAACAATCCCCTCCAAGTTGATTTCACACACAGCTGATTTCTATACTCTACATATTTTCTTTTTGAAAAAACAATCAGTGTTACTTTTACATAAAACCTTAATCTTAGAACATTAATCTGTCTCATAGTCAGTCATGCAATGCACTTATGGCTCCCCTTTCACGATTGATTGTGTAGAGCACCTACAGTCGTTTATGTTTACTGGATCTCACTTTTTGTGTTGAGATTTGCAGTTAATTTCATGCTTTGTCAGAATATTTCATGATAGGATATGGCCACATGTATCCACGAGATGCCTTTTTACAGTCACATAGTTTTCCACACTATACGATTCATTGAATTCTCCTCAGCAGTAAACAGAAGGATAAAGGTGACAAACTAAATCATTTTTCCAACTAATGACTCTGACTGACAATCACTAATTTCATCTTCTCTGTGAACTAAACTAAAACGTACAAGTGAAAATGACTGATTGCCTGTAGCTTTTCTTTTGACCATTATTCCAAAACCCATCTAATTGGAAAAAGATGTTTACCTTTCTATCTAGTTTCATCACCATGCAATCAGTTTCCCAGATTAGTTTGCTATAGCCTATCCTTGGAAATATCACTGTTTCCCACAGATTTAGATTCTGTTTGTGCAGAGTAATGGCATCTTCACATGCACATGCAAGTGCTCGTGTGTCATGTTGCACAACCTTCTTAAAAAGGAGTTTCATTAAATAATAGCATCAATACATTTTTTCTTTGCATTCTTTATTTACCAAGTACTTCAATAAATAACTGACTCCGACTTTGACTCTTTAATCCTGTCAATGAACTCCAACTCCACCGTCTTGGACTGCAGCTGGAAATTGTAGTCCATGTTCTGCTCTGTAGTCTTTAACCTTGCCATACCAACGCTCCACCTGC